>NW_024499140.1:29384-497233 GCF_017590055.1 Onychostruthus taczanowskii | reverse complement strand
TATTTGAGGGGTGGTGATAGACTGAAAACTGATTATCTGAGAGATGGTGACAGAGTGGAAATCTAAGATGTTATTTCATGCTGTGGAGCAAATGGGGGGAGGAGGAGGAGGAATGTATTTGGAGGGTTTTCATTCTTAGTTCTGTGTCTGTTCCTTTTGAGATATTGTAGTTAATAAAGTTTGTTTCCTTTACTCCTAAGCTGGAACCTGCTTTGCTCTGTTCCTGATCACATCTCACAGAAGCCACTAGGGAAAGTACATTTCCATGGGGGCACTGGCATTGTGCCAGCCTCAAACCATGACAAATCTGAAATCCATTTTGATATTTTGCATTCAGAGAGATGAAGGGCCTTAAGAACACTGATCCATATTCTCCTTCTTTCTCCTTTCTCTAGCTGTGATTTAGTTTGTAATGAATTGACTATCTGCTGGAAGGCAGTGTGAACCAATTGCTGGAAGAAAGAAGCAGCAAGATTAAACAGTATATGAGGCACATCTAATCCAAACCTTTGGCTTGAATGTGGACCAGTACTTTGAGGCAAAAGGTGTAAATATGTAGGGTAAACTTGCAACTGTATCAAAGATGTCCTCTTGATTTCCGAATAATTAAAGAACAGTGTAATCACTTCAAGGACTACAAAAATATTTTTGATAACTATTTCCTGACATCTATGAGAAATAAACTAAAGAATATTCACCATTTGAAGGCACCAGAGGCTCCCCTGTAAAAACATAGAGCTCTTAATTTTACAAACATAAACCTGGGAGCAGATCGTGGAATATCAAGAGATTCAGTTACCTCTGGTGTAAAAAACTGTATTTTTATTCTCTCCAATTTGTGCATTTAACTTCGTAACTATGAAAAGTAAAGATAGCAAAAACCTTTATAAGCAATAGAAAAGAAAATTAGATTGTTTTCTCAGTCTTGGAAAACTTCCCATGTAAAATATTCATAATTCATTCCTTGTGCTTTTTGAGAATGAAATCAGATTTACAAAATTTGCTGAACATTCTAAAGACACTTATTTAGCATAATATATAATATTATGTACTGTAACATTAATATTGCATATATTTAGTACAAACCTTCTTACTTGCTATTACAGGACCTTGTTTATGAAAAAAATTAAAATATATTTACCGGATTTAGGGTATGCTGCCAAAATTACATCATCATTTCTGGCTTCAAAGGATTCCAAAGCTTTAAATGTTTCAGGACTGTAAAATGTTCTAGGGTAGAGAATTCCTTTGTAAGAAAAAAGCAGTTCATCACGACGCATTGTGCTGGCAGTTGCTAGTGCCTTATCTATGAAACCAACAAATTTTTTCCTGGACTTCTCCATTCTTCTTCTCTCTCACACACACAGGCTCTGTCACAGTGTGAAATGATGTGTAGAAGGAGAAACTCACAGATTGTCCTTTAACAGGTGCTTGGTTTGCTCTCTTTTTTTTTTTTTCTTGACTCTATGAGCAATAACTTAGCTCTTTCTGAACCTGTGAAGATATATGCAGGTCCAATCAAAGACCTTATGTAAATCAATAAGAAAGACCTTTGAAATCAATAAAAGTTGAACATAAATGAACAAGATAAGCAGCCAAATGCAATTGCATTCTAGGAAAAAGATCATGCCAAAAAGTCTGTGATTACAACACAGAGTTTATAAACATAAGATAACAAAACAGAATGATATGAATTGCAGATTGGAATTGATATGTCATGGCCAAAATCCTCACAGCACTTCATCTCTTTCCAGTAATCACTGCTGGGATTATTTTTTCCTTATTATATCCCTCATCATTCCCACCAAAGTTAGATGAAATGTGTTGGGATTGGGAGAGAAAATGTTCAGTGCACTAGAGACTGAGCTGAGAACTGTCCTGTGAGTGTGGCTGATTGCTGCCTGCAGCTGGGGCCCAGGAGGGCACAGGGGCACAGGCACTCTTGGCCACTCATCAGACTGCACTACAGAGGTCTCTTTTCCTTCTGGTTACACAAAGATTACTCATTTCTACATTTCTTTGATGAGCTCAGTCCTTGTTTAACAACCGTTCAGTGCTTAGGGATTGGTAATAGTAAAACCTCAGCTACAGTGAGTAGTGTTTATCACGCACTCCAGATGACGACCTGCTGACTGCATTGACCCCAGTAAAAGAACTGCCTTTAGACTCACATTCAACATTTAAGTCTCTGGCAAACGGATGGATGTGCCACAAAAGATGAGAAAATAGCTCTCCCCAAAATTTATGCAAAGAATTTACATGCCATCCTTTCTTATCTCCATGTCTTAACTGCTGCCTGTTGGGCCCTGGAAGGAACGGGACCAGCAAATACATACCTGTATGCTTTTGCCATTTGCTCTCCCTGCGGGATTCAAGCCTGGTCCCTGAGCCACCATGCAGTGCTCATGGGATGATCTAGCCCTACATTTTTACATCTACTTTTTCCAGTCCATACGCAGTCTTTTGCTTTTCCCTTCATATCTGGTCTTTCTATAAAACGTTGTCAGCATAGAAAGACTACCTATGTACAGGCATAATCTGAAACCAGTGGATATCACATGGCCTGGTCCATCTGATCAATGACGTCTACCAAAGGGTAAAAGTTGGCACCACCTGCACCATTTTTTTTCACTGACATCAGCTAAAACTTGCTGTCCTATGAAATAGCTCTTTTGCTGATTCTTGATGTGAAACTAGCCCCCCTAGCAGAACAAAAAGCAGCTTACTTGATTTTTCTTCCTTATCTTCCCTTGGCATTAAACTGTCATGGCCTGAAGACAAGAAAATGTGTTTACTTGGGATTTTTACCTGCTGGCAAAAAAACTAGTTTGGGACAGTCCTCCCTAAGGGTGGAAAAAGAGGGAATATGGCTTGTAAATTATTAGTGTCATTTCATTCAATAGCATAGCATTGGAATAGGGTTTCCAAACTTTAAAAAATATTCCAGAGAAACCTCCAGAGGATTTCCAATGTATTTTTGCAAGAAAGGGCAGTCAGACCAATTATTCCTGGGAAGTATATTTTATTCTTAGGAACCAGGGAAAAAAAAAAAAAAAGGCCAATTCCTGTATTTGCAGAGAAAATTATCATTAGAAGCCACAACTCATGAGGAGAGATTTGAGGGGAGTTTTATTTCTGGACAAAATAAAGAAGCTGGATTAAGATTTAATAATCCTTGACACAGCCATCAGACACCTGAGCTGAGAGATGGGAGGAGTGTACCTAGCCCCACCCATGCGATGTAAATCCCTGTGAACCTGCTAAACAGTGAACCGAGAGATTGACAAGAAAGCATCACTTGATTTAAAATTTCTAAGAAGCAGCTTTCAAAATACAGAGATTAAAAACAGATTAAAGGATTTGATTATCTCCAGACCAATGGTATTTGTTGTTCAAGCCACCACAGTTTCTCTGAAGGTTTCTGACTTCCCACGCTGACCAGACCTGGTCTTCCCTGATTGTGGAGCTTTGCAGAAGGAGGCTGGAGACATTTCTGTCATAGCTACGGGACAGTGCCAGCTGGCCCTTACATAGTGCACTGCTCTGCTCGTGCAGATCCACTCTGCCCAAGTCTATGCCCTAGATCTGTGGTCCCTCCTCCTGTGAACCCCCACGTTTTCCAGTTTCGGTGAAGCTGCCCATATCTTTCCTTACCCTTCTGTTCCTAAGAGTGCGGCAAAGAGGGAAAACTGCGAGGACGGCACGGAGTTGCTACCGTCTTTCCGTCACACCATATCCTACTCCGCCACCCTATCCCCCTTTCCCTGAAGGCAGAACAAGGGACGGAATCCGTCCAGAAGTGACACAGGAGCGCTACCGTCCTGTCGCCGTCCTGTGTCCTCCTTCCCCCCCGTCTTTCCATATCCCCCGTTCCCTACAGGGTGATGGCCGCGCCGTTCTGGGCCCTCCTTCTATAAAAAGGCGCTTACCACGCAGTTTAAGATTCCCCTTTTTCCTGCCGAAATCCTTCTTTTCCGGTCCCGATCCTCCCCTTCCCCCACCACTTCCTGCCGCAGCCGAGCTGTTAAGCAGATATTGTGGAGTGCTACCCTGCTTGCTTCAGGGTCACATCACATCCCTTGGTAGAAGCAGAAGCAGACCTCTATTGCTTTTTTCAACTCTTTTTAACTTTTCTACCTTTTGTTTACCACACACTATTCCAGAAATGAATACAAATTCCTGGATGAGGCAATGGCTCTGTCCTGCATCCAGTCAGGCATGTAAGGCAATGTCCAGAGCTGAGGAGAGGTAACACCTAAAGTAGACTTCTCATGATGAAATACTCACATCTGAGTATTTTATGTCATCAAATCCTATAAGAGGGTCACTTTCATGTGAAGTTTTAATACTTAGGTCCTGCATTAGTGGGACTCAAATTCTACTTGTACTACGTCACTTCCGTTTCTCTCTCCCCATGTCCATAATTTAATCTTTGGGTGAAATTGTTCCTTATGGGGTTGTTACTTGTATTCTGGGGGACACCTTTTCAGAACATAACGGGTGCTAAGATGGTGAAATGGCTCTCTCCACTGCTCATCCCAACAGAGACAGGCAATGCAGGAAGGTGAATTACCCTGTGAAGGGGCCTTTCACTCTCTTTCATGCCCTTGAATACAGTATGGGTCTCATTCACTGTAAGAATTAGTGTCTGGATGGGCTGTTCGGGTCCAATCCAGCTAGCTATGGACCCCAGCCCACACACTCTTACATAGGACACAAGGCAAAAGACGAGAAGTGCTCTTCTCCACGTGGGGACGAAGTCCTACATTTATTTCCATGATAGGAGACACCAGATCATCCAGGTGACTGCCCAGATGGAAAAGAGGGAGTCACCTTCTCCCAGGGGGATTTTGAGCTGAGCGGAAGGGGGGGACAGAGGAAAGGGGCAACAGCCAATGGGATACAAGTGAGGACGGGCAAGGGGAGGGGTAAACCAGAAAGAGACCACCAACACTAATTGGGAGGGGGGGGGGGAGGCGGGAGAGGAAGATCATGTGGTGATAGGATACAAGTCATGTGAACATTGCAAATTACCAAACATCCAGTGCAAATAACTAGAGCAATAGAATACCTCCCCCTTTTCAGTTAAAAAAAGAATTAAAGGAAACACATCGGCCTAGTTCTGATACAGATTATGAATTCGTCCAACACTGATGTTTTGCGGGTGTGTCATTTTGCTTTAGGTCCACAAATTCTTTGCGGTTGAGCTGTGATGTAGTGGAGACCAAACTGTTGATAGCTTTTAAAAGTATGCAGTGTAGAATTCTGAATGCTAACGTGACTAGAAAAAGAACAACAAAAACCAAAAAAATTGTCTTAATTATAGAAGTCCACCACCCCGAGAGTCCCCAGTCCTTGAATCGTCCACTGAACCAGTCCTCGGATTCCTGCTTGACTTATCTGATCAGGCTTTTCACTTCTTGGAGAGCTGCATGGACACTGGGTGCTTTTGATATTAGATTCAAGCAGCAAAGTCCTTCAAACTCTTGGCACTCATGTCCATGCAGCAGCAGGAGGAAATCTATGGCTGCACGATTTTGGAGTGTGGCCTGCCTGGTAATCTCCTCATCCTCTAGGAGGGAGCTGATGGCCGTGGATGTCAAGTTTGCCTGTTTGACTACCCAGCACTCTAGGTGGCCCAATTCACCTAGAGATTTGGCTGCTGCGACCCATGGATAGAACAGGGATACAACGATTTGCTTTGACTTTGCCCAATTAAAAATTTCTGAATCACACATTGGGTCCAAATCATCAATGCTTCCCTTTTGAATTTTGCTGACCAAGTTTTTCTTTCGAGTCCATTCGCAAGTCATGGTTTGGTTGGGTGTCAACATGTGACGTTGTGTCCCGATCACTGGAGAGATGATCGGCACATGTGCCAGGAGTGGCTGCACCCTGCCAGCAAGCAGGATCGCGGTTTGGCCACTGGCTGGCATCCTAGACCGCCAGGAATGGCCGATAAACACGGACCCACGTCAAAGGATCGGGGTAAAGGAAAAGGAAGAACTCTCTGCTTGCTTCTCTGAGCTGCTTTATTTCTTTCCTGTGCAGGAGCGGTGCCGAAGCGAAGCAGGTGACGCAACAATGTGTGCGTGTGACAGTGCTACGCAGGCAGCGGCAGCACCACATGGTTGTTCTTTCCCCCAGCAGGAGCGGCGCCGGAGCGGGGTAGCTGATGCCGCACCACGCAGGTGTTCTTCTTTCTCACAGCAGAGAACAGCGCCGAGGCTGCAAACTGCTGCGCCGCATGAGTGCCAGCGGAGCGCAAAAGCCACACAACTCTAAGAGGGGGCAATGGCAGAGCAGGAAACAGAGAAAGACAGCGGCTTTTATGGAGGGGGGGTGGAATGCCAGGAGGAGATCATCTAACGAATCAGTGGCTAGATAGGTGGGGTCTGGGGGGACAAATGTAAACATTACACAGAGCGGTAAAGTCACATACCAATGGCAGAAAGGAAATATCGTAACTGACAGCAAATTTTCTGGATAAAGGGGTGTAACAAATTACGATAGACAAGTCGTAGGGGCAGGATTTTTGAGGACAGAGAGAGAAAAATCTGGAATTATAACTGCCATGGGGAAAAAGCGGGAAGACAGGTGGTAAACAACTTTAGACAGAGGCTAAACATATTATCTTCACATCCTCACTGCTACAGTCAGGGAGAGACCAAACATCTTCAAACCCCCACTGCCACAAACAGGGACAACTGCCCAATGGTACATGGCCCTCCTAAAAGCCGAGAAGGGATTCCTGCCCATGCCCGAACCCCACAAATTAAAACCAAACCTTTAGGGAGGCTTTTGGGATGTCAATGGTATGGGTTATTTGCTGTGACACAGCTTAAAACCTTACATCCCACTTTCTAGGAGGGAACTCTTCTCGATACTATAGTATGTTGTTAAAAGGTTTGGTGTTGGAAAGTGGGGTAAAGACGAAGTGTACGCAGTATGTGCAGGAGAATAACCCAACAGCTCTAACTCTTGGGGTTCCTGAGCAGCTCTGGGTAACTTTGGCAGCCACTCTTCTATGGGGTTCCTAATTGTTACAGCCCACCACTGACGGGTATTGTGTGTGTGTGTGATGTGATCTGGGACTTGGGTCAGGCATAGGTGTGTCAAATTTGGCTGTAAACTCTCCAGCTTGTAGCAGAATCCCTACCAGGCAGGTAGACATAGGGTCTCTCGCTGCTGCAGTGGACAGGCATATATTTTCCTGTTGGAGCATCCATGCCAGGGTCACCCAGATGTTTTGGCGTGGCTGGGGGAGAATACATGTAGCTGTCAGACTGCTCAATGCTAACAGGATGACAACTCAGACAGGGCTCATTGTGAGGTTGGGTGGAAGGTAGATTTTCTTCTCTACAAAGGAAAACAAACATTTTTTTAAAACATATTCAAGGTCAGGGGTCTGGCGGAAGGTAGCTGATGCTTTTAGGAAAATTCTTCCTCCTCTTTCTGGCAGCATCTTCTCTTTGAGGCAACAGCTGCTTGCTTTTCATCCTTGTCTGCTGGAGTTGGATTTTTGGGGATGAAAGGTTTTACCAACTTTTGGGGTACCCATTGCAGTCCTGTGGGGGTGGATACACAAGCGTAGCCACGCCCCCAGGTGACGAGCTCATAAAGACCCTTGGTTTCCCAAGTTTCTGGGTCCTTAATGAGAACTGGTGGACTCTGTGACAACTTAAACCAATTGTTATTATGGAAATGCCGTAATACGTACTACTGGAGGACTCATGTTTTCAAATGAACAATTAAAAAAATTGATGGTAAACAGGTCTTTGCAGAGCTTTTGTTGTGGTGTCATCCACACTGCAGAACTGCCCGGCCTAGCCAGGACTTGTTTGAGAGTATGGTGGGCATGCTCAATTACAGCTTGACCTGTGGGGGACTGGGGAATGCCTGTCCTATGCTCCACTCCCCACTGCTGGACAAACTCTAGGAACTCCTTGGAGGCGTACGCTGGGCCATTGTCGGTCTTAATCTCCCTAGGGATCCCCAACACTGAAAAGGCTTACACCAGGTGTTGTTTGGCATGCACAGCCTTTTCCCCTGTGTGGGCAGAGGCATAAAGCACATCTGAATACGTGTCTATGCTGACATGCACATATTTCAGGCGACCAAAACTGCAAATGTGTGTGATGTCCGTCTGCCACACTTTGCAGCTCCCAAGGCCTCGGGGGTTAACCCCAACACCCCGTGATGGCATGGCCTGGAGCTGGCAATTGGGACAGGTGGCCACAATGGCTCGAGCCTGACTCCGTGTTAGCTGGAACTGATGGATCAGACCTGGCACATTTTGATGGTATTGCTGATGACTTAGCTTTCCCTGCTGGAAGACATCTGGAAGGCGTGCCATTTCTGCTGGAGCGGCAAGGGAATCTGCTTTGCTATTATATTCTGCTATCTCACCTGGCAAATCGGTGTGTGACCTCATATGCATCACAAAGAACGGATGCTCCTGCTGCGAAATGAAATAAATTAGTTTCCAGAGCAACCTGAAGAGATGCTCGTTCTCAGTGTCTTTGAGAACTGCCTGCTCTACCATGGACACTACTCCCGCTACATTGGCTGAATCAGTAACCAAATTAATTAGCTCCGAGAACTTCTCAAAGGCTCTAACTACTGTGGCCAATTCGGCGACCTGGGGCGACCCCTCCACAAACTCAACATCAGCTTCCCAGTGCTCAGCCTGGAGATTTCTCCAAGTCGTCACTGACGTGGAATGCTGCGGACAGGTCAGTGAACGCTGTAAGCGCCTTGAGTAGCCTGCCACTTCTTATCGTCAGGAGCAATGAGGTGGAATTCCTTGTTAAACAGCTTGTGTGACGAGGCATGGATTGGTACCTGTCCGCTGTAGCTGTCCAGACATAGCTGGAGACTGGCACAGCTCTGTAGCAGGTGCTCTAACTTCTCCGTGGTCAACCTCTTGGGAGAGTTCCTTTCCTCCTTAGAAAGTTTGGCCAGGAGATGAATACACTAAAAGTCACATCCAGCCAGCTCACGCAATCTTATCCTGGCCTTCTGGATCAGCTGAGCTATCAGCTCCTGTGGCTGTGTGATGGTTTTGGATTGCTGGTGGAAGAGGAAAACCCAGTCTATGATTAAAAGTGAATCCTTCTGCCCTTTGATCCACTGGAATACCAACCCGTGTAAGGGTGTTCACAAGGAACACAGGGAAAAATCGAGACACTGTCTCATCTCCCTGTTCCGCTTTTGCTATTAACAACGCTCCAGTTTTGTCCCAGGCAGAGACAGAATTAACATTTTGCTGGGTAAACTGAGGGAAATGAAAATATATGAAGTGAACAAACAGTTCCAAAAGTCCTTTGGAAACCTTAGTGTTTCCACTACTTAAGATATCTCTAACTAGGATATAAACGTTTCTCTGTGTTGCAGAAAAGTTTGCACCCATTCTGATGTTATTTGCTTTCTGCAACACTTGGAATCTACCTTCCCGTACAAGCAGAAACAGAAAATTGAAAGCACTATGTCCACAGCCAATCCGGGAAAGAGTCCGGGCAGCCTCCCCCGCCTCCTCTGAGGGTGGAACGTGCAAGCCACGTGGCTCTTAAAATGTCGGGCGGCAGCTGCCGCGCCGCTGCGAGCCACGTGGTCGCTGCGCCGGGGTCAGTGCCGCACGCGCCACTCCCCCGTCGCTCGCTGGGGTCCCCTGCCGCCTGCGTGTGTCCGCTCATGGTGAAAACCCGAGCCGCGGTTTCTGCCGCCGCTCACGCTCCCGCCTCGCCGAAACCGCTGCGCTGGTGCCGCAGCTGCCACGCTGCGGAAAAGTGACCATTGGAGCCGCGCACTGCCTGGAACTGTGCGCTGCCTCTGCCCGCAGCCCAGGAGCCAGTGCATCCCATGCCGCTTGAACCCGCTCCACCGCTAACCGCCGAGCTCAGAGCCGCTTAGCCCACGTTCGGGCCGCATGAACAAGTGCTGCACGACCAGCACAAACCGCAGGACGCACAAACCCTCACACTCGGGCTGGACCTTTCGCCTGCACCAGGAACTAACCCCCACCCTTCGGGGGAAACTGTAGGGTCCCACTAGCACTCGTGGGCGTTCACTTATCCCTCCTGGGGACCTTGGTTGGCTGGAGCGATATAAGGAAATCTTTGTCAGCGGGCTGCTGATCCCACCCACCTGCCTCTGCACCGTCCAAAAAGCGGCAAAGAAGTCAGAGGAAGCTGGAAGTCCCAAAAGCTTACATATTCCACATGTGAATTACTAGCTGCTGTGTGGCGTCTCTTACGATGTGGGAGACGAATCCATGTTGGGGGCCAGCTGTAAGAATTCATGTCTGGACAGGCTGTTCTGGTCCAATCCAGCTAGCTATGGACTCCAGCCCACACGATCTTGCATAGGACAAAAGGCAGAAGACAGAAGTGCTCTTCTCCACGTGAGGACTTCAGTCCTACATTTATTTCCTTAATAGGAGACACCGATCATACAGGTGACCGCCCAGATGGAAAAGAGGGAGTCACCTTCTCCCAGGCGATTTTGAGCTGAGGGGAATTGGGGTGGAGGAAAGGGGCAACAGCCAATGGGATGCAAGTGAGGGGGGCAGAGGGGAGGGGTAAACCAGGAAGTGACCACCAACACTAACGGGGAGACATGGACCACACTCAAAGACATGGAAGGTTACTTAAAATTACCTAAAAAGAATAATTTAAAATTATTTTTCTGCTCTCCCAAAATGCAGAACCATCAAAATAGGCCATTTTATTGGAAATATTTTCTCTATCAGTGCTATTTTACTTTTGAAAGTTGAAGACATTGTTCATATATAATACTTTCTGTGACCCTTGTTTTAGTTATTCTTTTCAGCTTCTTTGTCCGTGTGCTAACTCTGAATTGCAGAGGAAAATTTCCTCCCATTTTCCAGTACTAAAGAGTAAGGGCAGCATGAAGAAATTATCTTTTTTTTTTTTTTTTCCCTCAGGCCAGCTGCCTGAGAGATTTTCAGTGGAGCCAGCTGCCTGAATCCTGAGGGAGCCAGATCACTGTAATACCACATCATGAAATGTAGCAACCTGTCACCTGAGCCACTGGGGACACAGGTACCTCGAGCTCCTTCAACCCTTAGACTCTGCTCTCTGCTCATGAGCAGGGTCTCCAGTGCTGTCACAGCCATATGTCAGTCTGCTCAGGAGTGGCACACGATGGGGGTCAGAGCAGCCCTGTCTCTCTAGAGAGGCTCAGGGCAACCAGGGATCCTGAGTATGCCAGCAATCCATGTCCTAGTCCTGTAGCCATGATATTTTATGAAAAATCATTTGCTGGGATTTTTCCCTCCTGAGGACCTGAGGACCTCAGGAAAGAAATGTAAACAATAAATATCTGCTGCTGTGGAGTGCAACAGGTGCAGCTGTGATTGGTGCATGTTGGTTGTTTCTAATTAACGGCCAATCACTGATGCAGCTGGCTCGGACTCTGTCACAAGTCACAAGTCACAAGTCTTTGTTATGGATTCTCTTCTTCTTCTTTCTAGCCTTCTGATGATCTTCTTTCTCTATTCTTTTAATATAGTTTTAACGTAGTATTTTAATATAATATATATCTTTATATAATAAACCAGCCTTCTGAAACATGGAGTCCAGACTCGCATCTCCACACATGGGGCATCAGACACGACACTAGTCCCAGCACTGTCTGTCCAGCAGCCAGAGTGTCTTGGGCTATGCAGGTCACTGAATGTGGAACAGCTGCTGTGCTCCTCAGGGAAATCTCTGAGTTGCTCTGTTAGCCGCAGGAAGATCCGCCTTGGATGGAAATGCTGTTATCAGGAGCATTTGCAGTACAGCATAAAGAGAAGATGCACCTGGATGGAAGACTCGCCCTAACTTTGCTTTGTAAATGGACTGAGGAAAGGACATGAGATGGAAGATGGGTTAATATAATTTTTCTGGTTTGTTCATTCTCTTTAATGGAAACAGACAAAAATTAAATATGAATCTCATTTTCAGTGGAAATTTCTTTTTAGGCATGTGGCAGGTTTGATACTGGTCAATCACCTGTGCACTCACTTCCTGGTGTGAGGTAGAATTTGGACAAAGGCAAAGCAGGCTCAAAACTTTAAAAGGGTATAAAGAAAATTTTGTTAACAGTAACTAAAAGGGGTAATAAGAATGAGAACAAAACCTTCAGAACACTTCTCCTCCGCCCACAATGTTTTCTTTCCCACTGAAAATGTAAAGAAACAAAACCTAAATTTCAGTCAGTTTACCACCTCTAGAACAGTATTTCTTCAGTTCACTTAGGGAGAGAAGTCCCTCTTGTAAATGTTATGGAGACTTCTCCACAAGAAAAAAAACAGTTCTCTTGTGGCTTTCAATTTTGTCGCAAATAGCAGCTATCCAAGGAAATCTGCAATCGTGAAGTCCCTCCTATTTTCCGTGAGCTTTTCCCACAGCTGTGTTTGTGGGCCAGGTCAACTTATAGGGTACTGTTTTAAAGATGAGCTGTTCAAAGACAAAAGTTCTCATTATCTGACTCTTAAATCATGTTCATCTCTGGGAACAGAGGTCTTCTCTTCCAGGGGGCACAGGATCACTCCCCTCTGTTCAAACTTCTCATAGAATCACAGCTACTTTTACATCTGCTTACTTTAGCAGGGAGGCCTTTGCTCAATATCTACAATTTGAACATACTCATCTCCCCATACCTTCATGCGTTATAGGGAAGAAGAGTCTTTCTCCGTAGCTTTTCCAGAGGATTTCAGCCCCAAGATTGAGGCATCTCCTCATCCCTCGAGTCTGGGACTTGACTACTTCTTCACTGACCTTGATGTCTTCATGTTGCTTCTTTACATGCTTGCCTCTTGTTCCTTTCTCTCACTCGAGGGAGGATTGAAGCACTGAAAGAGTTAATATCTCACCTGGGGCCTGCAGATGGTCAGCCTGACCCCGGTGGGGATCAGACAGGCCAGAACTCAACAGCTGTGTGCCAGGGGAGGAAGGGGTGGAGGGGGTAGAATTTTGCTCAAAATTCTACCACCACCACTACCTGGTGGTTGTGGTGGTAGCATTTTGGCCGTGCCAGCTCGGCCCTGGGCTGATCCTGGGGCCTGGTGGAATCAGCTCAGCCCTGAAATTGCAGTCATGGCCTGGCCCACGGCACCCCCTCCCCTGCCTGGCAGCCGGTGCGGGGTGCTAGAGGTCCGGCCCCATGGCCCACAGGCCAGCCTGGCCAAGACAGGGGGACGGGGCGTGTTACCTCTTTGCTGGCCAGAAGAGAAAGAGGAAGTTCCTGAGTTTCTTCCATCTTTAACATGTGTTTTTCACAGTGTCCAGCTTTCCAACACCTAGAAGTTTGCATCACTTCCCTAAATAATCTCCCATGCAAAACCAAGACAATGTTGTGTCTGGTGCCCCATGTGTGGAGACGCGAATCTCGACTCCATGTTTCAGAAGGCTGGTTTATTATATTATGATATATATTATATTAAAATGATACATTAAAACTATACTAAAACAATAAAGAGAAAAGGATTCATCAGAAGGCTAGAAAGAAAAAGAATGGAATGCAATAACAAAGACTTGTGACTCTCAGAGTCCGAGCCAGCTGCATCTGTGATTGGCTGTTAATTAGAAACAACCAACATGCACCAATCACAGCTGCACCTGTTGCATTCCACAGCAGCAGATAATTATTGTTTACATTTCTTTCCTGAGGTCCTCAGCTTCCCAGAAGGGAAAAATCCTAGCAAAGGATTTTTCATAAAATATCATGGTGACATGACAAGGCATCATAGGCAACAAAAGAGACAAAGACCAAAAAGAAAGATACTTTTTCCTTTTTTTTTTTTTGAAAATTGGTAAGAACCTAGAAGTAATCAATTTTGACAGCCACTGCTATTGTGTCAGTCAATTACGTGTTGCCTTCAAAACAGATTCCCAAGTTTTTCTGAATTGATTCTCATACTCACTGGGCTCCTATCTGCTTACTTTTCTCTCCTCAAAAGGTCACTCATCCATCAAGTTTCCTTACCTACATTCATTTTGACATAGCAGCTTGCCTTTTCCATCCTCCCTTCTTCCACCTCCTTACCCCACTGAGTGCAAAGACCCACCTGGTATCTCAAATGGAGCAAAAGCACATGAGGTATTACTGCTCTGAATAGCTCTGTCCTTCAGAGTGAGATTGTTAAGGGCACAAAGGGACTGAATTCAAGCCTTGGGATGACACAGGAGACGATAAAACTGCAGAATCGGGTCATGCTCTGCTTCCCAACCAGATCAGCAAGACCGGAATAAGATCTGAGCCTTTTTGTTCTAGCACTGTCATCGTGTTAGTCCTTGCTAAGTGTGATTCCTCAGGAGTTTTTATGCCAGCTGCTGCCTGACTGATTTACCCCCATCAAGTACCTGTTCCTTTGGCTTCCCTTTTCTACTATAGAGTTCTATGTTTACCTTTACTACACTTTGTGTTCCCTAATCTTCTCGAGGTGTTATGTTTCAAATTGTTTTGACTTTTTTCTTGTTACTTTCAGCCCTCTCTTCTGATCCGCAGGCTTACAAATCCGTCATTTATGATACCCTGAATGGCATAAGTCTGCCCAGCAGTGTTAACAACAATATTGAATATGATCCAGACTCTCCGCAAAAGGAGATTGTTTTAATTGCCCTCCCAATTTTGCTGTCAACCAGTATATGCAATGTGACCATAAGCATACTATTGCAACCAAGTTCATCATATCCATGTAAACAAGTGGATATTCCTGGAAGTATTGCTGCTGCTGGCAGTGCTTCTAAATGCCTTTTATTGCTGCTGTATGAATTTCTAAGAACCTAAGTCTACTTCCAGTACTTTCATTTCCATAAGCAATGTTTGTACATTGCCATCTCCACACCAATTTCTGTCTCTTTAGTCACATAATTTCAGGCCCTCCCCAATTCTTTCATCTCTTGTATATTCTCTCAGTAGCTTATTCAAGAAGTAAGTTATCTTAAGGATGATCACAAGCCCCTTTAACATAGTTTTTATTTACTATTTCATTTTCTTCAAAATGTTCCATGGTCAGTTGCTTTGTCATTTTTGCTACTACATTCCTATGTATAAAGTTAAGGTGACTGTTCTATTGTGATTCATCCTTCAAAGTTTTTCAACACTGATGATATGTATGTTCTCCTCCAGGAGTCTGGTACCTTTCTGGTTGCTTATAGATAACTTACAGTTGTTCAAAAATGCCTTGCCACAGGACTTTCTGCTGCTCTGCTTTTGAATCCATTCATTTCTAAATGGTCTAAGTATTAATTCTAGCATTCCTATTTTTTTACAAAACTCTGCATGTCCACTGATGTGAAGGCAGAATCAACAGAGGCTTTAGAAGGATAAAGCAAAAAAGTCTGAATATGCCATTCTTTCCGACTCAATTTTTTATTTTTGCATCTTATCTTCTCAGGTGATGGATCTATAAATTGGGTGGGGCTTTTCCTGGTTTTAATTCAACTATATATACAGAACCTTATTTTTCCTTCTTTTTTTTTTCCATAACAGGTCCTTGGAAAAATCTGAAATATTGTGTCTAGAGAGGCAAATGCCAATGGCAGTACAAGAAAGCTGGGTAGAGCAATGCCTCACACCATCACTCTTGACAACCCCTCTATCTCAATAAAGTAATTTTCAAGAA
Organism: Onychostruthus taczanowskii; assembly: GCF_017590055.1. NCBI lineage: Eukaryota > Metazoa > Chordata > Aves > Passeriformes > Passeridae > Onychostruthus > Onychostruthus taczanowskii. The sequence continues at coordinate 481,599 of NW_024499140.1, read as the reverse complement.
AGACACAGACAAACCAGAGGGGTTCCAAGGGAGGACCACAAAGCTGAGAAGGCTCAGGGACAACCTCAGCACAGTTTCCAGTGCTTAAAGGGCAGCTACAAAGAGGATAAAGGCTCCCTATTCACCAGACACCACATGGAGAAGAAAAGAGCCAGTGGGTTCAAGTTGCAACCTCAAGGGGAGGTTTGATCTTGATACATGAAGCCCTTTACAGCAAGAACAACCTGTTGCTGGAACAAAGCCTCCAGGAATGTGGTAGAATCCTCATGACTGGAGGTTTTCAATACATGATATCTAGACAGAATCTCATCCAGGCTCCCTTTCCCATGAAAAGTTGTACCAGATGACTTTTCAAGGTCTCTTCCAACCTGGGCTACTCTGTGGTTCTGTAGAAAGCAGTGCCTCTGAGAGAATCTTGCCTATTGACATCAGTCCAAAATCTGAAATCTGTCTTGGTATTTTGCATTCAGAGAGATGAAAAGCCTTAAGAACACTGATCCATATTCCCCTTTCTTTCTTCTCCCTCTAGTTTTGATTTAGTTTGTGCTGAATTCATGAAAGATCTCCTTTGACATTAGGCTTCTGTCATATCCCTATTTTTGCTAGTGATATTTTCTGTGAAGATGTTGCCTGATTTCAAACAATTTAAAGAAAAAAATTATCTGCATACTCAATGATTAGAAATCGTCTGCAGAGATAGAATTTTTCTAGAAAGAAAAGAGGCATTTCCTTCCAGGTGACAGCTGGAACAGGGCTGTTGAGTTTTTGTAAATATGATTAGTTGGCATCTTCTTCAGCAAATCAGTATAGCAAAGATCTCACCATTAAACAAAAGGCTCATCACTCATCACTGTCATTGTAAAGGCTGCTGCAATGACTCTTACAGTAATTCTAAGGTGCTTGGATCATTTGATCTAGTTTTCCAGTGTATAGCATTCAGATGATCTGAGTCTGCCTTGCACAGTTCTTGCTCTCATAACATGTAACCACATTTCATTTCTCTTCAGACTTTGCAGTATAAGTCATACTTCAGCTTTTTCCCGAGTGTCGTTCCTGCTATATGTTCTTCAAATGCTTTGTCCATTTTCTCATTCTGATCTTCACTGAAAAGATTCTTCCAGTCACTTACACCACCTTCAAAAAAGCAGGAACAAACTCTTAAAAACCAAGAAATTTCATTTTTTATTCTATAGAGCTGCTGTCTTTATTGCATTGTACACTAAGTCTTGTTGATCCATTCTCCAGATTCTATTCTACACCAACAGGACTAGGGTGGGCCATAGTGGTTCTCTTCTCCATAATTATTGTGGAGGAGATACAAGCTGCTTTCCTGTAGATTACAAAATATTATATATGATTTACAGTTGTGTAAAATGTACACTGCTGAAAACACAGAAGCTCCTCCCCAAAGATTGATTACTGCTGATTTTGGTTTACAATTATTTGGGCTTATATTACAGAATTCACAGAATGACTAGGTTTGGAGACACCGTAGAGATCAATGAGTACAACCCATGCTCTTGCGCCTCAACTAAACCATGGTATTGAGTGCCATATCCAGTCTTACAGATAAATAAAAAACAAGATTCATTTTCACCAGCAGAAGTTTAAGAAGGTTTTTAAGTTTGAATTTCACCTCTTCTTCCCATAAAACAGATTCTTAAAACAAGTATCTGTCTCACATACCTTGGATACCCTGCATATATAATGGTGTATTGGTTCCGGAAAAAAAGTCCCTTGAAGTATAAAGTATTTGTAACTATTCTTAACCTTACCTCTTTTATCTCTTCGTAAGTTATTGTCATAATATTTTCTTTGTCAGCATATTTGTTCCATTCAGAAAGGTATTCAAAATAGCATCCCCAGGCCACTAAATAAAAAAAAACAATACTAAGATGAAGCATAAATAAATATTATACACATCTTACTCATTAAGTTGTGTCAGCCAAGGGCTTTATTAATCATGTCAATGGCAGAGTTTACACCCTTCTGTAAGATATATCGGTTTAGATCCAGACTCAGGCATATGATACCATTGGTAAGTCAGAAAAATAAAACTTGATAGTATTTCAAGATAGCTTCGAGTTCACCAAAAAAGCTATCATCTTGCAGACCATCTTGTAAGACTCCCTTCTTTAATACATTAAAATCAGCACTCACCTTGGCATTGTTTTTGAAGATAGATTGTGGAAGATTTTCAGGACGGAGATGAGTAACCATAAATCTTGGAGAAAGTAATTTGGTCATTCGCTTGAAGAATTGGAAGGAAAGTGGACAGTTCAGTTAGTACAAGTATTCTTTTCAGTAACCTATGCTAAAATGTGGCCTTGATGAAATTATCAACAGTTATTGGCTGATTGAAATGGTTTTTGGGTTTTTTAGTGAGTGTTGCCCTGGGATATTAGTGGACTGCTCTGAGTAGCTCTAATCTTCAAAAGCCCATGAGCAATTGGAAAAAGTCTATCCATTGTTAGTTCTCTTCAGTGATAGTTCTCTTCAGTTCTGTTATGTAAGCGATCAAATCTAGAGGCAGGGTACACACTAGCTATCTCTGAAAGCTGAAGCATCTCAAGGAATGAGAAAGGGGATGAGGAGGAAGAGCTAGAAAAAGAGATAAATGCTAATATTACATGATTTGACACTTCATTAAGCTCTTCTTAAATACAAAAGATGCTATGTTGAATTTCTGAAGTTCTTATGTATCTCATGGGTATGTCCTCCTTTCAGTCCCAATGCAGTGTTCAGTGATCACTCAGTATTTGACAGTCCAGATGAGATTACTCCTGACCAGATGCCACACAAAAAGAAATTGTAAAAGTTCTTATCAAACAATGGAATAGTTCATACATCATATATTCAGTATTTGAAGCACACAATGTTGATCATTTCCATACATATTCTGTTCCCACCTCATATTTTTCAGCATCTCCAGCTTCAAGGTAGGGGAATTCTTCTGGTTCTTCAGCATTCACACTGCTTTCACTACCTGGTGTTTTCTTTTGAGATATGGCTATCAGGTCAGTTAAGATTTGGCTTAGCCAGTTTGTGCCTGAAAGAAGAAAAATAGAGAAGTACTTGTAAAACTTTGAGAGTGGATGGAAATGGATTTACCTGGAAAGTCAAGAGTTGGTAGTGCTACCAGGTGAGTTACCTGGTCTCCTTTCATGTCATAAAATCACAGCTGACTGTCTGGTCAATCACCACCCAGGATGCTTCCTTTGCTCCTTATAAGAACATATTTCTCTAATTTGAACAGTTCAGTACACCATAAATTACCTTGTATGTTGTAAACTGACTAATCAGGCAGAAGAACCACTGAGATTCAAGTAGGAAAACCTGCATTAATGTAATAAATTTTATTGTGATACATATAAGGGAGACAGGGGTGGTAAACTTGTACTTTAAAACCTAATACATGAAGTGTTTTCTGGTGTGCTGGATTGTCTTTGGAAGAAAGATGGGTCACAGTACTTCAAGACAGGAGCAGAACTAGATCTGAAAATTGCTCATTCATTTTCTTTAACATTAGGAGAAACCTCTCTGAAGTGACATTTCCTAGACACACTTGTTATCTTTTTCTTCAAAAGACAACAGAGCGCCTGCATAGATCTCCCACCTATGATTTACCATTTCCTGACTTCTGGACATTGGGTGCCCACATCTTTCTCACTGCAATCTTAACAAGTGCATTCCAGTGCATAACATTTCTTCAAAAAGAGAATACAACAAAAAAGCAAAAGCTTCACAATTCTGTCAGCTGTGACTATCGACTGTAAGGCAGTGTGAACCAATTGCTGGAAGAGACAAACAGCAAGATTAAAGTGTACATGAGGCACACCTAATCCAAACCTTTGGCTTGCATGTAGACCAGTGCTGACCAGTGCTTTGAGGCAGATTGAGGAAAAAGGTAGAGTAAACTTGCAACTGGAGCAAGGATGTCCTCTTGATCTCCCAAAAATTAAAGAACAGTGTAATCACTTCAAGGACTACAAAAATATTTTTGATAGCTATTTCCTGACACATTTGTGAAATAAACTAAAGAATATTGAATACATCATTTGAAGGTACCAAAGGCTCCATTGTAAAAACATAAAGCTCTTAATTTTACAAACATACACATGGGAGCAGGTTGTGTAATATCAGGAGATCTAGTTACCTCTGAAAATGAACAAGATAAGCAGCCAAATGCAATTGCATTCTAGGTAATAATTAAATAATTTAATAATTAAATAATTTCTAAACCTCATGCCAAAAAGTCTGTGATAACAACATAGAGCTTATAAATAGAATATAAGAAAACAGAATGACATGAATTGCAGATTGGAATTTAAATGTCATGGTCAAAATCCTCAAGATGGGACAGTGCCAGCTGGCCCTTACATAGTGCACTGCTCTGCTCGTGCAGATCTATTCCCTGTAAATGGAACAACTTCAAAGAATGAAAGCTTCGAAACATGTGCTCCCAAGTGCTAAATAAGTAGAGGTATGTTTTTCTAATTATTTCTGTGATCTGCCTTTATCTCAGTAAAACTCTGGAGAAAGCTTTCATAAATTAGTCTTCTAAAATAACCCACTCAGTTTTTAAATAGTTCCATTAAGATTGATCCATTCAAGAAGGTGTCTTAAAACTCCTCTGATCATTCATCTGTGACAACAATGGAAGAAGGAAGTGGTGGAAGGAAGGAAGGAAGGAAGGAAGGAAGGAAGGAAGGAAAGAAAGAAGGAAAGAAGGAAAGAAAAGCCTGCACGGGTAGTGCAATGCCCTGGCCTTCTGTGATTGAGCCCATGAAAAGCATGGCTTACAGCAGAATTTGCTCTAAAATGGAAATGTCACATGTGTGGCATTTTCCCCTTTGAATAAGTTAGTGTGGATCTGATCACAGGCGAATCAAAGCCTTCAAACTGAGCCCAGGGTGGTAGGATGGCTTCGGTTATGTGGCAAAAGCTGTCTGCACACAAAGGAGCACAACAAAGCAATGAAGGAGGAATCAAAACAGTACCCTGCCCAGATACTCCAATGAAATCAGCTCATTCAAGGCCAGTCTCCACAAGCTCAGAGCAGCTCAGGTAGAGTGGAATGCAAGTTGAGGCCTCTTTCTAAAGGGACTGGACCCTGTCCAGGACCGTCTATGGCTGTTCCAGGAGAGGTTCAGACCCAGTGTCCTGGTGGGAAGATGGCCCATCAAAATGATCAGTGCAGGAGAACTTTTGAAGACTGGCAGGAGCTACTGTCTGGGGGTATAGGCACATAAAGAAATGCCGAGGAACAATCTTTCATGATTGCACGTGACTTATTATGTCAGGATTACATGACACGTATGAAGCAACTGCCACAAAACAAATTATGTACCAGCCTGCATGATACTGCTAATGTTGACTTTACAATATAGAAAGTACTGAAAGAAAAGTGAAAGATATCTAATCCTCAATACCAGATCAGGGTTGATTTTCTTGACTCCTCTAAAAGACACTTTAGGCAAGAGAACCAACCTGTTGTAAAATTTTCTAGGATCCTCTGTCATCTTTTCCTTTTCTCTAGAATAGTGGAGTCTTCGTCATGCTGGTCACCTTCCCTGACCAGATCAAATCTTGTCACAGCATCAGATTACTCCCACTGTAGATTGTCTACACATCGATACCTTGCTCTGCCTTCTACCCAGAATTTCCCTGCTTATCTCATCTGTCCCAGGATCTCCAAATTCTAGACGCTGAAATGTCTCTACCTTCTTTTTGGCATTTATTCTCTCTTTCCTTTCCTCTTCTGTATATTTGGCATCTGCCAACTCCTTCACCATTTGTTCAAGCCAATTGGTTCCTGAAAGGATAAAGACACCAGTAGGATATCCATTCCACTTCACTTTTTCATGTAAACCTGGCCGATGGTATGCTGTCAAATTGGTTTCAAGTGAACCAGTTTGGTTCAGTGTTGTACTTTAACCTTTCAACAAGTGTGTGCACTGGTATTCCCTGCAACGGTATTAATTTTCCCCATAGTAGCTAGTATGGAGCTCTGTGTCGAATTTGCGCTGAAAACAATGTTGGTAACACAGAGATGTTTTAGTTATTGCTAGGCAGTAATTTCACAGTGTCAGGACCTCAGAGCCATATCTTATCTTTGTCTGCAGCAGCCAATAGCAGGGAAAAAATATTTCTTTCAGAATCTTTAATCCTGGTCTCGAGGAAAATGATGCTTCTCAGTCACTGCGTGGACATTGTTCATGCTGAGTTCTGTCAGGTTCCTAAGGCTGCAGAGATGTCCTTCACTTCCAGGGAGGGCACAGGTATCCTTTAGACCAGCACACTGACCTCATAGCATCAGCTCCTGTTACGAGCCATTCTGCACTGGGGTAGGGTGTGCTTGTGAAAGAATAGCTGAAGGTTATCTGGGAAGTTTCTTCTGAGCTTCTATGAAAGCCCCAGAGGCCAACACCCTGAGAAGACCTCAGCAGACTTCCACAGTCTGAGCAAAGACACATCCTTCCCACAGAAAACCTCTACTTACCACACATAGGACACGGCAAATCACCTTGGGTTCCCAGCACTGCTCACATGAAAAGTCTCAGAAATCTGGGACCAGTGCTTCATTTTTCACTTAAGAGCAGATTTGAGTAGAGGGAAAAAGTAGCCAAGACCAAAGTCCAGGGCAGGAACATCTACCCATCACTCTTCCACATTCATGCCAGTCAGGTAAGTACCTGCCCAGTCTGTTCATTACCGTAGTGTCTTAATGCATAAAGCAAACACCGGTGGTTACAAAATATTCCCAACATTATCAAAAAAAGCTGTTACGTATAGGTGACTAAATGATACCACTCAGTGATGTAAACATCAATATTATGGCTAAGGGTCCACCTCCTGCTTCCAGAAACGAGCCTTGTAACAAGGCAGGTCTGGGGCACGTTAGAAATCCATGAAACAAAAGCAAAGCCACAGTAAACTGTAGCTTTACTGTGTAGTGACAAAACCAACAACAGAAGCAGCATCTACAAATCACACACACAAACACCATCTGTTTGATTTATGACAACCATTTTTATTAGGCTAAAAAAATAAACCAGGAGGCTCAAATTGGCCTGCTATGCGTGATACCTGAATAAGATTCAGATTTCTGCTGATGCAGACTTGCAAAGAAGCACATGGCCTGGCAGAGAATTTACAGAGCAACTCTTGCTTCTAGGTATCAATATTACCCAAAGCTATGAAGACAGAGGCTGACATTCTGCCTTTAAGAAAATAAGTATACTTTAAACAGATTGAGCTACTAATGTGTTATGGGCTTCTTTCTTTGTAGTATTTAATGCAGATTTAATTCAGATTTCAATTAAGTCAATACAAAATTTCAATTAATTTGAAGCATAACTGTGTGAAAGCTTAACTGTGGTAGAAATCTTTTTGCCAAAAAGTGACCTGAATTGAAGTTTTTAGAGAGGTCTCTAGGTGGAAAATACACTTCACTACTCTGAAAGGACTGATGAATTCATTAATAAAAGTGGAAATAGAATATTCCATTAGGAAGGCACAAAATGAAGCAGTGCTGTTAGATTCTTCTGTATGTGATTAATTATAATACTGTTCAATAAATTAACACCTTTTCAATATGCCAAAGGTCTTACATTTAGCATTAATATCTGATATACACTGTAGATACTATAAATGCAGCTGTAGTCCAAATATTACTACACTTATCAGGAACATTGACTTTCATCCTGTGTATCATGATTTTAGAGTTCAAGAAACAATTGCTTTAACAGCTCTGGTTTATCTCCCAGGTTTTACAACAGACATAATATTTTAACATGGAGTGCTTGCTACTAAGTGCCCTTTGTACACTTCCTCCACTTTCAAACTATGCTTTTCATCAAAAACATTCCTCCAGTCATTAACATCACTTACAAAGAATCCATATTGACACTGTAAGATTTAATGCAAAAAGGAAGCTTTATTCACATACTTTTATGTAGGATATAGTTAATAGGAAGGGAAAAGTCTACAACATACAGTAATACACTAGATTATTAGTAGTAATTACTATTATTATGATTGTTTTTGTTACTGTTGTTTCTATTATTGTTGCTGTAATGCCTGTTCTGATTATCAGCATTATTATGACAACTCCCTTTGTGCAGCAAGAAAACATATCTGCTTTAGAAAAGCTTGCTAGGATAGAATCATCTCTTACAGCTTCAGAGGACCTCATACCTTTGAATACTTCACAAGTGCAAGGCGTTGTGGCGTAGGCAGTCCCCTCGTAGGTAAAGACCAGGTCTGTCAGCAGCAGTCAGTGATTTTTCCAGTACACCAGCTAAAAGTTTTTCAGACTTTTCTGTTCCTTTCTCTTCCCTTTTGCTTTCCAAAATTCCCCATTGACTTTTAACAATCATGGGCAGCAGAGGAAGGCACAGGTTACCTATTTATTGGTTGTGTTTCTTAACTTGAAGGGCCCTTCTCAAGTAAGAGAAAGGGCTGCTCTTCACAGTCCTTCACAGAAAACAATCCTAAATAAGCTGCAACTGAGTCACTTAAAAAGTATCTCAATGACACCACTCCACTTAGAAACCCACCAACTCCAGAGGAAATATAAAGGAATCTGTTTTTAATGACAACTCAAAGGACAGCTAACATGTATCATATGTGTTTATGCATTTGGTGTTTATTCCAATTTCATCATTGTTAACATGGCCTCTGACATATGGTCATTGAATATGAGATAATTAAGGGAAATTAGGCTTCATACTTTGGCTGTAAGTGAATATGGTAACATGGCTGACTAACCTTGGAAGAATGTGGGTATTTTTCATACACACTGAGGGAGGAGATTCAGAATACCCATATGTGACAAACAATGTAAGACTCTCCGTTGATGGTCTTTTCAGTTTACTTCAGCAACACCAGAGCTTTGGCCTATGCAGATCAAGAAATAGAGGGTCCAGAAAAAGGGGCAAGGTAGCATGCTGACAGGGTCCTGAAAAGAGATTTGATGACTGATAGAATGGACACTCATTGCAGTGTCACTGAGGGTCAGATCTCTGGGACAGTGTAATAAAGGAAGCCGATTAACGGACTCTAAGTGCTCCTTGTGCTTTTTCAGACATCTGCCTTTTCCTAAAACGTATGATTAGCCTGAATAACTTGGGAGTTGGACCAGATGATCATTAAAGTCCCCTTCCAACCCAAACCATCCTACGAACTAGTCAGCATTTTATTGCCATTTTAGGCAAATAAAATATTCCCGGTTGTCATGTAAAGATGATCGCAGGTCCCATATACAAAAATGGGCAAGTGTATCAGCAGTTCTTTTTTCTCAGAGGTAAACTAAAATGTTTATATTCTGTAAGCAATGATCCCTATGTCAGTGTTTTAAATGGTGAACTAACAATCTGAGATGGTATTTTATCACTGGAAGCATTACATAAATGAAGATATGCCATGCTAGAAGTCATAGCTCTTGATACATTCTAAAAGTATGTAACCAGTTCAAGCAAAACCATACTGCAGGACATTGCCTTAAAGTTAAGAAGCTTTCAAAGGGCAAAAACAGCCTCATGGAAGATAAATTCTCAGAGGGCTGTGAAATATAAGAACATCCAGATTCAAGATGTCTTTAGGTGACAGGTAGGAGACTGGGAAACAATTTTGAGTAATTATCACTATATGCTAGATATTCTGTTGTCCACACTTGTACCTAAGACACATGGCTAAATGCTACTTTGGTCTGTTGTATGATGCATACTCTTTAAAGATTCCATTTTAACTTGGCCTCATGTCACAGGAGTCTAGCTAGAATAAATATTTATCCTGTAATGCATAAATAAAATAATTAATCTAAAATATTGCTTAAGCTTCAATATGTGCTCTATTATGCAATGTTTGATTAAAGTACACAGATAAGCTCATTCTCATGTTACAGGTCGTGAAAAGATCCGTTTTCAGGCTTTTATTTCACTGTTAACTTAGCTGAGTTATAATTAAAAATAGAGAGGTTTAAGCTGCTGTAGGTGGATGTACTTATAGGGCCTGTGTACTGTTTCATATTATTTTATGAAGAATGGATCATGTCAATTCTGTCAATCATTCCAAACCCTTTCAGGCTAAGAATTTAATTTGTTGCCAGAGGCTATATTTTTATGAGAATTTGAGTGAAAATGATCTGGCCACTTTCAAGTATGTGAAAAAAATTGTTGGAAAAATAGTTTCTTCCCTCATTTTATGGCCATTATGATTAGTACTTAATAAATTAAGTCATGACTGAAGCCTTGATTTAGTTAGAGCTTTAATAATCATGGTATAATTCATATGAGTTTTATCCAGTTTTATTTTGTTCTCCACTCTTTAAAGAGTAAAATATCATTAAAATTTTCCTCTACAGGAAATGCTATCATTATTTGCTATCTAAATTACATAAATTTAGCAGAATGGAAACAACAGCTACCATCAGCCTGCTGTTGCCTTACTTTCATAGGCAGCTGAGCTGAAGTCCATCATTCGGCTAAGGAGCAGAAATTTGACCTTGTTACTTGTCATTCAACACTGGGCCCTGCATAAAAGCCCAGATGACTAAAGGATATGGGACAAGTAAGGAGCAGAAGAGCTGAGTCCTGACTCCTGATAATGTTGGGCAGAGTTGTAATTCCATCAGAAGGAACATCTCCACTCACATACCTGGTTCTTAGCAACAAAAGGGAGACCTTTGTTCAACAGTTCAGCTGCTGAAATAGCCAGGTAGCAGCAACATGGGACTCAGCCTTTTTTAATGACAGATATTTGAGCCAATTCAATAGAGGAGATTTTAGCCACCTTTGCCCACTATGTATCACAGAAACACAACATGCCTGCAGTTGAAGAAGGCCCAGGAGATCATTTAGTCTAACTTCATTGTTAAAGCAGTTACCTTTGGTGACCTCAGCATGAGGCTGAGCAGGATTGTCCTCTTTCTTCCAATAATTAAATGAATGGCTGCCTTGCTTTTTTCTAATTTTCTGGTATCATCTAAATTGGAAGTGGGAAAAGGGAGTTTTCTGCAAATTTCCTTCATTTTTACTGCACCTTATTTCATCTCAATCCTTGTAATCCAGTTTATGTATTCACTCCAGTTCCAAATTTTTCTTTTTTTTTTTTTTTTTTCACTTTCATTTGATTTCCTCATACATCCTTCCTAATGTGTTTGTTTCACTGTGTTCACTGTTTTCAAGAATTTATTTCCTTTCATGTAATGGAATTCTTCATTTTAGGAAAGGAAATGGAATCTCGCAATTTCACTGAGTATCATTTCTTGAAGTTTTAGGTAATTTCACTGCACTTCATTTCATTCCATTCCCTTTCAAGAATTTAATTTGTCCTAAGAATTTTATTTCTTTTCAATTTAATTTCCTTGTATTTCCTTGCATGTAATTTCATTTCACTCCATTCGTTGATTTTTCATTGTATTTCTTTTAATGGAAAATTCTTCATTTCCATTAAAGGAAATGAAATCTTGACATTTCAATGACTATCATTTCATGAAGTTGTGGCTAATTTCAGTGTACCTAATTTCATTCCATTCAATTTCTTTTTATTTTGTTTTGCTTCATTTCTTAATTTTTCAATTTCATTTAATATCAGTGTATTTTGTATTTTAAGTCCACAATACTAATTTCAGTAGTGTGTGGGCCCACATTTATGAGTAGATAAGCTGGATAACTCTGTCATTCATGAAAATCTTCTCCCTGACTGCATTTAGTATTGCCCTGGCTTCAGTTTTGTCCCAAACCTTCCACTGCCACAGGCAGACTCATTCTTCCTTGTTTCCTAGCAGTCTATTATATGAAGACTCCCTGTTACCTACCCATCTTCTGCAGAAAGCATTTCCACAATCAATCTACTTCCATCAGTGCTCAAAATACAGATTTCTTTTGAAGTCCAAAAGGAACAATTAAGTATCTGGTCTGATCACTTGCACAAAATGTGAACTTTCCTTTGTTAAGACAACTCACTCTGAACTGAATTGCCAGCAGTGGTTGCCTTTTTCTTATTTTATTTCTCCAGTGTGCAGTTTTCAAGACCTCTTTCTGGACATCACTGCATTGGACTTGACTTACTCTCCTCCCTTATTCAGCAGTTCTGTACCAGTGCTTGAGAGGCAGCAATAGCTGATTCCTTAAGGATGGAGGTACTTGTAATTAAAATGCAAGTAATTCCGTCTACTTCCCATTTTTTAAGTATAGCAACTATTGGTTACAAGCAGACAAATTATTCATGTTTCCTTCTAAGTGTTTCAGAAAAACTAAGTGCAAAGCTGTATTTAAAACAAAACCATGCCATTCCAATGAAAACAAAGCAGTTACAACTGGAAGTAAAATCCTTTATTGAAAGAAATATGCTGAAGGCACTTCTGTATTTTTATTTGAACCTACATTGGGCAGATAAATTTATTCACACCTAATCATTAATTAATAATAAAATATCAGTGAGTATCTCACACAAACCACACAGAAATAAGTGTCTCAAGAACAGTAGTGACATCTGTTGTGGGTCAGGTTTCTCACACGAATTTCTTCCCATTGTCAGCAGAGAAGCTGTAAAGGGAGGAAGGAGTGGTTTCCAGGTGAATAGACCCAAAGGAAGGTGGCTAATAGCTCTGGTCACACTATAAGCATCTTTAGTTAAGGTGCGCCAAGTTAGCAGTCCTCAGGACGTGCTTGGCAGCTGGTCTCATCTTCACACAATGCTCATTCTTCCTTGATGTATCTATTCGAGGCCAGTACATGGTCTATCTTGTTCTGAGGACAGTACATGGTCTTCCAAGTATCTCTGTAATCTGCAGGCCAGGGTTGTCCAATTCCCGTAGGAGAATATCACGGCCTTGTTCAGCTAAGAATCCTTTTATATTTCCCCCGTTTTCTTTTTGGACAATCCAGGCTCACTTGACAATTGATTCTAAACTCTTTTGCATACAAGAAAGAGTGCAACAAAGGATAACAAGCACAGCACAAATGATAGCAAAAAGCATATTCCCCCTATCACTAAAGTTTTCAGCCAGCCAGTGATTCCTAATTCCTTAAGCCATTTATCAATAGGATTTGTAATGACATTGAGCTTTTTCATATTATCTTGTAGCTGAGAAAGTTTTTTGTGAATAGATTCAGAATGGTCAGAAATATTCATACAGCACCTTCCTTCAAAATCTTCACAGCCATGTCCTTGTGCCAGCAACAAAAAGTCAATGGCTGCTTGATTTTGTAACACAGCATGTTGTACACTATCAGCATCAGTGGTGAGTTCATCTAACACTCTGAAAGTAATGTTTATTTGTTTCCCTGTCCAACAGGCCAGTCGTTTTAACTGAGGGCTTTAGCAGAAGCAACTTGTGGTGTAAAAGTGAGGCTAAAATAACAACTGAACATTATCTTTACATTCACGTCCCAATTGGTCTACACTGCATCCAATGCTTCCAAATTTGTGACTTATTTTGAGCATCTAATGGATAGTAGGGGCAAACAATGTTAGCTTACCAAAGTGGCAGGGTTCTCCTTGTGCTTTTGCAGGTATGGCAGGCCAAGTACAATCTCCACAAATGAGGAATACTCCTGGAGGCAACATTTTTGCTTTCTCTGCTGCCTTACCATATCATGGAATAGGCCAAGTCCAATTGTTGCATTAACTGGTGGTGTTATAGTACCAGGAAGACTCAGGGGCAATCCAAGTAGTGTCATTCTTTGGTTTATGAATTTTCAAATTACTTGAGTCAATGTCTTGTAAAATCCTAAAACTAAACAGCAATTTCTTTGCATGGATCTTAAGATGTTGAGCTCTTGGGGTTCTACACTAGTAACATTCAGACCTTGAACAATTTTGAACGCTTGAGCTCTCAAAGGATTTTTAGAAATTCCAAATGATTTGCACCAATTGCTTTGTATACTTATACTTTTGTTGTTGCAAAAGTCAGTCATTGCCTGTTCTGGGTTGGAATGCATTTACTCATAGTCCAAGGCATAAGTTCTGTCATATTGCTTGAAGGCACCCCAATCAGGCAGGTACGAAATGGGTTAGAGGGGGTAGCTAATGATAAGCAACATTAATCTTGTCCTGTCCTGTTGGCCCAAGTGACCCACATGTTCATTTGTGGTTGGATAGGAGCTCACACTGCCTTTTGTAAAGGCACGCTGAAACTTCCTATTAACACTATTATCAAAAGCAATTTCATTGTCTCATAATTCTTGTTCTTAACTGACAAGAGAAACACCACAGGCCAAGAGCCTGTATTTTTTTTTAAGCTAAAACAATAGTTAAGGCTTTGGTTAAGGCTCACCAAAGGACAGTTTTTCCTCTGCTGTCAATAATTTCTGGTATCCATATTTCTGGAAAGTCTTGATCTGGCTTAAGGTTTAGAATTCCCCTGCAAGCATTTTCAAATGTAAAATTAGTAAAATTATCTTGGCAATTGAAACATAAGGCATATTCAGTGAACAAGCGCCTATAATGTATAATAAAATTCCGCTTACAGTTACCACAACTTAATACTACTGTTGCTGGTTCCTTACAGTTTGCACAAAGAGAATTCTTGGTTTTGCGAAGTCTTTTTAACACAACATTACAAGCTCACGGCCCAAATGTTTGTCCTAATGTTATTGCTCATACAATATCTTCTATGGCAGATGGAATTGGTCCAAGTTCTTCTCACAAAGTGAGAGTATGTATCAATTGTCAGATGTACATATTTAGATTTTCCAAATTCAGGTACACGTGTAACATCCATTTGCCATATCTGAAGTGCTTTTAGTCCTTTTGGGTTAGTGCCAAACCCTACACCAGGCCCATGATCACTGCATTGAGGACAGGAGCGAACAATGCCTTTTGCATCTGCTGTGGGTATGTGGTACTGTCGATGTAATGATTTTGCATTTTGGTGGAATATCTCATGACTGTTTCAGGCTTCTTCAAATTTATTTGCTGGAGGTGTTATTGCCAAGCAACTGACTGCCTCATCAGTTTGAGCATTGCCTTCACCTAGACCAATGTTCCACTGATGAATTCTAATATGCACTATACAAAATTCATGTTTTCTTTGCTAAAGGGTACTGTGCAGTTGTATAAACAGTTCTCCAAGATGTTGATTTTTTGTTTCCCTTAGTTCCCACTGCCCAGCAAACTGCTTTTAATTCTATGGTTTGGAGGCTGTCCCTTGGTTCCCTGTTGATTACATGTTTCTGCCACTGATTGTCAGAGTGCCATACACACACAGCTTTCTTCAGTTTTCATCCTGCATTTGTAAACACTGTTGGCCCCTCAACTGGTTTTTCTGAGTATAGCAGCCTTTTGACCCATTGGTAGAGTTCCAGCATCTTCCAAAGAGGGCCTTTTGGTCGGTTGTTGTGTATAGCTCCTGTATAACCTATCAAAGCTTCTTGTAGTTCCGTTGAATGCCTCAGGAGCCATTCATAATCTTCTCCACAAACTGAAACACTAATGTCTGGAGGTTCAGCTCCATCAGTTTCGATGATTCTGTCCCTCTCTTTCTTTATCAAGGCTGCCAATGCTCCTGAACAACTTAAAATGCAATGATTTGGTTGAATTGGTAGGAATTCCCATTCAATGATAATTGCCGAATCCTCTCCCTTTTTCTTTTGCCATTGTAGAATAGTGGCAAGAGGAAAAGTTGTGGAATTGTAGATTAGTAGAGATAGTGGTTGATTTGTTAGTTGACGGCTACTCCAGCTTGTTTGAATTTTGTGAGTTATTACATCTTAGGGCAGTTTGTTGCTCTGATGAACAGGTTCGGGGACTGTTTGCTTCAGTGCCATACAGCCAAGATCGGAAGGGTTGTAGATTATCATTGGTGATGCCAATAATATTATGAATCCATTGCAGATCTCCTAGTAGTTTCTGAGCATCATGTAGATTAGCTATCTGTGCAGTAATTGTTACTTTTTGAGGCCTGATTTGAGCATCTGAGATGAGCCAACCTAAATATTTCCATGGTGCAGAACGTTGAATTTTCTTTTTCTTTTTCTTTTTCTTTTTTTTTTTTTTCAGGGGCTACAGCTAAATCACAAGAGTGTAGACGATAAATGAGCTATTGTAGTTGAATATCAGATATTGCAGTTTGATGTCTTCTTATGGATGATGAATACTGGTGAATACTAGGGACTATTTGTGCGGGTGATGTAACCTTGCTGTAATTGTTTCTTTACCAATCTTTTAAGGATATTTAATTTTTTCTCTGTTAAAGGCCATTGATCAGTTTATATAGGGTGATCAGTTTTCTAGTTCAGCTTTAAAGTGGCAGGTTTTGACATAGTTTCTATTACAGGATCACTTCTAGTTTAGCTCTTCATTGAGAGAGGACATCTCTCTTCTAGACGGTGAGAAGCTTCCGAACAACAAAAGGACGCACTGTGGCTGTCTTCCTTTCAGGATCTCTGTCTTAGAGTGTGTTTTGTTTTTCTTTTTTCATCACTCTTGTGTTACAAAAGAACAGGTAGTGTTGTCATAGTCATCAGCTGTTTCAGGAACCCTGCCAAGAAGCTCCAAGTTCTTGGCAGAAGTGTTGCTGCAGCAACAAACTTTCTTGGGAGTTCTGCTAGGGAAGACTGGGGAGGAGAGTTCAAAGTTCTTGGCAGTAGTGTCGCTTGAGTAACATGCCTCTCTGGGACCCCTGCCAGGAAGGGCAGAAGAGGAAAACTCCATATCTTAGACAGGCTTCAAGGTCTCTGAGTGATCTGTCTGTGTCTCTACAGAAACTTTCTTGAGCTCTCTTGCATCTCTCTGGGAAAAGCCTTCCTGGCCCAGCTCGGCCCCTGGCTGCCACCCTTCACTTCTGTCCTCCCCTCTGCCCTCTCTTCTGCAGGCAAAGTCAAATTCAAAGCCTCCCTACTACTTGTACCTGGAAGTTGGGGAACTAAAAGCAGTGAAAACCCTGGAAGAGGCTTGGGGGAGGAATCTATACAAAAAGAATTCCCAGAACTACAAGGCAATCTGCCTGCCTGAGCCTGATCCGAGGGGGTGATTTCTTGGGAAGGGGAAACAGGGGCAGGGATGACTTTCACAGCTCCTTGGCTAGGCAGAGCAGATCCAGAATCTCCTACGGCAGTCCCCACCTGCATTACTTCAGAACAAGATCCGGCTGCAAGTTGTTTAGAAGAGGAGCAGGGCACAGAATCAGCAGCCCTTGTTTTGACAAAGCTTCCCCAACTCTTATCTTTCAAACCCGCTCGACTCCCAGTCTTCCCAGAACATGACTCTTGACTTGCCAAATTCTTGGAACACAATGAAAATCCCAAAAGCTTTCCTGGGAAATCCAGGGTAGATGATTTTGCAGAGGAATGGGAGGACGCTCAGTTCCAACATCAGTGACACAGGGAATCTTGGAAGAAACAGAGGACATGACAGAAACTGGAAGCTGATCTGATTCTCTTTTCTTGGGGGTTGGGGTGCTGTTCACACTGCCTGGAGAAACTCCGTACACACCAGAAGGGAAGGAACTCCAAACAAAACTCAAGATTTCCCCAGAAGAGGATGAAGGCTCAGCACCATTTGGAATTAAAATCTCAGAACTAGGTGTTCTATCTTGGTATGTAAGAAAGTCTCCATTACGATCATTCTGTTTAAAACTTTTCCATTAAAGCTCTGTAGACAGGCATTAGTTTGACTAAAGTCTTTTCCTTTTTGAGAGAGACTAGATTATAAATTTTCTGGCTTATCTGGTCGTAAAAACTAAAGGTAAAAGCAGACTTTAAGGCTATATTTTGAGTATTCGCTTCTACTTAGATTAATGAGTCTTTCAGTTCATATTTTGAGATGTCTGAGCAATCTGATGCATCTGTGTGGGACACCGCAGTTGAACTTGCGTGGTAGAATAAAGTCCATGTCTGCTTGCAATCCATACAGTGGGTCTCCTACAATTTGATGTCTGTTTGCTTCTTGTACTGCTAAATCTTTTCCATTCCCTTTCAAACATTAAGTATTGAAATGGAGTAAGGATTAATGACACAGCTCCTGAACAATCAGCAGGGCAAAGAACATCTGCTGTAAAAATAAATTGAATGATTTGACGATCAGTTTCTGATCAGAGACCATGAGTGATAACTGTTTGTTTTGCTTGTTGCAGTAATTTCCAATCATGTGGTTCCCAATTTGCCTGATTATTGGTAATCAATACAGGACAAGCGAGACAACTTGCTGCCTGCCATTCTCCTTCTAAGATAGCATCACGAATGACTCCTGACCAGCATTGCTCTATCGGATCTTTCTCCAGCTTGGAAGCAAGCCACCCAGGCATTGGTGGAGCAGTAGGAGTGACAGGCATTGGAGTGGAAGGGATTGTGGGTATAGCCTCTGATCTTTTTATGTTTTCTGTTTGTTTTTCTAACTGCTCTTGCCGCATGGATAATTCTGCTACTTTCTTTATCAATTCTTGAAGTGGATCATTAAGTTCAGGGTATTTTGACTTATGAGTTTGATTTTCTGCTTTTTATTCCTCAGATTCATCTGACGATGTTTTGGGCAAGGGAGAGTGCAAAGGGGAACGAGAGCGAGAACAATACTCTCTTTTCTTTTTCTCTGTTCTGCTAGCTGTAACTGTCTTTTTTGGCCTTGCTCCACTAACTGTTTTGAGTGATTTATTGTTCTGCTCTTCTCTCGCTCGAGGGAGATCGAATTCTTCTTGTTTTTGGTCGGATGTAATATTTTCTTGCAGGGATACTGACATTGTAACAATTTCTTGTGGGGAAATTTCTTCTTTTTGTGGCACGCTATCTAGTACTTCTTGCAAAGTAGAGCAAACAGGAGCTGTAGTTCCTTTCATAGATCGAGTATTTCTGACCCCAAAGAAAGTAGCAAGACGTGATAGTTTAGGAGATGTTGGATCTTTTGTTTCTTGTTTTTTACTGAAGTCCCCTCCCAAAGCTTCAATGGCTGCAGCAGCCACCTTTTTTCTTTTTTCAGCTTTCATAGATTCTAAAATATGAATAACAGTTTTCCAGATGGCTTCTAATCTTTTGCTTCTTTCCCATCTTTCTCTCCTTCGATTGTTCTGTCCCAAAGATAATTCCCCACTTCCTTCCACTCAGTTATACTGAGGAGGGAAGGTTCAGATAACTTTTGGTTTTTATATGCCCACTTTAAGAGGGCTTCTATGTCTGTTTCTTTTATGTCCTTGCCTCTCTTAAAGAGGATACTTGTTAGCAATCTATTTGCCACATCTAATTCCATCGCAGTCTTACCTTGGCAGGGGCTTGACAGCCGTTCAAGCTCCGGATTCTGGCTGCGTTTGCCCACCAGGCCACTCCTGCCTCCCGACTCTCCAGCTCCCAAATCAGATTCTTGCTCGAGAAATCAGAAGCTGAATCGGATTCTTGTTTGAGACATCGGAACCTGATGATCGGAGTCTTCTGCATTTAAGCGAACCACATTTAAGCGAACTGCATTTAAGCGAACTGCATTTAAGCAAAGAGAGTCCCTGTTCCACAGGCGCCAAAAGTGAAGAGGGTCTCAATCGGAGAGCCGGCCGAGTAATGACACTCACACCAATGTGGCTACATGCTGTTCTCCCTTTATTCAGCAACTGTGGCATATTTATCTTTCTCTATACACTGTCTCACACCACTAATGCTTACAGCTCATTGGTTGAGTAGCTATATTCACACATACATGTTAATTACTGAGTGGTTGTCACACTATAAGCATCTTTAGTTAAGGTGCGCCAAGTTAGCAGTCCTCAGGACGTGCTTGGCAGCTGGTCTCAGCACAATGCTCATTCTTCCTTGATGTATCTATTCGAGGCCAGTACATGGTCTATCTTGTTCTGAGGACAGTACATGGTCTTCCAAGTATCTCTGTAATCTGCAGGCCAGGGTTGTCCAATTCCCATAGGAGAATATCATGGCCTTGTTAGCTAAGAATCCATCTACAAGTGCTCACGTGTGTTACGGAGGGCATGTGCCTGCTCCCAGCACGTTTCCACGCTCCAGCTGCCGGCCCAGCTCTGCCCGCTGCCACCACTTCTGCCCGCTGCGGCCGAGCGGGATACTGCCATGTCGTGACTTGCTGCCAGTGGTGGTACCAAGAACAGCTGCTACCTGTGAGTGTCACAAAAAGCAGAAATCTCCTGTCCTCACCTTTGGCCAAGCCTCCAGGGCGGCCTGAGGAGGTGCAGGCTTGCATCGGAGAGCCCCTGCAGCTGCGGGGGAATCAGCGCAGCCCCTCTGCCTCGCTTGGGCCGCCACCACCTCCTGCTGGCTTTGGGCGTGGCTGCACCGAAGGGGTGACTGCTGAACAGGTGGGGAATTTCTATTATTTTTTTGGTGGTGGTTCTGTCCTGTTGTATATATATTAATTTTTTTTTTTTTTTTTTTTTTTTCCAGTAAAGAACTGTTATTACTTCTCCCATATTTTTTCCTGGAAGCTGCATAGGTTTGAAGTTATAATAATTTGGAGGGAAGGGTCACTTACCAGGAAGGTTCCCACCTTCCTTGGCAGACATCTGTCTTTTAAACCAAGACAACATCTCAGCGTCTTCCATTCACAGTCCACAGCAATGTTACCTGACCTGTCCATCACCTGTCCCAGCTCCCCCTGCCCAATAAACTGATACGAACGAAAGACAAACAGGGCCAGCAGCCAGAGAAAAAACTTCCCTGGCACATGACAGAGAACTCAGTCCAAGTCTGTTTTGGGCACATTAATTTTTTCTTGCTTATTTTCTAATTTGTGCCACCTTAATTATGTATTAAAGAAAAGATATTATCCAAACTCACATACACAATTTCAATGAACTTACTTATTAGTATTCACTGATTAGTAGATCAAATTTTTTTTTTAATTTTCATTTCTTATTCCACTCCTTTCCATTCAATGGCATTTCAAATACTTCCTGATCACTTCATAGTACTTTCACTTGAGGCTGAGAAAAATCATTCACCAGATTTAGCATATTCTGCTAATAACTCATCACCATTCTTGACTTCAAAAGTTTAAACAGCTTTAAAAGCTTCTGGTTGCTTATCACAACAGGGGACAAAACTCCCTAGAAAAATAATATCAAATTCTCTGGGGACAGATTAGCAGGGGCAGTTATGACCTTGTCTACATGTCAATGAACTTCTGGTTGGACATTTTTATGTAAACCTGTGCAAGATGTGATATAAAGGGGCACCTAGGTTATTCGTTTCTCAGCAATTAAGTAAAAGGTACATGTTTATTTAAGATAACATTAATAAATTGTGGATTGTTTTGATGAGTTGCAACAAATTAATGTGTTTTTGACCCCTTTATCAGGAGTGCTGGCAAAAACACATCTCCTATCCTTGTTTGTGGCCATGCAAGCAGCTGTCAGCAAATGCTGTGCAAGACATCGATCTCTCTTAATGGAGCAGGGTGCATACAGTATACAGGGAGCAGCTGATCAGCTGTATAAGCAGGAAAATAAAAAATTTATCACCTCAGATATGATCCTGCCGTAATGATTTTGGCTACAGTCTTGTCTCTGCACAGCACCACACTATCAGGTGGTTGCAGTAGCTTGGGTTAGAACTAGTTGGTTGCTAGACAGCAGGGCTGTCCAACAGCCATAAATTCTGGAAGCTTTAGTTTTCCTCCAGGTGGCCAGAAAGAAAACACCTTCATTTTACCAGCAGTTGTTGAAACAAAAAAATTATTATAAAATGTTTCCACTGGAAAATTTGTTTCAACAAATAATAAAATTTGTTTCAACAAACAATCTGATTGCTTCTGACAGTCACCAGCTCTTCAGCGTGCTGGGCAGATACCTTCTTCTTCAAGCCCCTCTCCTTCCCATGTCTGTCTGCACCTTTTACTATTTCTCCCCTGTCATTTAACCCTGGGTATTCACTATCCTTATCTATTTCCTGTCATTTTCTCACTCCCAGCTAGTTCCTGATGCACAGACACAGTCTTTACAATATCTGTCTCTCTTTGGTTGTCTCTTTTAAAGATGCCACCACCTTAAGATGCACCCACTGTTCAGCATGCAAGCAACATCCCTAGCACATCTAGTCACTTTTCCATAACTGCTATTAACTGCCAAGATCACACCTTCCTCTGTAAGGAACCTGTCTTTACAAGTCTTTGCAGCCATACTCACATCTGATCCTTACCTTGGCTCAATTTTGAACACTCCAAAATCTCTGCAGATGCCTTTTCTGGAAGCACTTCCATTTATCCCTGAGCAGTGCCTACTCTTAGCTTTCCAGAATAGGCAACTTACCAAAGTTTTTTCTCTCCACCTTGTCCAACCAAGCTGGCCTCCTGATTTCCTTCCTGGCTTTGTTCCTGATTTCCACCAGTCACCATGACCGTATCTTCCCTCTCCATTCTTCCTTCTTGCACTCCAGAAAAGCCCTTGACATAGTGCAGCTGCTTCCCTGCAGCTCACTGGAAGTCTCCTCTCTCAGAGCAGTAACATAAGCAGCTGTTGCCAACTCCTCAGAGTAGAGGATGATAAATTATTTCAGAGTATGAAGAAGTGCTAGGATCAATTTGTGGAGAGTGTTTTGATCCAGAGCAGAAAACTTTTCATTCCCTTCATTTGAGCTATTTTCCAGCCACACAATTGTGAGAGATCATTTGGGGAGTCTGGTGAGTCCTTCAGACTAACTTATGTGTAAGGCTGTGAGATGGCAGCAACTGTGTGGAGAGCTATAAATATGCCAAAAATAAGTGGCAAACTCACCAGCTCCATGTACTTGAGACAATGAGTAGACCCTGTGTGACTTCTGCACAATCTAGAGACAGGGGCTGGAGCAGGGCTGGAGTGCTGTCCCATGTCCCAAAAAAGGAGGGGAATACCACATTGTTCTGAAAGTTGTCAGAGGTGGCTTTGTCAGGAAGTGCTTGGTCATCATTACTTCTCATAGGGATTCACTTGCTCCACCAAAACACACCTATTTTTTTTTAGGTGAAGTTTCTCAGCTCCAGAATTAAAATTTTAATGGGGAGAGACAGAAACATACTAGCCCACCCCAAACAGAACTAGGCCATCCAAGGTGCAGAGGAGAATATGGATTATACGTAGAGAAAATATAGAATAAGGATTTAGGGGAGATCAGAAAGAAAGGAATTAAATACGCCTTTCCTATAACTTGGGTGTGGGGAAGCTCTACATAGCAACGTATTAATTATCTTGGAAAGCTCTCAAGATTTTGTTTCCTCTCAAGGCAAATGGGGAAAATTCAAACCTGAAGGATACAACAGCTAAAAAAAAAAAACCACAGTGGGAAAAGCTACCAAGGTGTAGGTGGGGTTATAATGTTTGTTTTGTTTGTAAAACACTGTAATCAAAGAATTTTAATAGATAGCATTTGCAGACAATTCACTTTAAAGCTGCTATAAGTGGCACCCATATAGACTGCATTTCTTTAATTTCCTTTCACACATTAGGAACCTTTTCTTCTTGGCATGTCACCCTAAAATCTGGAATTTGATCCCTAACCCAGACCTGAAAACATAGGAGGTTATCTGATGTCTTTGCGCCATCTACAGATCTTATCAGTCAACTTGCATCTTTTGGGTTTTTTTATTGTACAGAGCACCAACTAAATGTTTTCATAGAAAGATTGTTTATAATTGTATTGTCTTGTTCCTAAGAAGTAATAGTGGCTCAGAGTCCCAACTCACTCTTCCTTTTTTCTCCCTACTATTATTACAGTCAGACTGACCTCCAACATCTTATTCAGAATTTCTCTAAATTATTCCCAACCCTTTAACAAGTCACCTCCAATACTTAATTACCCCAGCTTTAAAAAAGTGTATCTTGTTTATGATGACTTTTATCCCCAAATGCACGTTTTTTATCTCTGAGATGGAGAGGGCTCTTTTAAGAAGCCAGCACAATGGCAAGATAACATTCTTTGTCTTTCCACAAAGAGAGCCTAAAGAGTAGTTTGTGAATTCCCAGGCTACTTCCTGGATGTGAAACTATATATAATTAAATACCTTCTTCAGAGATGAAGAAAGGGCTAAGTTCTAAAAATTTCACCTCCAGCAGCTGGATACCAAACTCTTTATGAGAGAAAGGCTCCTTGCCTGAAGGCTGGAGATGTTCAGCTGAAAGTTTCTTTGAAGAGCAATCAATAAGCAGTAAAAGGAAGCTTGAGGGTACCCAAAACATCACTTTTCCAGATATTGCAATTTAATAACTATCTAAGATACTGGATATTAGATTAAGGTGACATGGTCACAACAGTAACTCATTTATCTTTTAAAATTACAGCATATTCATACTTTCATTAAGATAAGGAAATGCTTTCTTAGTCTGAGTTACACACTTGATACTTCAAAAAAAAAAAAAACAACAAAAAACTAGCTTATATTCAGCTTGCTGCTTCTGGGGGAATTTAAAAAAAAAAAGAAAAAAAAAAAAGAAAAAAAAAGGGGAATGCTATTACTGGGCTTTCATGTAAAAATCAGCCATTAGCACCGCTATAGGGGGAAGAGCAAAAGTGCAGCTAGAGAAATAAATTTCTGACAGTAACTAATACTGGATGGCAAAGGAAATAATTTATGTAACAGCACAGTCAGAGATTATTCCTTTCTCCCATTCTTTAACAATCAGCAGCTGTGAGGTCTTGAGGTCTTGAGCTGATGGATGTACTCCAACTACATTTAACAGTCACCAGTGGACCAATCCTTCATGGTTTTTCCAGATCTTCTTTTGTCTACCTATGTGAACTTTAGTGTCCACAGAATCCTGTAGCAATAAGTTCCACAACTGAGTTCAGTGTTGTGCAAAAAGGATTTTTCTTGTACTGTTTTTCCCCTACCATAAGTACCAAAATATTTCCCCCTATAATCATAATGATAATATATATCACCCTATAAAGACTTCTAGGCAAAAAAGTCACTAGAAACTGTATTTCCTAGTGTGACACCTGCAAAGAAAATAATCCTTTGGGAAAAAATATGCCTTTTGGAAACCTCCTTTAAAGAGAAAAATTAATTACTTTTTTCTTTATACTCATGTATTTGCAAGTCCAAAGGATTGCAGGAGGAAAGCTACTTTCTCCCTGAGTTCATCATACACTGTTCAGCCTTAAAGTCTGAACCAATAGTCATTCATATGTCTTAAGTGCAAGTAAGCATTGTTTTGCTTTGTGAATTCATACTAGGGATGAAAAACCTACTTAAAAACTGTGTGTGTGCTAATGCTGACACTCTTTAAGTGTACTATGCACAACCTACTTACTGCATTTTTTACACCAACACACAAACAAGTACATAGACAAAATGCAGTTCAATTTTTCCTTTTATTTCAGCAATTCTGAAACTAATTTAAATGGAATATCATTCAATGTCCATACTGCAAATAAAGCAACATCCATTTAAGGAAAACAGGGAAACAGCTGTTTTCCTAAAAAGTTGTATTCAATAATATCAAAGATTTTCTTGATACTGTTTTCTATTATTTGGGATGACATATTTTATATGTTGGCCTCTTACACTTGAACACAACACATAAAGTTTTTTTTTGCAACATTAATTAATGGTGCCTTTGCTGATACGTAAAAGGGACTGGACAGATTTCTGATCTAAAATTTGCAGAGTTCAAAAAAATATGTGTCACAACACACAAGTGGTTGAAAATATTTTATGGAACATATTTTATTAGAATATGGTATTTGTTGCAAAACAATTTCATTGACTCTTGTAGTTTTTTAATAGAGGGAGATGTATATGAAAGTGATGCATCACATCAAACTCAAAATAGAGACTTTGGGATTGATTCCTTTCTGGAACGTTGTTCTGATTTCTTCCTTTAATACTGTTTAGACTTACTGATAGTTCATTAACCTAATATTGTATGTGAAATATTTTACATTTTAAGAAGCAGCTTAACACTACCTTTAGACTTTTCCTTTAGACTATTTCCCAGCTTCATTCAGGTAATATGCATCATACTATGGCTACAAATAGTATTTAGTTTAATACACCATATATGGGTTTTCACCCCTGACAGAATTTATCCAGCCCTGTCAAATAACAAGTGTTTGGCAATCCCAGATTTTTCTCCACTTAGCTCTCCCCAGACGTGATGCAGTCTGGTGCCATGCCATTAGATGTCACTATGGACCTCACAAAAGAAGACCAAAGCATGAACTAGCATCTTCCTGTCTGCAAACAGTAACCCGTTTCAAAGCAGGTATTAATCTTCAGCGACAGCAACACACCCGTGTGCCCTCTCCCATATGTACACCTTGGCCTCCACCACCATGCTCCTCTGCAGCTGCTGTTCTAACACAACAGCACACAGTGGAACGCAAGTTCATCATACATTAAAAACATGCTCCTGTCCTCCTTTCATTTCATGAAGGAACAATTTTCAGAGTCCATAGCACCATGAAAAACACAGCTGTGGGGTGCCTCCCAGAGGGCCAAAAGGCCATCCTGAGCATGGTGTCTGAGTTTAGAGCAAGTCACCAAATGAGATGTATGGTGGATTGGATCTGAAGCCAAGTGACTAATATTCTATTGCTGCACTGGATTTTTATGGCCTCTACTTCCTTTAGTCTTTTTCATTGGTTGGTTGGTTGGTTGGTTTGCAGTTTTTTTTTTCCTGACTGAGTTGTTGTCAGGAGTTTCTAGCAACAACTATGTCAGGAAATTCTTCAATTTCTCTGCAGGAGTGAAGCATTGCATCAGTTTGTTGCAACTACCCCAGGGGAAGCTGGGAGTGACGTTGATCTCTGGGGAAGCAGTAGTAGTGGCAAGGTGAGGTGTTTCCACAGCTGTGGGGTTGGAGGTGGATTCTGCTCATGCTGAAATTCTGGGAGGGAAAAAACCCACTTATTGACTTCTTGTGGCAGCAGGATCACAGTCTAACTGCAGTTATGCTCTTTGTTACATTCTCAACCTTCCAGGCTTGGACATCATGGATGGACATTTTGCAGGAACTGCAGGGAGTAGAGCTGCCATGTCATAACAGGAAACATTTTTAAGATCCCCAGTTTTCCTGCTGACATGACTGTACTGCACACACTAGCTATGGAGTTTTGGAAGCATCCTGGAATTTCAGCCAAAGGGAAAGTACTGCTGGGGTAAGACTTTTGCCCATTGCCACATAGTTCCACTACATCTAAGCAGCTCAGAAACCGCCAAAGGTGGGGCATCTTTGAAGTACCTTGTAATCTAATCAGATTTATGTCTTTTTAGGCAGAGCACCTCATATGTCACAGCAAGACAGTGTTGGATTAATTTAAAAGGAAATTAAAGAAAGGATTATAAAACCGTAGAGGTTATTAAAGATTCTTCTTTCTGATGGCAAAGGCATTATTCCCTCTTAGAAACCACACTGCATACACACACAGGTGGAAAGCCAAAGGAACAGGAGTTGTGGTTATAAGATCTGATAGTTTTGTAAGTAAAATTAACTTCAAACCAAGTGAGAAGCATAGCATGGTCAGGCCAAGAGCTCCCATACCAGAAATTACAGCCCTCATTGAAGAACATAGCCCAGAAACTAGTTGCATAGAGAAGAAATTCTTATCTGTGCTCCAGATATGAGGACCCAGAGCACAAGGTCCTGGGGTCATATCACATGGCTGTGCTGTTTGAGGGGGTTCCCAATGTGACTAAGACAGACAAAGTGACAAGCCTGAACTGAAACACCAAGGAAGCAGGAGTGCTGCAAAAATTACTGGAGAGTTCCAAGTCCAAACTGGTGTGTAAATATTGATATCAGCATCAAGTAGGGAGTGTACTTTGGGTAGGAGTAAAGCATTTCAAACTGAGATGGCAGAAAACCAATACCTTTTATCTTCTGACTGTCACCATAACCTTTGCCATTACAGGGGACAAGCTGCTGCTTTAAAAGGTGGGAAAAGGGACTGTTAAGTTTGCAAAGCAACTGTTCTCCAGAAAACCTTCTCTAGAATTCACATGGTGTTTTCGAAGGCTCAGCAGGTTTGTCTAAGACAGTTACTTCTCAACCTGGAAGACAGCAAATTGTGTCTTTTTGTCCCACCTTCATTCTCTTCAGTAATGTGAGAAAGGGAAGTGAGCATTTTCTCCTTCATTGTATTTTCTCAAGTCTCAGCTTCTTTTCTTATTTTCCCACATTCAGTTGGGGACAACCAGAAATGTATCCCAACTCTTGTCATAGGATAACAAAGCCTGCAATCTCTTCTGCACTTCACCTTACGTGAAGTGTCATGAATTCTAATATTGTTTCCAAAGGACTAAAAATGCAAAGATTTCCTGTTGCTACCATAATTTGATGTCCTGAGAGGGCTGGATTGCTGTCTTCTAGCCAGGGTAGATTGGCAACAGAATATGTTGATTAGCAAATGAAAAATTTACACAAAGCAAGTCTAGATTTCTGAATTCTCTCTAGGAAAAGCTTTACAGTATTTGCACAAGAATTTGCTTGCAGTAAAGGAGATTTGAGTATCTAATTTTAAATATCCTGTTCTGTGAAGACAAAATATTTCTTTGGTTGCCCACACATGTGGAGATGTTTTGGTTCTTTGTGAGTGTTTCTCCTTAATCTGTACTACAGCTGGTGCATCAGTATTATTTTACAGGTTTTAAAAATATTCAGCAGGGTAGCTGTTAGCTAAGGTTTCACACTCTAGATAACAGATGGCAGATGTTCTTCATTGTAGCAATGAGGATAGCAGCTGCTCCTGTGTCAGAGAGAGAATGAAGAACTTGATCCACACTCCTGTTTGGAGAGAGCTGATCTTAGTGTTACTGGCATTCCTAGCAAGATTTAAAAAACCACTAATGTCTCACTTAAGGTCAGAAGAAGATGGGAAAAAATATCTACCTTGCTGCTAATATGGGTCTGGTCACTTTTTCAAGGAAAATTTCAGGGTAAGGATTTCTGCCATGTATCTATACTCTGTTGAGAAACAGCTGCTGAAGAACTACATGTACACAGAGAGAGGAAATTTATTGGTGCAGCAGGAAAAAAGAATCTGGGAAACAGGACTGGAAACAACCTGATGGATAATTTCAACTCAGTTTGTGCTACTTGATTCTACTTTTCTCACGCTGCTGCAGAAGGCATGGATGTGAGAGAGCACTGATGTCTGTCAGGCAGGCCTGCACAAAATTCCCAGGGGATGCTCAAGCCATGGCATGGAGCCATTCGCTAGCACTGCAATTACAGACTGGCCGTGCCAGAGCAGAACTGAGGCACAAAGGAGCTCAGGGACTCCAGCACAAGGACAGCCACACAGCTCTGCTAGGACCTGAAAGAGTACACCTTGACACATGCCGCATTACTGTAGCACCTTATTCCAGATCTCCAAAACAGTGCAGCGCTCCCATGGTTAGTGAGAACAGAAACAGCAGCATCTTCCCGAGAGTGAAGAATGTCAGATCTGAGAGATAAACAGCAAAAGTGAAAATAGGAGAAGGACAAGCTACAAAATCCAAAGGAGCTAAATAATTTTTGAAAGCTCAGTTAACCAATTAAGTGACTTCAGATTTCCTTTCTTTTTCTCCATGTCATTCAGGATTCCTGACAGTGCTACTGATTTTTTTTCTACAATCACTGATTAATATCTAGTTCTTGAAACAGTTTCAAATAGACACTGCAACTGCAAACCCCTTTTCCAAGATCCTGGTTAAATTAATGCAGTAGGGCAGGCAGTCAAAGCTTTAGCTGAGGTCTAGAAATGTCTGTCCCTTGCTTACCTAAAAGTCATGGTTGCCTTGTAGCAATGTTATATTTTTCTGGTTCTCACTCCAATGTATGTGGCAGTAACTGTGTACCAGTGCAGCATGGCCTACAGTGTTTTATAAACATAGCAATAACAAAAAAACCCTTGTGAGGGGTAAATGCTCCTCTGAAATTCTTTTCCCAACTCTTTGGTACTGGTATTTGAGGGAGAACATATGCCCACAACAACAAAGCACACTTGCCATAGCCAGCGGAAAAAAGAGCACTAGAAATTCACGCAATTTTGCTGCATCCATTCCCAATGGCAACAGGTCTGTTATCCAGAGAACTTATTACCAGTTGTACTGGATGTACATGGCAAGCTTTTGGAGGCTGGGGAGGAAGACTATAGGAGTGGCTTCTCTGAGAAGATTCAGTCTTCCCCTATATATGACATAATGCCAACCAGATCCAAGACAGATGCACTGCTGCCCAAGACTGAGACACGCAGAAATAGCAATTAATGCCTCTGTAGGAACATATTTAGGAAGGGGGGAAAAAATGTATCTGCAGTCAGAGAAGAGAGTAGTGAAAATACCTGAAACAACTCTGCAGACACCAAAGTCAGTGCAGAAGGAGGGAGAGGAGGTGCTTCAGGCACAGCAGCAGAGATTCTCATGCAGTTCATGGTGCAGACCATAAAGAATGAGGCAGCCGTGCCCCTGCTGCCCATGGAGGTCCACAGGGCAGCAGAGACCTACCTGCAGATATGAAGGAGACCAAAAGAAGGCTGTGACCCTGTGGGAGTCCTCCACAATGGTGCAGGGTCCCGGTAGGACTTGTGACACCGTGGGTGCCCATGCTGGAGGAGCCTTGTGTCTGAAGGACCACATCCTTTATAAAGAGATGCACACTGAAGAAGTTTGTGAAGAATTGCAGCCTGTGGGAAGGACATACTTTGGAAAAGTTCATAGAGGACTGTCTCCCATGTGAGGCATCCCACACCAAAGCAGGGGAAAAATGCCTCTTCCTAAGGAGGAAGCGGTGGCAGAAACAATATATAATGAACTGACTGTAACTCCCATTCCCAACTTCCTAAGCTGCTGGAGGAGACAAGACAGAGAATCAGGAATAAAGCTAAGCCTGGGAAGGAGAAGGGTTGCGGGGGAAGGCATTTTTAAGACTTGTTGTACTTCTGATTATCCTAATCTGATTTTGATTGGTAATACATTTATTTTCTCAAATCGAGGCTGTTTTACAGTAAGTGGTGAGTGATCTCCCTGTCCTTATTCCATCTCAGGAGCCTTCCATTATATTTTCTCTCCCCTGTCCATCTGAGAAGCAGAGAGAAGCTTTGGTGGGCACCTGGCATCCACAGGGTAAAACCTCAACACCAGGAGTCTGTTTTACATGCTGTAGGTCAAGCTCAGACCAAACTTAATTTTTCACACTGGATTCAGTGGAAATAAAGTAGATCTGTTCCAATAACTTTAATAGACAGATAATTGTTATGCAGGGAGTCAGGGCCATGTGAAATTTTCTAGTAGTGCTATAACTGAAGTACATTCCAGTATAATTTGTGCTTCTCCAGGAATTAGGAAATTTCTCTGCTCTCTCAGCCTTGATGCAGCTTTAACTCAGCACACTCTTGACATACGCCATTGTCAATTCCATAAGATCCTCTAGTCCTGTCCATTGAAGCAAACTCTGCACAGTACCCTCTATGGGTGAGTATAAGAATATTCAGTAGGAGGTGAGACTCAATATACTTACTTTATAACTGACACAGGTGGGAAGAGTACCTTGTATCACTGCAGCCAAAAAAAAACAGGAAGACAAGAGAGGCCTTATATGTTCACATTCTTACATGAGAAAAACATATGGAAAAAGAATGAGGCCATGTTATTTGCTTGTGGTGAGGGATAAGATGTTACACATGGTAGTATGTAGAGAACATAGTAGTATATATTTCACACAATACCAAAACCTCTCATGCCCAGTAAATGCTGTTATATGGTTTTTGGCAATAAAATTATGATTCAGGATTACTTGGACATGGGATGCTTATATTACTTTATAATAGTTACAGTGATTTTAAGAACTCAGTATTTGATAAAAATTTTAGTTACAATTTCCTGGTCCCTGTTCCCAGGTGTTCAAATGGCAACATACTTTGCAATTAAATTTGTTTAATAAAAAAATACAATTAAAAATGTAACTAAGGAATCTTCATAGGCATCTGACAAATTTGCTGAAGAGGAGTAAGTTTTACAGATGGTGACATGGCAAAGTCAGGCTATAGATAATGTATATATGTGTTTGCATGTGTTTGTTCACAGCCTATTCACATTAAAAAAAAAAAAAAAAGTGAACAGAAATGTTAAACAAAGCATGAACTCCACAGCCTCAGTGGCTGAGGAATTAGAGACCAGCTATGCATCTCCCATTCATCTTCCCCGTCCTGGAATGTGCAATATGTGCTTTAGCCCATCCCATTGCTGAGCACACAGCATCTCAGCATGCTTACATGTTTTCCATTTGTTTTTCTACAGCTCGCTAATGACTTGTAACTGCCCTGTCACCACCCTGCTGCAAATGATGATGAATTCAGCAGACCCAACATGCAAATGGAAAAACACAGAAAATATTATCTGCTGGTACTGATGTGCAACTGGAGTTTTGCAAACCTCCTGGTGTTGCATAACATGGTGAAAATATAGTCTCAGAAAATAAGCACCATATTCCTGCCAGCACAGCTCTTCTGAAGCATGCCTAGGAGCAAAGCATCATTATAAAGTAATTCCGTTTTATTCAGTAGCTAGCTTAGTTAACCTTTACAGGAAAGAAGGAAGTGAAAAGGAAATAAATATCACTATTTTAGTTTGCCACTGCACTTCTTAGACATGACAAAATGAAGCAAAGACTTTACTGATGAGAGATGTTTGATATCACATTGCTTCCCAGATGCAATGTAATATCAAATGCACAGATGCATTGCTCCACTTAGCAATACTGCAGTGTTTTAATGTACACCAGTACATTTTGCCAATTTATAATGCTGAAGCAATCTCTGCTATGGTTTTCTTAATCACCTAGCTTAGGCCCCAGCTTTCGGAAATGGAGTCATAACTGTAGCTCTGTGAATAATTCTTTCAGGGTAGACTCAGCAGGAAAGCACACTTTCAAAACATGTTTTGCATATATCTGCTCCTTCTTATAAACCAGAGTAAAGCTATGATGGTAACACAGGTTTCAGTATATTGGTTTTCATATACAACCATCATAGTGAAAGGAAAAGAATTTAACATTAGCAGAATGCAACATGAATTTGATAAAATTTCTTCTCCCATCTCAGATGTTGCTGACACTGACATGCTTTTGTGGGGAAATGCACATCTGCACTTTCTAAAACAAGTTGTTAGAGTGAAAACATTTCCCAGTCACCACAGTGCTGTGTGATTTTTATACGCCTTCATACAAATATTCTTAGCTCACAAAGCTCATAAAAACATTCCCCCTAACCATTCAGGTCAGTGGTCAAAACTGGATCAGGCCCATTTTATTTTTGCTAGAAAAGAGAATGCATTTTAAAGTATGCCAAATAAAACCAGAGTCCTTGCAAGCCAGCATGTTTTTTGCCTTGCTTTTTAGTGAAAGACTGCAAAAGGAGCATGTCTATGAGCATCCAGGAAGTAAAGGGTGCAGTATCTGAATGCATTCAATGCCTGTTAGTCAATAAAAGTACATTACCATGCCATCCTCTGCATTGCAGTCTAACCCTCACTACCTGCACAGATCTCCAATGCAAATAAAGACGAACACTAGCTAAATCATCATGCTGTAAAAATGTAGGAAGAATTCCTCCTTCTTTTTTCTCCTGATATCCTTAAGCTAACTCTTTTTATTAGAAGATGTTTAGTTCTGAATGCCCTGTTGACCCAGAAATTAGAGGTATATTTGGCAAGATTGAAATTAGTGGGGCTTTAGGCTTCACTTTAGTGAGCTATTAAAGCCTGTGTCAGAGTTTAAGCATGGAAATAGTGCTTTTGACTTCAGTGGGACAACTCACCTATTTAGAGTTAGGTGAGTGTTTACACATCTTGCTGAATAGGTGCCTTGGGGCCCTCTAACCTTATGTCCTGAAAACTTTTGCCGTCCTTAACAAAGTTTGTTACAGTGCCATGAAAGGACCCTTTTTTCTTCCTCTTTTTTTCTGGCATTGTGTTTTGTTCTCATTGCAGAAAGACTCTTTGGGGGTTTTTTGCACTAACTAAACTTTAAGTTACATCTGTCCAGGAAAAAAGATAGTATCCTTACTTCATAAGTCCTCAGAGTTGATAAGTAGAATTCTGCAATAGGGCAGGATTTATACTTTATACTCTGGAACTGCACACTTGCATGTAACTGTTTCTGTTGAAAACACACTCCTTTTTCGAAGTAGACTCAGATCTCACAAGCACCAGGATTTGCTTTATTTTTCAGAGAAGTATGGAATTTTGAAAACAGAAACATCAGAGAGTATTATAGACATAAAGAATGATGAAAAGACAAATCCACATATAAATGCTGGTAAAGAATCTGATGTGAAATGTACAGTGTTAAAAAAAGCAATGGGACAACAATTATCTAATTGGTGTAACTAGGGCTTTGAAGGATTCATTTCTTCCTAATGTTGGGCAAGTGAAAAAAGAAAATTATGATCCCTCGGACTAGAGGAAAATTAAAATGATAAATGGTTAAATCAACCAAACAGCACTGTGATTCAAAATATTTTTAGAAATCAGCTGTGCAATCCAAAAATATGTCCAATAACAGCAGAAAAGGCCACAAGTAAAAATAAACTGCATATGTAAGAATGAGAGCAGATCCCGGAATGAAGGATTACAAATCTCTTGGTGAAACCTGGCAGACAAACAGAAAAAGTGGCTGCTTGGATATGCAAACATGATCAGCTATATTAAAAAGCTGTTGAAGAGAATGAAGTAAAAGATAAGCAATAATGAAGACCAAGAACCAAACTGGGAGGAGGGTCTGCAACTCTACTGCAACACTGATGGAATTCACATTTAATATTAACAATCAAGAAGAGAGTTTTAAATGAGATTATAATTAAATCTCCACGTGATGTGAACTTGCTAAGCATTATGAATTATAATGACAGCAGAAAAACATTGCTGCAGAGCCAACAGGAAATCAGGAGAACTGGAAAAAAGTGAGGTTTCTGGGGAAAAAATGCAAGCTGCAGTTGATGGGAAGAAACATGGACAGCGGGGCAGCTGTGAGAGAGAATTGGGTACTAGCATCAGGACTGAGTAGTAGGCAGTTCTGAATTTTCATCAGTATGCCAGTGAGTGAGACCCATAGGTTTTAAAAAAGCTATTACTCAACGTGGAGAAACAATCATTATTCTCCCTGGCTTCTGACATAACAGCACTAGGCAGACTGTGTCCTCACCTGCAAACTGTTCTTAGCAGGAGCTGAGGTGAAAAAAGGCAATCAACACCAAGTGAGCACAATCCACTGCAAGGCTACAAGCCACCTCAGAGGAGGGGTGGACAAAGCAAGCCAAGGCTACAAGAACATCAGAACGGTCATGCCTCCATTTCCTCTTTGCCTGAACCCCAGCCCAAGCAGCCAGCCTGGCTCCTTCCCTCAGAACTGGGAAGAGGTTTTGAAGTGATCAGGAAGGTCTATTGTACCTCTTGGCAGCAAGTTACTGATAGTTCCTCTGTGGGACAGCCTTCTGGTCTAGCTCCTCCCTTTAGAACTCTTCCATCACATGGCAGAAGCACCCACCATTGAAATTTGGCATCTCATTCTTAGAGACATCGAAATTA
The DNA here is from genome assembly GCF_017590055.1 of Onychostruthus taczanowskii. Lineage (NCBI taxonomy): Eukaryota > Metazoa > Chordata > Aves > Passeriformes > Passeridae > Onychostruthus > Onychostruthus taczanowskii. The sequence continues at coordinate 446,169 of NW_024499140.1, read as the reverse complement.
AAATTTCATTTCTTTTCAAAGAGTCTTACATCGACTCTGTGTCCCTGAACACGTGGAGGTGCAGTGACTCTCTGAGCACTGGCACCAGGCCAACCATACCCAGCCCATGTGCCCACCAGAGACCTCTAGCTATGACCTATTGTAAACTGTGATCTTTTGCAATTCAAATTATTTCCTTCTCCAGGGAAGAAGTGCTTCACCTTCTTCCCTGCTAATTAGGATGTCAAGTGTTTACAATAACACCAAATTGTATGACTTTTTTTTCTTCCCATTTTCTGTTATGCTTCCACATCCCCCTTTCTTTCTAAATAACTGATACACTTGATCCTATTTTCTGGCTTAACCCTTAGACTTCTGTCCCCAGACTTATTCTGACTACTGTGTGCCACTCTTTCTGCCTGCCTGATTCCTTCCATTCTCCTGCATATTCTGTGCTTCTTGAGGACCCCATCTGTTCTACACTTGCTCATATGCCTCCCTAGTTTGACTATCTATCCACCAATTTATGGATAAGCACAAATTTTTAAGTGGTCCAAAATAAAGCCTTTTAGCTACAAAGATTTCAGCTGGAAGGCATAAACTGGAGAGAGACAAGAATAAGCACTTTCATGCTAAGCTTGTGACAGGCCTTAGCAACACCTCTTCCCGCCTCCCTTCCCTGCAACCCCCACCACTTTGCTGGGAGTGTCACAAGAGAATCAATCTGCAACCCCATGAAAAATAAACAGAAATAAGCACAAAAACAGATGGACATCTCTTAATCCCCTGTAGCTGAAGACAGGATTTTGCTCATGTTTTTAGAAGATTCTCCCTTCTAAAGATTTCCATCAACTCAAATCTGGTTTTGTTGTAGAAGCTGCATCCATGAGAGTTACACTCTTACTTCCTTTTCCCCATCTATTAGCATGTAAGCTATAATTCAAAAAGTCATTTTTTTCAATCCAAAACAAATCCTCTCTCTGAATTCAAAAAAGAGCCATTTACACCAGTGATTTTCTTCTTTCTAATTAAATAATCCTCAAGACATCAGACCTTAAGAAGAATGTTTTCAAAGGCAGCTGTTCTGCTAATCAGACAAAATACCTGAATGATGGCAATTTACTTAGAGTCACCTCACAGAGGGACACACACACTATGATGTATTCTCAGGCACAGAACTAACTCTACTGTGTGCATGCAGCCTCAGGGTTTACTACACTTGCAGGATATTCTTAATGATTGAATTTAACATTTCCAAACACTGGCAGAAGGCTCCAACCCACATTTTAACAGAAGCCTGTACTGCTAAGCAGTGCCTCAGTCTTTTTACATAAAAGGATATGCTCAATACATATCTTGGGCATACAAGGAACAAAAAAATGCACTTTGCCTTATCTTAAGTAAGATAATAGCTTGTGTTAGACTTAGCTCAATCCACATGTGACTGTTCTTCATCCTCCAACTAACCTTCTAAATATCCACCAGATGTCAACAGCTCAGAGACCCCCTTAAACAGGGGGGTGAGATCCCTAGCAGGATCAATGGCAAAAGTCTGGTAGAGTAGAATAACAAGACAACAAGAGGACAGAGAGGCTGGCTAGTAAAGTTAGGATGCTGGTGCATGCACTGAGTTTCTGTCATGTCAAGTAACACTCCTAAACAAATAGATTCATCCTCACCTACTGCACACATGACAACATCAATACAGTCTAAAAACACAACTGCAATACAAGGAATGAAGCCTAGGCAGGAAGACTTTATATCCCTACATAAGGAAATGTTACTGAAAACACCCTCTGAATTATTTTTCACAGCAAAACATAAGCAAATGTGAGAAGTAAACTGCAATTTAACTCTTGAAGTTGTGTGGTACCCCAAAGTATTTTGTGTACTTTGGACTTCATCCAAAGCAAATATTCAACTGCTTTTCTTTTAAACACATCTGGAGGTCAATAAATATTGTCCTTTCCCTAAAATTAGTCCCACACAAACTGGCCAATATGCATTCACAAAACAGGGAGTAATGTCTGTGGTCACATGAATTATCTGGCTTCAATTTCAATTCCTACCATAGATTTCCTGTTTGATCCTGTGTACAAGGGTTAACCTCTTTGTATATCTCCATCTGCCAAAGAGGGTAATTAACTCCTGCCTCCTTTCTGGTAGTTTATGAGGCTCTGAGGGCATGTCTCTACCACAGGTGCAGGCACACTCAAGCTGTCTCCATATGAGGTGCACTAATTGTATTTCTCATTTTTCTAGGGATTCAAATTAGAATGCCCAGTATTCAATTTCCCAAAGTGCTGAGTGCTCAGAACAGGAAAAGAAGTTAAAGGGAACTGTTTGGAACAGTAAGATGGATATATGTTAACTGCATAATAATTCTTCTCTGTAAGTATGCTGAAAAAGAAGGCCAAAGGCATCTCCACCGGGTACCCAAAATGAACGAGCATTCTGTAATGAAACTCAGTGCCTCAGGTCTTCTCTTCTTAAACAAAAGCAGCTTTATACCTTTTGGGATGTTGTAAAGACACCATTCATTCATTCATTCATTCATTCATTCATTCATTCATTCTCTAAGGCACTTAATAGCTAGAATGCTAAGTACAGTTTTAAAACACAAAAAAAAAAAAAATCTATTTCCAAACACAGCTTAAATGACCTGCATTAAATAAGGCATAGGTTGGAGCATGAGGACAGAGAACATTGAGCAGTATCTTTCATTCTATACATTTATTGAGGAATAGACCCATGGAACAACACTGTGTAATAATATCATACGAATCAGAACATAAATTAGGTCATGTAGACAAATTGCTTTATTTCCTACTGTTTTGGTGTCTGATTTTGTAACCATATCATTCCTTCACTACAGCTTTTTTCATTAAATTTCTCTAACTCAGGATCTGTAGGTGGAAAACAGAAATTTTATTCCAAGTCTTACATCAATCAAGAGCAATATTTCTGAAATTAATGGAATTAAAGTAAATAAAAAGTCAAACTTTTGGTTTCTGAAAAGTGCAAGCAACATATAAGCATTTGGATTCAGTGTGCTAAAGTTAGGCAGCAAAATAAGGTCTTACTTATAGACTGCTAACTTTTTTCAAGTAATACTTAAAGTCTAGTGAAACTTTAGAGTATCAATACTGAACATTCTTTTCTGTAAATAATTAAGAATAGCAGAAATTTTCTGAGTCCCTGCTATGAAACTTTCACTTTGCCACTACCCTTCCCCCACATAATCACGTGGTTTTAAATCTGGGGGCAATTCACACCTCTTATGCTTTCCTCCAGAAATCAGATAACACAAGGTATTTGCTGAGTATTCTGAAAAGATTAAGTGAAATCATAAGGGTTCTATGGAAGAAAGTAATCAGTATAACAGAGGGGATAATAAAGAAGCTGATTAGAATAAAGATACTGGTGTGATATAGCCCATTTGGGATTTCATGTATGAAAAGATAAAAAGATGAAAGAAGAGGGAGAACAAAGAGCAAGGCACAACAGTTCCTTGGAAGAGAAAGAAGGAAAAAAAAGAAAAATGTATGACCTTATAATATCTAATTCTCCTAGCATGTATATACTAAATGGTAGTTGTGTTTGTGACTCGTTCCTGGTCATGTTAGAACACAGTTTGAATAAAATAAAGGAACTGCGCTGTATGTCTGTTTTAACAACTGCCAAGCCAAGTGATTTACAAAAATGCTTCACTCCTCATATCTGCAATGGCATTTTGCAAAATTCTTGCCACATGCTGCACAGTGATGGTTGTTTGGTTCTTTGCCCCCCTCCATCTGAGAGGTGGCAGAATTTCATGCTGTCTTTTGTCAGCACCTTCAAGAGCATCTCAGTGTTGAACTAAGGTTTTCTTTCGACCTTGCAGATGAATAGTTCAGTCATCATGGCACTGAGGCATTGTTCTGCGCAGATGAGCTCCATGAGAAGAATGGGTAAGGGGAAAAAAGCAAAGCTATGCATTACAGAGAAAAAAAACCCAACAAAACAAAACAACTCAACAACAACAAAAAAAAACATTACTAAAATGGTGTCATACAAGTCATACCACATACACACTTTAACTAAGCACTGTATGGCCACCAGTCATTCTTGTTCCATCTACAGCTGGAGACATTTGTGAATATTCCTACACAATTTTTCAGAGTAGGACCTCTCAGGACCCCTTCTGACAACCTCAACTTTGCAAGGTAAATACTGTTCTCAAATCTTCAAGGAAAACTGTTGAAAGTGACACAATGAAAGCAAGGCTTACATCTTACTGAGACTCTCAAATGTGCTGCACAGGACTGTAAACAAACACATGAATAATTTGCCCCTCTGTCCCCAGCAGGAGGTGGATTTGGCATTGCTCTAGGACTTCTAGCACTCCTAAAGCTGGAGGCTGGTACAGGAAAAGATAAACTGGCTGCAGTCTCAGTGGTGGACACAGTCACCCACACATGGTGTTCAGAAGAGACTAGACAAACAGATGACAGAGCAACTGGTTCCCGCTCACCCAACTCCTATCCCAGCACAAAGACAAGTAGCATTCAAACTAGAGGTGCTAGCTTTTAAAGCTATGCCACAGATTAAAAGGAGGATAACCACAGATAGATGGACTTTGCATGTGATCTCTGGAGAATTCTTCATGGAGAATAATACACCTTTCCTGACATTACATCAATCAAGAATGTGGCACACAGTGATCTTGGGATATGTAGATGCTTCCTATTTCTGTGGAGGCAGCAGAAAAATTATGTCTCCTGTAGCATAGTCTCTACTGTGTTCATCAGATTCTTGCTATCTGGGCTTCTTGTCCCCTGCTGCATCACTACAGATTATGCATTCTGTCTTTGCTGACTGTAAGCATCTACCTCTGAAGAAACTGCAGCTGTCTGTCTTGGGAGCTTTAAATGCTGACATTTCTTGGTAGCAACAGCACGACAGTCTTGAATTTGCATGGCCAACTGTGTTTTCATGTCCAATTCAAACCACATCCTGAGCCCCTCAAATGACTTAAGGGGGGAATGAACTACATCTTGACCTCACAAGACAGAACCCTGCCCTGCTTCCAAAGTGAGAATCAACAATTCAGTACAAGACAGCGAACTTGTGCAGTGAGATCCCAGATGGGTCGGTTTCTGGAGAGCAAGATGGGTGCCAGTGCTGTGCCTGTGACTGGCAGGAGGCACTGCCAGCCACGAGGAGAAGGGATAGAGTCACAAGCGCCACGTTCTTCGCACCATATCCTCGCATCACTTTAATTTACACGCGGCAGCATTAGGACACCGGCTCGGCTCCGGTCTCCGCAGCATCTCCGGGGACCGCTCCCGGCCGGAACGAGCGCTCTCACCCCGGCGCCCTGTGCCGATTCTCAGTCCCTGTCTCTGTCGGGAGAGGGCGGGCATCCCAGCCCTTTTCGCTGCTGGGGGGAGGACGAGGCGAGGGCAGCCCCTCAGGCAGAGGCAGGGACAGGGATGGGGCAGGCAAGAGCCGCCCCCGCGCGGGGCGGAGGATGGGAGCGCTGGCTCCTCGCCCCGCGTCTCCACCCGAAAGGTGGCCTCGGCACTGCCTGAAGCCGCAGCCGCTTCGCTTCGCTCCCGCCCTCCCTCTGTCGTCCCCACCTCTCCTCCAAAATCGCAGGAGTCGCTACGGTTCCGCTTCACTCTCTCCGGTGCCAGCGGCGGAGGGGGCGGGAGGGGACCTCAGTGCAGGCACGGCCCGGAGCGGGAGCAGCCCCGCATCCTCCCCGCTGCCCCTCTGCCATGGCCCTTGTCGCGGCCCAGCGCTGACGATGCTGCAGGGCGCCCCACGGCCGGGCGGCTGGGATCGCGGCCGGGTGGGCGAGAGGCTGCAGGCGGCCCTCGCCGGCCTCCAGGAGCTCCAGGTGCTTCGGGAGAAGCAGCGGGAGCTGGTGCGGGCCGCCCTGGCCATGCCGCAGCGCCCGGCGGCGGGCGGAGAACAGCAGCCCCTGTCCGCCCACATCAAGGAGCACCGTCTGGAGGTCACCCTCTGCGCCCTGAAGGAGCAGCTGGTAAGGGACCGCAGTGGACGGGACGCCCCGCTGCCCGGCTCTGTGAGCCCAGCCGCGGTGCCGAGCGCGGGCGGACAGAAGCGGCCCTGGGCGGTCAGACACCCGGCTCCCCTTCGGGAGCCGCCGGCGCCGTGCCGGCACCGAGGGCANCGAGCCCCGCCACAGCCGCTGTAGCGGGCGGGCGCTGCCGCGGCTCAGGCTGGGCTCGCCCGGGCAGCCCGGAGCGGGCAGTGCTGGCGGCGGGCGCCGTGCCAGCGGGAGCGCTGGAGAGAAGTTGTTAACCCGGCGCAGCTCATTCATAGGTGCCGAGGAGTAGGCGATGATTAACTTGTGTAAAACTGCGCTCAGCTCTCAATGGCAGCAGCCCTTTGCATAGGAGATCAAGAGACACGCGGGCTGAGATACACCTACATAAGCGCTCGGGGGTTTGGGTGGGTGTGTGCGCGCACACCTCTGCGCCTCCACCTGTGAACGCGCACCGGTGTCTGCCCGGGCGGCTGTGCGGCAGTGGGAGTTGATCTGCCAGGAAACGCTCCGTGGGACGGGAGTACTTTGTTCTTTCTACGGATTGCGTGATCAAAAGGGGAGAATAACTGAATGCCAGACCTTGTATTTGAAGTGGCTGCACCAGCCACTCACACAGGGATTTTTTTTGAAGCTAAAAAACAATTCTGAATTGTAGCTGAAACGAGTTTTATAGGTGAGACAACAGTCAAAGCATAAAGGGCTTTAATCTCTAGTATAGGCAATTACACACTTCAGTAAACTCAGACTTAGTTCAGAATCTTTTCCCTCGCTGTACTGGTGCAAGTCTTGGCCATCAGTTATCCATCAGGTGTGAAACAGAACGGTTATTCACTCCCCATAGGCAGCTTTCTCAGGCAGCATCTCAGGATAAAATGGGCTTTAACTTTCAGGGAAACCTAGCCACGACTGTGTGAAAACACAGCAGCAGGCATATCTTGATTAAGTTAAGAAAATACAAGTGGACAGCCAGCCACTTGATTACCCATCATTGGTAGTCTTAACTAATGGCTCTACTTTTTTTTTTTTTTAAATTGAGCAAAAGAATTGAAGGCATTATTGCCTGTTTGAGGCCAGTGGGGTAACAGGATCACACAATGAGCTCTGATCATAGTGACTGCACTTTTTTTCAAGTCAGCTGTTGTGCTGTAATTACTCATTTGTCACAATATTTTTCAAATTAAAATAGAAGATTAATTTGTCAGAATTTTACTTGCACCTTACAAGGCTTTCCAAGAACGTGGGAGAAACTAGCCATTAAAATGGAAGGGAAAAAAGGCTACCCTTTAACTGCTGCCCTTCAGAAATGTGTTGAGTGGACTCAAGAATAACTGCACACCTCCAGAGAGGGACAGATTTCACCAGTAGGTGCCAGTGCAATTATAGGAAATGTGTCTCTTGGGGTGCCTGGGAAGGAAGTGTTCATAAAGCTTCAGAAGAATGACTCAGAAGTACATAAATCCAGGTACAGGTTCTTCAGCAAAAATACAGTTGTGCTTAAAGTAGTAATACAGAGCTCTTCTGATTGACCCATGGGTCCTGGAGGCTTTTCAAACTGTACTGTTCAGGCCTCCTGGTAGCTTTATTGGGTTTTTCCCCCTGCAAATTGCAGGTGTGTATCTGAGTAGAGGTGCATACCTCAAATTTCCTTAACAGCAAAGTAAACCCAGTTGAAAACAGGCTTTTCACAGATCTAGGATCTCAGTGACCAGAGGCTGAAAACTTTCCTGGTGACTCATGAACAGTGTATTGCACTTAAAACCCATGAAAGTTCTGTTCATGATTGCGGGAAATGAAGTTAAAACTGAAAGCAACAGAAAATGCAGAGCATAGCATTGCTCAATATGTCTTCAGCAACAACAGCAGCTGTTGTTGTTGGCCCATGGAGGGTACAGTATGTGATTGCTGCTCTATAAACTTTCAGATTGAGAAACTCATTAACAGTGTAAATGTAACTTTTCCTTGCAGTGCACCTTGCTCCAGATTGCAAGGAGGACTGTAGCCCTGAGCTTTAGCATTGTCACAGTTTAATTCATAAAACGTTTCATCCTCACAACATAAAATGAGAAAGCTGTGTCAGCTGAAAGTGGCTCAGGGCATCTTAGCAATGGAAACAAGGCAGATAAAAAGTTAAGCCAGACTTCTTCTGTAATGGTAGGATGAGAAACAGGAGAGCAGAGGCAGAAACCTTAAGGATTTGAGTCTGACTACTGGGAATAATAGAGCAGAACCATCAAATGCTGTAGGCACCACGCGTGGATGCCATTCTAGAATCTCAGTCTCTTCCCAACATTTACCAGGGGCAGCGATCAGCTGGCCTTCTGGCACTCTTCTATAGGCAGTCTGCTACCCCTAACAGTCTTGCCCTTTTTTGCCCTAACCACTGGCTCTTTTTGGTGGCCAAGGTATTTTCTGGCAACTGCAAATTACTACAGTGCAGGTGGGGTGAATTCTGTAGCAGAAGAGGAACTGAGTTAAGTGATGCCACCCACTTTCAGAGACCCTGAAGGTGCTAAGCTTCTGTTAGCCAAACTGTATCATGGTGACCAAGAGGAAAAAGAAGAGATGTAAATTCAGGCTAATGCAAAGAAAGAAATCTATGACTGCTGTCAGTGTAGGTAGATATCGAAGGCTGCAGCATTCAGTATTTTCTCAGCTCTTTCCTCAGAGGACATATTTATAAACCTTATTTTATTTTATTTGAATCTGATTATTTTGTTTTGCAAGCTTTCAGGTGGTTTATGATGTTACAAAAATGTGAGAAGGGACACATTATACACTGAAGAGATAAAAACAAACACTCGGTACCCTGCATTTTACGCAGATTTTTTTCCCCTTTAGATAATTTTAAATAGAAGAAATCATCTTTTAAACCATGGATTTTATTTTTTTTAAATAACAAAATTTTGTCAGCTGAGAGAAAGAATTCCTTCTGGAAGGAATTTTACCTTGCTCTATTACAAGTGTCTGGGATAGAGGATAGTAATTTCTCTCTGAAACTGGCTGCTTTGCACCATCAGTTAAAAAAAGACCTATATGTGTGCAAAACTAGAAGAGAATGCTATGTTTTGTGCATTCCAGAATGAAGTCAGATTAATAGAATTATAGGATGCTAATCTATAACCAAGAAGTGTCAACAGCTCCCCTTTGACTTTGAAGAGATTAATAGTTGAGAAGAATAGTCAAGTATGACCAGTAGGTTTTGGTACCTTAATTTGGGTGCCCGCTTGTGTTGATGTAAAGGAGCCTTCTTTACAGAGTGTTCTTCCTTCTGAAAAATGGGTAGTATAAAGTGCAGAAGCAGTTAACTGAATGATCAAAGCGGGGTCAGTGGCTGGAAACATGAAAACCCAGTGGTGTGAGGCACCATAAAAGGGTTAAAAATGATGATGTAAATTATGTGTGTTGGTTAAAATGCTGTGAAAGTGCAGACAGAACCTGGAGGTATAATAAATAATGTTTGAATACCTGAGAGCCTTGTGGCCTCTCTGTCATTAATCAGAAACCACAGACTGAGGGATTGGCTGGCAAAACATTAATCATTAAGCAATTAATTCCAGCCATGGAAACAAAACTCTGTGATTTCCTGAGTAGGTGGGATTGAAGAAGGCATGGCATGGTTTTGCTTTTTTACCATGAAATAAAGTAGTACTGAGGAGGTCATACATCCATCATTCAGATGGAATAGAAAATCTTGTTTATTATCCATTTCTTCCCTTCTTTTTTTTCTATGTGAAACAGGAAGAGGAAAATCAGGGAAAATCACTATGGATTTCTCTAGGAAGCAGTAATGAGCCTCTTGAGTTTAAACCTTTCTAGATGTGTGAATAACAAAAAGGGGCTTTATTTCGTGTGTCTTATATGTTCCTCCAGTCCTCTTTAAAAGCATGCTAAAAAATAGCTATTTTTTTTTTCTTCTCAGCAGCATCAGCAGCCTCAAGAGTTCTCTTGTGAAACTCAGGGCATCTGTATTTTTTTCCTTACAATTTCTAATAATTTACTTAGGATTTCCTTAGGATCTTAGGTTTCTTTTCTTTTAGTATTCATAGCTATGGAGAAACCTATGCAAATGTTAAAAGCTGAATAATTTGTACAAAAGGAAGGAGGCAAAAATGTGCACATACTGATCTTGATTTTCTGATGTAATTTAAGATACTTTAATTAATTCAAGGAACCTAGATTTTTTTTATTTTTATATATTTGAGGTTGGAAATGCTGCTAGAATTTCCACTTGTGTTTTAAATATGAAATGTATACATAAAGAACAATCTTAATAATGTTTTTCTTATCATTACTGAGTGGAAACCCATCCCCTTGAAGGCATTGAGCACAACTTTACAACATACTTCAAGAGACCACCTTTCTATAATGTACTGTAGGATGGATGGTGAGGTGTGATATAATTAGAAGCTGCCTAACAGGGCTTTAGATAATTTGCCAGGTGCTACGTGAGAAGTTTGTGACAGAAACAAGTGTGCTTCTTTGGCTGGTACCTCACACTGGGCATCTGCCTTGCCAAGCTGATGGCATAAATACTGGGGGAGCAACTGCAGGAGCTATTACCTCAGGTCAGCCTGGTCAGTGATTGCAGTAGGCAACAGATCTAGTTGCTGGCTTCTGAAGGATTATTCACCATTTATTTTAAATATAGTAATTTCCCCACCATATTCAAATGCCATCTTCTTCCAGGAAATGGGTGGAGATATCTGGCCACAAGACAAACAAGGAAAACCTACAGTCAAATAGATGTCAGAATTCTTGCAGTGTATCCTTTCAACTATAAAGATGTGTCATCAAAACCGAGGGTTTTACTAGAGTGGGCATGCTGCCTTTACTTGGTAGGGCAATAAGATACCTCAGCCACAGTAGTTTCCTTTCATCTGGCAGATCTTAAGAGTTCATGCAGACAATCCATAACGTTTATCTCCTTTTGGGCTCAGAGACAGTGTATGGCAAAGTGTGGTGCAATAAGAATATGTTAATAACTTCAAAGACTTCTGTCATATTTAGAGATACAGTTCCTGCCACGGGTATAACAAGAAAGCCAAAAGTTAAAATAAGTACCTTCAGAGTGAGTTTTGAGAACATGTTTAGCTAGGCAGAAGACAATATACACTAAGAAACTAAATGTTTTGTCCTTGTCCATTAGTTCAGTCTCGTTATAGAGAGCCAACTGCAACAGTCCTAAGGAACAGTAGCTAAGGAAAACACTTCATGAGAATAGAATCTTGCTGTCACAGATGGCCTGAATTCATGCATTCCTGCTGAGATTCTAACTGTGATTATTCTTCATTACCTCCTTCTTCCCTTGGTTTAGTCTCGTTTGAGGAGACAGGATATTGGCTTGAAAAGCCACCTGGATCAGCTAGACCAGCGAATAAGTGAGCTGAAATTGGACGTCAGTAAGACCTCCAGTGAATACTTGGATAGTGACAGCCGACCCAGCTCAGGTAATGTGTGCTTGGCTATTTATTTCTAGGAGTATGGTGCTAGGAGAACTGAAGAGTGTCGACTGCTAAGCAAAACTCTCTGTATTATTTGGGCACAAACGGTGCCCCATGGCTGACATGGATAATAGTCATCACAGAGGGGGCTCACATAGCTGCTAGGAATTTTCCTGCAAAGTTGATTTAGTTAGAAAGTGCTCACTTACTCAGGCAATATTCTTTCTGGATTTTTTTTTAATGAACCTAGTAGCCACACATGGAAGGAGAAGGAGACAGATTTATTATTAAATTACCTTGTGCAGTGTAGAATGACCACTGGTAAAATAGCTAGAGTACTTAAAAGAAGTGGAGACCAAAATCAATATCAACACTCTGCTTGAATCCAGGAAGGGTTCTAAACCTCACTAGGGCTTTGAAAATCATTATTGCAGTGCTCCTATCAAATTAATTTATGTAGAAGCAAACCAGCACTATTAAAAGACACTGAGAAAAACTATGCCAACAGAGTAATGCTCTCATAGAAAGATACTGGGTATCAGGTTTCTGCACTGATTCACAGAGAGAGCTGTACTGCAGAGTTTTATAGCTAGGATGTCTGTCAAAACCGGTTTCTGTTATCTAGTCAGAGACAATGAAAGTAGTTCTTCTAAAGAGAGTTTTTGCAAAGCCTCAAGTCTTCAGTGAGACAAGGAGATGATTGTTGGTGAAGGAAAAGGTTTTTTTTTTTTTTTTTTTTTTTTTTTTTTTTTTTTTTTTTTTTTGCATACAACATACGCATTTGTAGCCTGGTACTTAGAGAGCGTGTAAAAAGTGCAAGTAAAGTTCAGGAGTTGTGTGTTTAGACACATGCACATAGTTCAAAAGAAAATATTCCTTCTCTGCTCTAGAGAGGAATAATAAAATTTCCTACCTTGAATTTATACAAAGCCTTTTGTATATGCTTGCACAATTACTGGAGATAGTCTCAATACTTGGACAGAGAAGTCTCCATTCTCTGCCCTTAGACATTCCAGCTATCATAGACTTGGCAGTTCTGATCACAAGCTAGTTTTGCTCTAACCAATCCACTCATCCAATCCATGCTTGTATGCACCTAGTACAAGTTACAACAGTGTCAGAGGCCCCTGTCTTACACCAGTTGCATCATAATCCCCAAAGACATTCCCCAGTGAAGAACTGGGCATGATGGTGCAGCACTTCATCCCATCCCACCCTCAGAACTAAGTAGGCATGTGTGTGCCAAGCTGGCTCAGGGCCTAAGTAAATATGCAGAAGCCCAGTGAAGGTTGGTTGAATTAGAGTATACCTCTGCTGATGTTACCTTAATAAATGATCACAAATTTAGGCTTGTGGCACATAGCAAATGAAGATTTATTTTATCCTCTGCACTGTTTTTCTACAGAGCATGTTTAGTTGCTGTAAATTCAACATATCCTATTTATTTTAACTCTGCAGGATTCTATGACCTGAGTGATGGTGGTTCCTGCTCACTCTCCAATTCTTGCACCTCTGTGTACAGTGAGTCTATCTCTTCATCCCACACCAGTCTCTTACCCAGCTCTCAACACCCTAAAACGAGGCTCAGTGTGTTTGATTACCGACCCAAATCTGCAGATGAAACTACTGTGCACACCACCAGCTTCCAACAGCAGGGGACCTATGTCAGTGATGGATGTCGGATTGCAACAAGCAGAGATGTTTCTGGGACTCCTGCCAGGTCCAGACCAAGGCCTGTTTCCACAGGTAATTGATAGCAGAACTGGGTACTTCATTCAAGAGAAGGGCAGATTGCTGGTTATTACCCTTAGGACCTTGTTTAGCCATGTGTAATTAATATATAGCTCTCGTTTTCAATACACAAAGTGAGAGTGGATCAAAATCACAAAACCAAACCGTTTACTGTCTCACTTTCCCTATCTCCATACTCCTGATACTTTTAAACAGTAAAATTACTAGAATGAATCAATAAAAAATATGTAGATGAGACAGTAACAAATACGAGGACCTATGCATTTAGAAATGGAAAAATACTCTAGTGTATGAGATAAAATTGTAAAGACTATTAAGACATTTTTCTTCAGTTTCAGTATTTGAAATACCTTGTGTGAAAGTGCAGGGATGTACGAAGGATTTCAAGTAAACTCAAAATTCTCTATTTACACAAATTAATCTTGACTCACACAATGACTCTTTTTCGTAATTTATGATGTACAGTTAGGGACAAAAAATGCCAAAAGTTAATTGACTATCTAGAGAGCAGGCATGAGCCTAAAAGTGGATCAGCCATGAATTTGCATCATACCTTCAACACAATGGACAAGTCTATTAATATTCCAGATCTCTTGTTTACCTTCTGTAAAGTGACATCATATCACTTCTTATCACAGATTCTTCTGTAGCCTCAAAGCAATCTGGTGTTAGAGTGATCCAGCAAGATGTGTAGCAGTTCCATTATAGAAACAGGGAAGCTATGGGGAATGTCATTTCAAGTACCGTGCCACTCTGGAATCATTCCCACAGCTACTTGACCTGAGCTTAACTCACCTCTGGCTTGCTTGGAACAGAAACAAAGACCACCTATTCTATACTTAGGTGTGTAGACACACCTGAAGGGATGACAGTAATTACAGCACAAAAGCAAAGTCTTCTCAAGGCTTGTCAAAGGCTGGGGATGAAGCTGAGCTTAATGACCCATGGCTTCCATGTTCACATTGCACACAATTTGCTCTCTCAGAAACTTTCCTGCCTTAAAACATGTTGCTGAGACTACAGGGGCTTTATGTTTGGTTTTTTGGTTTTTTTTTCATATAGACTAGCACAAAAACGGATAGCTGATACTGAGCAGGGGTGTGGGAGAGAGACTTCAGACCTCCTTCAGCCCTTCTTCCTGGCTAAAGCCTCTTGCTTCCTTTGCAGTGAAAAACAAAAGTAGTGGGATAGCAGTGGGTATAGCCTTGAAGAAACAATTCTTATAAAGTTGACCATATTGCAGGAAGTGAAGCAAGATTTTCCTTCAGAAAATTATCATTTGGAGAGGGGAAGAAATTTATCTTTTCCTCTCCTTAGAGGAAATTGCAAGTACAGACCAATTGCATTTTCTTTCATTGGCAAGCAGAAAGCTTGCTGAGACATTGCAAGCACAGCATGCTTTTGACTCTTTCCTGGTTGTTTGCAAAAGAGCGCAGCATTACACACTGCCAATAATTTCTTAAAGGATTTTTATTATGAAATTAGGTTGTTAACCTTTGTCATGGCAGGTCTGTGCATAGGTAGCCCACTGCAGACCACCCCAGAATTCTGCAATCTTTTAAAAGCTTCCTCTAACAGGACATAAGTAGTCATCGTGTGACTATTCACATAGTTTGTGAATGATGCGGTTTAATGTGATGGTTGAGTTTCATGATAGCATGAAGCACCCACGAAATTGGTTAACTGAGGATTTGTTGGCACTGAAGTCTGCATTGTAGTACAGAGAAATCCAAGCTAACTGGTTCCAGAATTCTTGCTCCCAGAGGTAACACAGCACCTTAGTGCTCTGTTGAATGACATGTCTGGATGGAAGAACCTTTCTTCACACAAGAACACAGCCTCTCCTCTCTATACATAGGAGATGCTGCTGGGAGGAGGGTTCTGCAGTCCAGAAGAGTAAATTACAGCACCCTTGACAGTACTCCACAAGAGAAGAGATAGGAGTTGGTGTCTATAAATGTCATCTTCAGAGACTACACTTCCCACATGCCTGAGTAGTTAGCCTTAGATTTTTTTCCTCTGTGAAAATAAAGATTCTTCAGTTCATTCTTCTACAGCTTCTCTGCTAAGAAATAAAAATAATCCCTTGGTTTTGTCTAGTTGGGTTCCTGCTGGTCTGAGGATATTTTTTTGTACATGCATAGATTTACTTTCATCCAAGTAGCACAATTTAAATTTCCTGCAAAGGTAAGAGTTTTATTATTGGCATTAAAAGGCATTTAAAATTCTGTTGTGCTTAGGTGATAAAAGCTTTGAAGTAATTAATTGACCTTGGAAGACTGAAATTACTTTCTTTATCCATGCTACTGATTTTAGTAAAAGCTATCACGTCTCTGATACAGCACTTTTAGCATGAACCAGCTTGATTGTAATTGTCTGTGATTTAATTAGGTTCTTTATTTTCATCCACTATATAGGTGACTTGGAAAAGCTCATTCCAGCGGACACTAGATTTCAGAAAGAAATGGATCCTAAATCCATTTTGCCTCTGTGCAATAATGAAGACATGCACTTGCTCAGCCTGGACCCCAAATTCCAGAATGACCTGGTCTCCAAGAATGGCATAGATGTGTATCCTTACCCTAGCCCCCTCCATGCAGTGGCTTTACAAAGTCCCCTTTTCTCCCTGGTGACAACATCCCCAAAATCAGACTTCCAAACTCCTCCCAGCAAACCTATGCCTAGTACAACAGGTCCCAGCTTGATTAAGACTGGGCCAACCACTGAGATCAAGCCAGGGGGTTACATCAATAAATTACTGCAGCTGACGAGATGCAAAGGGAGCAGTCGGGCTGAGGCCAGTGAGTGGGTTTTACCAAAGAACCAGCCAGCCGCAATGCACCAGAGACTCATTATAACCCCCAGCACTGGTGGAGTGAAAATTAAGAGCAGCAGTAGCCAGCTGGAAAAGCAGACAAGTTCTCTGGAGAGTAGCAAAGCTGAAGGGAAGCTGTCACGAGAGGTGCCAGAGGGAGAATGTGCCAAGCAGCAGGAGATCATGAGCTGTATGAATGACGAGCAGTCATCCACTGGACCTGACATAGAGCCATCAGCTGTGAATAGTTGTTATCCTGCCAAGTCAGCAGCAAAGGGCTCTCCTCTGGCAGAAGAAACAGAGAGCAGTGTGGAGCGCAGTTTGTCCTACTCACAGCTGTGTCAAGGGGACTCTAGCCCAGACACCTGGAATGCTAAAGCTGTCCCACCCAAAAAACTGCCACCCAAAAAACAAAGGTGTGGCAATGCCAAGTTGGCTTACATTGGGGGTCGTGAACGAGTGGCACGAGCTGAGTTTGTCCGTGCTCATTTTGTCCCTGCAGAATCCCATCAAGTCCGGGTAAAGTTTGCCAGCTCCAAAACAAAGGCAGTGAAGATAAAGAGGAGGAACAGTGAAAAAGTTGTTCGACCTGGGAAGCAAGCCTTCTGCATGGAGAAGGTGAGAGGGTCTCATGGGGCCACCAAGCTGCCTGCTGAGTGGAATCCGCTCCAAAGACCACAAGGAGTGAAGAGCCTCATGCGGAGACCTTCGTATTCTGGTGACATGGCTGGCAGATCATGCTCAGAGTCGAGTCTGTTCCCAGTGCAGGTCAGGCTCCCCACTGTGCCATCCAGGCTAGAGCTCTACGGAGCCTCTGCCAATGCACTGTATTCCCTGGAAGCAGCTTGTGCAGACACAGCCAACAGGAAGAAGCAGCGCAAGTGGCAGTCCACAGTGGAGATCTCTGCCAAGGCCCACCCGGCCAGCCTGTCTCACAGCTTTGGACCGGGAGCGCCAAGGCAGCCAGCGGGGAGAGCTGGCATCCTGCGCACTGTCAGCATGAGGGCTCACTCCAAGGGTCAGCACTACGGCGATTGTGCCAAAAGCGAGTCAGACCACTCTGAGTACTCTGCAGAGTGTGCTTCCCTCTTTCATTCCACCATCGCAGAGACCAGTGAAGGGGAGGTCAGTGATTTCACAACCAACAGATTTGGGGACAGTGAATCCAGTGAAGGTGATTGGGATGGCAGCAGCAACAGTAGCAGCCTTGCTCTTGACTATGATGTGGGGGATGAAAGTGAGCTGATTTGGCCTGAAGGTTCAGTCAGACAGTCCGTGACTGTCCAGGCCTCTTCCAAGCCTCTTCCTCCAGTGCCCAAAATCTGTCGCATCAAAGCTTCAAAGGCACTAAAAAAGAAGATAAGGAGGTTCCAACCTGCCTCTCTGAAGGTCATGACCATGGTGTAAGGGAGACCAAGCATCTATTTCTTACAGTGAGACATCCTGCTGGCTCTCATTTGCAACATAAAAGGACTAGTGCAGAGAAAAGGACTTTCTTAAAGGAGCTCTGAATAATCCCTGAGTCTACACAAGGAATCTGTTTGTTAATGCCTGGACATAAATGTCACTGTATGTAATTCCCTCTTTTGCCATTTATTCTGTAAATATGAATCTCTGTGTATATTATGTGATTACTTTTTTAATTATCCAGAAGGGTCACCATGGTAAAAAGAACCTCCCCTGTAAGATTTTAGAGGTAGGCCCTTGGTGGTTTTTTAACCATATGCTCCCACAGAATCAGACCAGACAGTGAAACTTGCTAAGAAGAAAGTATACTTCCCTCTTGCAGTCTGAAGTCTGTATTACCCATCTAGCTGTTATTGTGGTCATATGGAAAAGCTCTGTTTCCTACATAGTTTTATTTTCAGATCAGCCATCCCATACCTTCTCCCAAACATCAGGAGGATGAGTTTGTTCTTCCATAAAAACATAGTATGTTTAATCAAGAAGGCAAGTGTATTTGTGAATGAGAACTAGATTTCAGTTTGCTTCCTTTTTTTTTTCAAAATAGCATAGGGTTGTTTTTTCAACACCCCTCTTTATGATGTTCCGTGTTATTGTTCATTTGTTGAATGGATGAAAGAACGTGAGGGCCACATGCCACAGTGTGTGATTAGCTGAGACTGAGATAATAGTTTTGCCCCTGAAATTGCAAACTCAATAAATACTATTTAATGTACTTCTGCAAATTATGCTTGTCTGACTTTGATGTCTGAAAAAAATTATTCAGGTCTATGATATGAGACAGTTCTGTGTTTTTATGATCACTGTGCAGAGGGGTTCTTTTATCTTTTCAGAGGATCACTGTAGCTCAGTCATAACCAGGGTCTGCTCTCCCTCTACCTCAGGAAAGCTTTTTCAGCACCTGCTTCTAAATGAAAGGATTTGAAAATGGTATTTATATTGAGGACAGGGTAGTTTTTAACTGGCTCACTTAAAGTGATGCAATTTTGTCAGAAGAAACTCTTAAAACATATTTATGTATACGTAATGTGTTTTGAATGCATTTAAGGGCACTGATATGAAGTTTTACATCAGTGTCTAAATTGAAGAAGTCATTTTGTAAAGAAGTCACAAAATGAATTTTTTGTGTTCAGACAAGCAGCCCTAATTCTTTCCTCTGAGCACAGCAATCTGGAAGCTGAGCTGAAGTTCACCCTGAATTTACAAAAGAGCAGGTATTTCCCTCCTACGTATTTCAGTGCTCAGTCTGAGTACATTCCCGGCCTAGGAGATGTAGGCATTACCTCATTCAGCTGCCTGAACTGGGTCTGAAACAAGAAGTGCTTTGCAGAAACTGGGTAAAAGAATGATTTTTTTATTCCAAAGATTCAGTAGCAAACAGAAATATTGAAAGACAACTTTCACCCAATGCCTTCTATTTAGAAGCTATTTTATGTTTTGAAACCACTCAATTTTCAAATAATTTGTAGAAAATCAGAAAAGTAAAAGGTATGTAAAGTCATTTAATTCAAGTATTCTAACTAGCATATCATCCTTACTGTAACTAGGAAAACATTACATTTTAGTCAGTGGAATATGTTTGAACATTTTTTCATTATTCCAAGAGCATTGGACGTAATCACTCTGGTAGGATTAGTTGGAGAATTTCACAGGTCTGGCAGTGGTTTCTTGTTCAGCATGTCTAGCAACAGAACAAACAAAACAGTGATTTATGCTTTGTTGACTTTCTACACCATGAAAGGATTCTTTTTTCCATTTACACAAAAGGTTTCATTTGGGGGAGTGTGTCAAAAGTTACATATGATCTTTTAATCCAGAGATTTTCTGTGTTGGGTTGGGGTTTATGGGTTAGATAGGATTTTGAGGGTGTTTTTTTCATGAAGGAGGAAATTGTTCTTAATTAGAAAACTGCTGTGGGTAGGGGTGTTCTGAAACCTGGTAAAATGTGCCACCCAGTAGCTCCTGCCTTTTTATCTCAGAGTAAGCTTAAACAATAAGTTTGTGGTCCCACAACTCAGTAAATCCTGCTTTAGGGCTGTTAATACTCCCTCAGAAATGTTGCCAGACACATGATGAAAGTGCTGATACAGAATGAACTCAGACTGCCAATTCAAATAAAGAAAAATGATGACTTAATTTTGTACTGACAGGTTTTATGCCAGATGAGGTATCATTGCCTCTACAACTCACACTTTCTGCCAGGTCAGATACCTTCTCTCCTCCCAAAGCCAACATAAACTCAACATAAAAGCATAAAGCTGGCCCAAACAACACTCTGTGCTTTGGCTAATTTGACAGAAATACGATTATGTGCCCGCACTTGACCCAGGGGAAACCTGTGGTGCTGGAGAACCCCAGCAATGCGAAGAACCTGCTGTAAGGTGTTGAGGTATTGGTATGTGCAGTGATGCTACTGAGCTGTGACTTTTTGGCGAGGGCAGAACAGGTGGTGCTTCCCCTCTGTACTGCAGGACATTGGATATTCTCCCTAGCACTGCCCATTGGAAACACTGCTTTCATCTGCTGGAGCAGAAACTGCATTGGGACCAGAGCTCTGGAGGGAAGAAATAGGACAGTGCAAAACAGCAGGAGACTCGGGTAGCCAATAGTTCAGGTATACTGACACAAAAATGATAATTCAGTGTACTGTAGTGTGTTTTGTTGGCAAGGACACCAAGAATTTTGATAACCACTGCGTACAAGTGTGATGCCTCTGTTCATCAGAGACTGGGCTAGCTCTGCTGTCAGGACCCCAGAATACCTGCCACCTAAGCAAACAGCTGAAACATACTTAAAATCAACAAATGTCAATAAATACTCTGATGCACTATTCTTTTATGTGTATGTACTAAACATCATAAAACTACCATAAAAATATATTTTAGCTTCATCATGAAAATAAGGGATGCCCATCCCTGGGATCATGGCCATACAAAATAGAAGTATTCACTGTTAGTTTTCCTTTTCAGAAGAAACCTACAAAACCTTTTTACCTCAGTCTCTTGTACTATAAAGGCCCAAGAGAATGCAAAAAATGTCAGTTGGTGATACAATTAGAAGTCTAGCACCAAACCTGATAAACTTTGTGAGTGAGAAGTTTAGCGCTTTCACTATGACTTGATTAGCAAGTTTATAGATCTAATAGCTCTAGATAGATCTAATGGCTTCAGAACAGCTTTATGCAGAGTTTCTGTTGCAGGAGCTAACATCTATCATCACTCCAAGGCTCCTGAAACAATCATCTACTGTTGAAATCTATGTGCCAGATCAGCAGTTTCCTTCTGTCCTAGGCAGACATTTACACTTCAGTGTAGGAGCAAATTGCTCCTAAACCACAATGGAAAGAAAAGAAAGTAAAGAAGAGAATAGAAAGGGAATTAAGGAAGCTTTAGGAGCAATTTGCAGAATAGATCATAATTATGATTTTAAAAATTTTGTTAATCCTTTTATTGCACAAACAATTTTGGAACTGGATAATTACCAGTTTTCTTGGCCTTGACACAATCTTAGATTTTGAAGTATACATGCATTACCCAAACCATGGGATAGAGTCAGAGAACTACTGTTTTGTCAGAGACACCAACCTCCAGACCTTCATTTGCAATGACTTCTGGTCAGGCAGGGCACTGAGCAAAAGAAAGGCAGCGGTAAGTCTCAAAATCAGCTGTGGATGATTCTCATACTGATGAACTTGAGCCCAGTGGACATTTTAAGGCTGTGCTGGAGTCTTTTGTGTTTTCTTCCCCATTCTAGTCTGAAGCTCTGAAGGTGAGAGCTGAAGGAGAGAGGTGCTCCAAGTGCTGCTGGAAGGCAGGTGGTAGCAGCAGCTCTTTGGTGAGTGAGTTGTTGCCAACAGGATGAATCGGGCTGAGCATGGCACCAAAGGGCTCTGGTGGTTCCAGCCCCACCAGCCTTTGCTAAGTTCTTTAAGATCCTCTTAGGGCTGTAACCCAGCCTCACCGCTGCTCATGTGCCAGTGCTGTGATTTGGATGCTGCCCTTGAAATATGGGCCACCAGCACCCAAAGCCCACCACAGGCTCATCACTCATGAGCTACAAGATGAGGGAGTCCAATCCAGAGTCCTTCCTGACTACCAAGTACAAAATCCCTAGTTAGGCAAAGAAGTGTGCAGCCAAATAAGACATCTGTGACTGCTGTCCAATAGGGAACAAGCCAACAGCATGCCAGGGAAGGACTATCCTACTGCTGCACTTCAGAAGCAATAGCAGTGGCTTTCATTTTCCAGCCTCTTTGAGCCCTTCTCAATTCCACTGAGGCTGAAGGATTCACTCCAGCTGTGCTCACTGGAACAGAGCAGCTCAGCTTTTAAAGCACAACCCGACTCTGCCCTATGCAAAGCCTCTGCTCCTGCAGAGAGCTGTAGTTCCTATTGCTCCCTGACCACAAATTCAGTCCTCCTCATTGAACATGCTCCCAAGGAAGCTGCCCTAACATGAGCAGCTGGAATGATCATGTGAAGGGAAGAACATCATAGTCCCATGTCTGAAACTTGCCTGTGAGGAATGCAAGCAATGACACCAATACATAATCAGTTTTCCCATATCATATATATATATATAAAATAAGGAAACCTGGAGTTCCACCATTAGCTGCTACTCTGTATGGACAACTACTGTGATACATCAGCTACAGATGAAGGGTGATCAACAAGAAAATGCTCAGCTAAGGCTTGATTTTTGGTATATATATTTATGTTTGAAGCTATCACAGTATGCCTGCTTATATTGCAATGCAGAACATCAGCAGAATAACAGCTGAAATGAGCAAAAGTCCAGGCTCTATCAGTTCTATTAATTCTATGTGTTATGACAATAAAGCCTGTAGACTTTTGCTAGATAATACTGATTTTTTTTTCCCCCAAGCATTCTAGTGTTTGTCCTGTCTCAGCATTTATAACTAGGGGTAGAGGGCATCAAATTCACCCATGACACAATTCCTAGGAAGTCATTAGAGCTACTCCACAGATTCATTTAACCTCCTCATGCTGTTCTCAGGATGTCAGCAAGCGGGATGATTGGCGTGACAGATGAAAAATAAGGAAGATTTCAGACCTCACTTTCATTCTTGAAGGTGCTGCAGGTCTGTGGAAGTAACTGTGTTTATGGCTGTCTTGGCTGGGGAGAATGCTGTTGCCATGTCACATCTCTGTTTGTGATGAATCAGGGAAATGGTTAGGGCTTTACACAGTGATGGAATTTCATGTTTATTCTGGTTTTCAAAACACAAACTGAAAGAGTATCAGCAGTCTGCTGATCCTCTAAAGCTACAAATCAAGAGGAGAAAGGCCACAGATCAAACTGACTAGGCAGGGTTAATCAGGCAATGTTGAACCCAAGTTGTAGTCTTAGAAGCCCCAAATGAAGAATCTTAGTTCCAGTAGACTTGGGCACCTGGATCTGCTCAAAAGCTCTGTCAAATCATTCTGGATGCCTACTTTTCAGCCCAAGATGGATATGTCAGCCTAGCAAGTTGCTCTGAGGAAATATGCATTACTGCAAACCTTCACTCCTACATTTACATGCAATATTTTCTCTCTACTCCTAGTGTACCAAAAGTGATTTTAAAAAGCTAAAGATTCTAACTCATGCAGTGTGAAATTATGTTTGAGACCCCACCAAATTCTTCTACAATTTGCAAGATGGAATGGTGTGGATACACTAACTCTCCAGACAACAAGACTTATGCTTCAGCAAGAATCCAGAAATTAAACTTGCACCCTGTAAGACAAGCTGTAGCATCAACATTGAAGCTTTCCTTCAAGACTGTCCTGACCACCGTAATGCCAAAACACAAATAAAATCTTACATTTTCTAAGATTATTAGCTCATTCAGTAATGAAAGTCAAAAAGTTCAGTTATGAAAAGAGTTTAACCACTGTCTGGCTGTACAGAATTTGGCAGAAAATGCCAGTATGGGTTTTTATGCACTTTCCCTTGTTTTCTACCTAACTTTCCCTAAAGAATACAATGAAGAGAACCATAAGTTCATTTTCGTGCTCTTTATTAGAAGGGTTGTTTGACTTGACAGAAGATGCAGAGCAAGAGACACAGAAGAGCAAGAGCAGAGACTGTTGCAGTCAGGATGAAAATTGGTTGTGTCTTAAAAATGCAATGCAGAAAGCCACTTTTTAACCTATTTGATGGCAAGAAAGTGGGAGAAGTTAGTGTCTAGGGCATACACAAAGTTTCCTATTCAGAGATCATTTGAGTTAAACAAATTCCTTATCTCAGATGCAATTTATGGCAACATGAATGGCTACATGAAGATCAATTATTCCCAAAGGGAAGATTTTCCTGATTCTATACTATGTGCTCCCTAACTGTGTTGCTCAACACCCTTCTGTGCATAACCAAATCAGTATCTGTTAGTCTCCCTAGTATTTCTATTCCACTGTGCATTAGTGCAAGAACAAGGTGCTTATCAACCACACTGTGACCTCTGACTGCTGAGAATTTCACCTTGGCATAGGACTCTCTATTCTTCATAAGGACTGAGGTTTATGAAGTTATTGCTTGAAATGGAAATTTGCTGTACATCTTCTTAGTATTAGATTTATATATAGATATTTGGGAAGAGGCAGTTCGTGGAATGGATGGATGTGATTATGTCCACAATTGGAATCAAAGCAGAAAGGGTTTTTGGACTACTTTGTGTCTTGTCACTGACACTGACTGTATTTTCCAAAGAAAAAGGTCACAAAACTGAAGAGGTACTAAGAACAAGATGTTGGTGATTAAAATTAATACTGTGAGAATTCCCCTTTTTGTTTTAATCACATCTGCTGAAGTTAATGTCTTTGGGGATGGTTCTATTAAATACATCTTTGGAGTGGGCTGAGTTTCTTTAAAATAATTTGGTAATTTTTTTGTTACACCAAGATGTTCAGGAAAGCTTCCTCTGTGCTTATCTAATTTATACCTGAAATCTGAATAATCTGAAATGCAAATTTAACTATCTGTTAGAAATTTGTGATCCTTTTACTCAAAAAAGTGGGCTTATGTTGCACATGTACAAATTACCTCTAATAAAATGGGTGTGATTGTATAATGGCTTTTCTAGCTCTTCACATTACATTTCGTTTCTATGATTTTGATTATGTTTCATCCTGGGGGATGTTGTCACTGGGGCACTGAAATTGATATAATACTGGTATGCCTACAACTGCAGCTTTATAACCAGTATTTATAGTGTACAGCCTGCTTCTAGAAGGTCAAAGAGAGGTAAGAATTCATATTCACACTATGAATTTACATTACAAATTTTTAGAAGCTCACAAATCAAAAAAAGCTGAAAACCCACATGTTGTCTCCTAGGTGCCCGAGATAAAGAGGGCTTCATAACAAATCTACAAAACCAGAAATAGGAAGAATTCCAGGAGTGCTGACGAAAACAATTTCAAAGTATGATGTTAAGTTACTACAAATCAAGGGGAAAACTTCTCCATAGATGATGATAAATAAATACAGAGGACTGACAAGCTGCAAGATAGGCAGGGAGGGTGATAAAAAGGGACACTTTAAAGCTCTGTTTATAGGAGGGTTAATAATTTTCCAGCACTGTGAATAGCATATAATCACAGCAGCCTCCCACATTAAGTAATAGCATGTGGTTGTCAGAAAGGTGTGTGCACCATGGAAACACGCCAGGGTTAGGAGCCAAATATCCCAAATGCATTTGCATCATCTGCAGCCGAAGGCACTCTCCCAAGCCCAGCCTTTGGTGTCAGATGCCTGGGGGTCACCTTCCCTCTGGGCTGCTCCTGCATCCCAACCCCTCCACCCAGCCTTCATCACCTCTCTGGCTGCCATGTGTCCTGTGCCTGCAGCCAAGAACTTTCCTTTGAGGTTTTCCTTTTTTATTCTTCTTTTTTTTTTTTTTTTTTTAGAAGAATCATCAGGTTATAAAATTTAACCTCAGAGCATGCAGAGAACTTTTAATGAGAAAATGTTTGGCCACCTCACCACAACCAGCCTGCAGAAATGTACTGTTTTGGCTCATGCTTGTTGGTAATGTTGTCTCTGGGACATGTAATTTGGGGACACTGGATGTTAACTCCCCTAGAAAGCAGGGAAGCTACTGCAGAGAGTGATCCAGCTAGGACTAGAAATCAAAGCCTAAAAGGCAACAAACAGGTCCTCTATTGTCCCTTTTTTCAGATGCAACCATATACTTCATGCAATGCAGCCACCACATCTTGGGTGGCACATCTGGAGCTGTGTAATGCAGGGGAGAATGACCCCACTTAACACCATGCCTCAGGGTCCTCACTCACTACATCAGTTCAGCTCCTTGACATAGGTAGATGTGATCTTCACCTTTACTAACTGGAGGAATATCAAGCCCTTTTTGGTGTGAGATGAAAGCTCCAAAGGCATCCACGAGAAAGAATAGAAACAAAATATATCTATTTTATACAACTTGTTCTCTATACCATTACCTATAATTACATATTCTAACTCAAGAACTAATTTCACCCACTTTCCCCTTTACACGATTCTTTCCCTGTCTTTTCTGATGGCCAGAGCAGGCTCAGAGGTAAGAGCATGCCACGTGGAACCAGGCTCTGTGCCTTGTGGTGTCTGTCTGTCTGTCCCAACCTGTGCTAAGAAGCAGAGACACTACCTCCTTTGTGACTGCACACTTTGCTTCCTCTGAGTGGCCTCTCTCTAAATTTGAGGTTGACACTGCCTGATTCTCTGATGCAGAATGCTATGTTTTGCATATTCCAACACCAATTTGAGCCTAAATTGCACTGAATAAAATCACATTTTATAATAAAATTCATTGTGATAATGTGGTTTTCAACAAAGAGCCACTGTTTGTATTTCCCTATGGATTCAGATCACATCAGCTTTCCAGGTATAAGAAGGCCAAGTCTGTGTGCAGACTATAAAGGCTATACTATATATATATATATATATATATATATATATATATATATAAAAAAAATTTACTGTGTATAGTGTATACTTACACTATACAGACTTACACAAGACTAAAAGGAAGGCAGCTAGGACAATTACTGTCTTCACTAGACATATATTACTAAGAGGAATACAACAGATAAAGTGTCTATTGTTGTATATAATACAGTCATTGTGTGTTTGGCCTGAGTAGCTGCACTATGCCACCTTCAGTTTTAATTGCTCTCACTTACTCAAATGCCTGTAGGAAAAACATCTTGTTCCTGTAAAGCTAAAGGTCTGTCTTCGATATACAAAGTCTCCTATCTGTGATTTACTTGGCTTCCATCAATAAAAGGATGTGGATAATGATTGTGGTTTCCTTTGAATATTCATCTGAGAAGTTAGAAAACTATGTTTAAAAAAGCAAACAGATCATTAAATCTTCCCCAAAACAAACCTGATTTTTAAAGAGATTCAGAGCCGAAATTATCTATGTTTTACACTCACCTCTAGCATTTCACTAAGTGTTTGTGAGTTCAAGCCAGATCAAACCAAATCTCTAGAAGAATCTACTGCTTTTTCTATAAAGATTTCCTTTTTTCTGTAAAGACTATAAAGTGAAGTTATATGTTGCCAGGAATTTTTCTTCAATGAAAAGTATTCCATTATTTTAATAAAAAGACCTCTTTTCTTTAAAAGTAACACTTTCCATGTTGTCATTCAGAAAATAAAAAATCTTTATTGTCTTATGTGTAGTCTGTGGCTTGTAATATGCAGGAGGTCAGACTAAATCCTTCTATAATCCTTTTGAGCTTTAGTCCATGAACTTTTTGTTTATTCTGTTTCCTATTTCTGTTTTAAGGGAAGAACTTAGATAAGAAAGCAGGTGTAAAAATTTCACAGCAAGCTAGAGGAAGAAGTCTCTTCTAATGCCTTAAAGGCAAATAGCAATGGATTTAGGAAGGAATTTGTTACATCTGTCTAAAGGCATCTGAAATTTAGGAATCTGGGCTAAACTAGTCTCCCATGGACCTCATATTGCCAGCAGAGTGAACAGCACCGATGCCAGCACGGAAATTACCTCATTCCAAACAATGTCTCCCAGATAGGTGGGCTGAATTGTTTTTGGGAAGGACTGACTGTGAGAAGCCAAAATTACTCAGTTCAGCAATACCTGACTTTTGAATAAGTAACATCAGGTTAGACAAAGGTGATTTCTGAGGGTGTGGGTAGCTTCTCTTGATTGTATAGAGATGTCACTGAGCTATCTAAGGAGTTGTTAGAAGAAATGAAAGAGAATTAATATGTTTTTGGGGGGATTTTAATAAAGAAGCCATTTAGAGAGTGCTGGCAATGCTGGTAATGAGTTTCAGGATAGACACAGCACATAAATGTGCAGATGATACAAGTAAGGACAAGTCATAGGCACATGAACAGTATAGAGTTGTGATGTTGTTGTAAATTATGTCCAAACCCTAGATTAATATAAGAATAAAGAAATAAAACAGGAATCTATCAATCAAAAATTGCTACATTAAAAAATCTCTTGGAGCTGTGCTTTTCTTTCTTCCTGTACTTTTGCAGAGATGAGGAAGTATTTTTTACTCCAGAAGACACTAAATCTTGAACAGACTTGAAAAAACTCAGTAATACCTAATAATGTCTGGAAAGTTGCAGCATCTACATTTTTAGACTTTAGCATGTGTCCCTCTTTCTTTGGGCATTTAGTTACTATTCTGCTCAATAATCTGTTTAAGAATCAAATAGGCCAGATTACCATTCCTGTGCACCTTATGGAGTCACTTAAATCAAATCAAAGGGAATTTGCACATAATTGGTTTTCACAGGATTTGAAAAGCTCAGCTGATCTTTAAAATGGATATTTCTCATATGACTCATATGACATACACTGTTCCAAAACAAAGGGAATGAAAACTTACATTCTTTCCTTAGGGGAAAGAAGAAAAGGAAAAAAAAAGGCAAAACAGACTTTCTCTCTGAATGACTGTTAAATACCAGACATTCTTTAATTCAGGGTAAAAGAAGCAAAAAGTTTAAAAAAACAATCTCAGATTTTGGTTTTTTCTACAAAATCCAAGGCATGACCAGTACTTCATTCTCCACTTATTTAAAACTGTTCAACGGAAAGAGAAAGTATATCTTTGGTAGCCTGGATGTCTACTATTCCCATATATACTGTATCAACAGGAAAAGTACCTATTTTGTAGGGACTCCCCACAACTATGACTATTCTAATTCCTTCACATAACTGCTCTATTTTCATACTGTTTGAAGTAGTCTGAATTACCATCTGTCATATTTCTCTGTAGATTTACCAAACAGACAGTTTCATGCAGTGAATTCAGATTTCCTATCGCAAACATCCATGCAAAAAGTGGACTGTAAGCATGAATCATTTCATTTGCTGATACTAAATGTGTAAGTAACTAAATTTACAATAACGTTTACTCTGGCATGCACACACACTCAGTTTTTGGAGCCCTGTGATGTAATTTAGAGTAAAAACAAAAAAGCAAACCTTGAAGAAAAGAAGTTTAAAAGGGAGAAACTTATGGGCCCACAGACAGGGATTTTACCAGCAGGATTTTACTCCCTTGGATGGGCTGAATAAAGGTAACAGGCATTCTTTTTCCTTTAGTAAGAGGTGCACTTTCATGACTTGTGAGGGAAATTGCTGAATAGTTTTGAGTGTTGCACTGCTGTCTGTTTCTGCTCTGGAATGTAATTCAGATATTGTTCGATAGTTAAAAAAAAATAAATAAAAACAAACTTCAGAGCAAGTTCCTGCAAACTCTGTGAGTTCCTAGTGTACATATGAATGGGAAGGGACAATCTTCCTGCATGCCAGAGGAGAAGGACAGCTTTTGATGGTAGGTCATTCAGCTATAGGGTGCCACAGGAATTAACTGTATCTTATGCAAGAGATAGCTTCCTCTGGTCTTAACAGAAAGCTCCCACCCAGGGGGTCTAGCAGGAATCTCAGTAGCATTTCTATTTCGTTCAGCAGTATTTGGTTGACCAGTTCAAATGCACCTGTTTTCATAGAAACTGTTCTTTTTGTTCAGTGTACATTTCAGCACAGTGTTAAAAACCACTAAACATGGTCAAAAGGTCACTGCTTGTGTCTCAACATAGCCTGTGTTCCACTCTACTAACTGATTTAAAACTGCCATTTCTCTCCAGTGTGCTGCAGAGCATCTAGGTAATAGTAAGGAAGCTGCCCATACTTGCATGGGAATACTGGGGAGGAGACGTTTTCCAATCAGCTTTGCCATTGTACCAGATGCAGAGTGCCTGGGATAACCAAACCTCAGCCCAGTCAGTAATTTATTGTCACATCATAATTATTCCTCATATGGCTTCTTTGGCTATCTGTTGACAAAGCCCCTGCTCTTCTCCAGAAATTTCACAGCTGGTGTGATTTCATGCTGAGTCTCTGATAGATTTGTTTCCACACACACCGTTTTCCCATGTCTGGACAAACCTGCCTTTGGTTTAATTAGAAGCTGTTGGATATGCTCAGCCTCTATCATAGTGCTTCATGAGGCACTGGTAGACTCTGTGTGGCTTTAATTGCAAAGTCAGCAGGAGTGGGAACAAGTCTTTCCTGTAGCCAATCAGGGCTTGGATGTGTTTTATTCCTCACTTCCTCTTCCCATGTTCTGCAGCTACAAAGAATTCCATAAGGCAGTAATTTTCACACCCAGCTCAGTGTTCAATGAGACATCAGAGCTTGAAATGGCTGGAGTGAAGTTAAAAGGAAAAGACCTAATAAAACAAATGACAGTAGCCAAACTGCTGCGCACAGAGACCCTGTGTTTTCAGGGCTGCTTTGGTAGCTCTGCCCTACCCAGAATTTCTAATGCACTATGAATGAGCCAGTTCTGCTCTCAAAGATCTGTAGATCTCAGCCTCCCTCAGATGCTTGCTTAATTTTGGCATCCTGTACTTTTTTCATACATTTCCATAGCACCTGCCAAGCTTTCCTGTGATGTGGTTGGTGCTGTAGGGCAGAGATCCCCTCTTCCACTTTGCCTGCATCTGCTTCTGTCTTCATGGTTTTGCTTGTGGTTGGCACATTCCTGCCATCACAGTCTGCATCCATGAAATAAACAGAATAGCAACAGAGATTTGATGAAGGGTGAAGAGGGGCTGTTAATGGAGTAAACAAACATAACAATCTTAGATCCATCTTGCAACTTTGGTAAAACTTGCCCTTTGCCAGCATAACAATTCTGTATTTCATACTCCTCCTGCACTGCATTTGGTGTGAGATTTATATTCAGAAGAAAAAGGATCCAGCCGCCGACTGTTTTTAATAAGCTACTGAGAAGCTTCAGAAATCCCATTAATCATTGGACCTTTGTTCCGTGTTGGAAGCGTACTGATGACTCATGCCTCACCTCTGGTATCTTCACTTGCTGTCACACTGCCCCTACAGTGAGGAAGACTGAAATGTCCAATAGTCCCATTTTGACAAACTGAGGGATAGAAAATTCCCTAAAATAAGTCTAAATATCCAAGTGAGCACAGTCTACCTCTGCACTGTTGCCAAGACCTGCTGTGTAAACTCTAGACAACCCCTCCCCAGCTAGGAAAAAAGGGTTTGGGGCTTATAATAAGTGTCATGGCCATTCCTTCAGGGGCAAACCCAAGGCTTTCCCTACTTTATTCATTGTATGTCTGCATGTCTGCGTGGCACAGAGTCTTTTCCAATGCATAATGGTATCCCTAAGTGGATGCCTGGGTGTTGTTCGTAAATTAAGCGTCTTTTGTTTTTCCACTGGGAATCTTGGATTGTCCCACTGATTGTCTGTTATCTGTCAAGGCATCAGTCAGCAACCGAGCAACTCTCTGCTGGAGACTGCCCTGCTTTTACAATTAGCAATAAAAAGCTTTTGTCACTGCACAATGATGTTTCTGAGGTCTGGTGCAGGGTTTTAGGAGGGTTTTCTTAATCAACAATAAGATAAAAAGCATACATATTCTGTTTGCTTTAACAGTGAACTGGAAAAGAAAATATTTAGCTGAAAGACAAAGAAACACTTCTACATGCTAGAGTAATTATACTGATGCATATGAATAAGGATGATAATAATATCATAAAATAATAATTCCCTACATTTTCATGCATTGCCTCATAATCTCCAATAAATTTAATGTGAATTGTTTTGAAGTACACTTCTACAAGATACATGAATAACTGAAATTGTAATTTACACCATGTTTAAAAGAAACTTAACCAGAACAATATCAGCTTCCCCTCACTGTGTTATTTATATAGACAACTCTTACAGAAAAAAATCAAGACCTTAAATAGACCAGCTGGATACAATTACAGTCACTTGATCCTCCTCCTAAGCGATATTAAGGCCCACACATACTAATCATGAATCAGACCGGGGATAGCAATGTTAGTCCTAATTATGTATAGCTTATTTGAATACATTAAAAATGCAATTTAAGGCAAATTACATTTGTCAGGACAGTTCTAGGTATGTTACTAGTTCATGTGCAGCATTAAGCCTGCTCATTTCTATCAGCTGTGATCACAGGACCTTGTATATGTCAAAACATAGGTTAAGCAGACTGTAATTCTGTCTTTAAAGAACCTCTTGTTTTGTGAAGGCTTAAATTTGTATTAGATGTCTGGGGCTGAGGAGGGATTTGACAAAGAGTAGTAGGCTTCATTTTCTTGTCCTCTCAATGTGTTATATTTGTGCCATGAAAAAAATGTGAGTAGTGTGTGTACTGGTGGTATAAATAATGGGAAAGATATAAAGAACGTGACTGAGGAGAAGTAACAGGAAAATTATGTGAAGATATTGATAGTATATTATACCTTGTAAAAAGCATAAATGGTAGGAAGGTAGGAAAGTGTGAAAGAGGAAAGACAGTTTAATTTAGAAAATGCTACAAGGTAGAACTTCTGAAAATAAAAAAACTCTCATGCCTTTTTTTTTTTTTTTAATTTTGTAATCACCTACAAAAGGAATAGATACCAAAAAAATTACATAAAACAATCCTTGAAAATCTGGTTCAGGTTTACACTTTATCTAGAAGATTGGTGTACTCACAGAAACTCTGCTGACTGAGACCATTAAAAAAATCATGGCAGTACTGCACAGAAGTATAGTTTATTGAGGAATTTTAAAAATGTTATACATACAATCTGCAAAGTTCTTTGAGACATCTGTCCCTTTTATTGGTTTCCATATTCTATCAAAAATCTGTTGTATTCTGTATAATAGAATAGAAATTGCAGAAATAGAAATTTCTACTACTATTACACAGAATTCTGTGTAACAGTAGTAGAAACTCAAGTGAGCAAAAACAGTGTTAGAATGCACTGCAGTTATTCAGATATAAAACACTGTTGAGATTATAATGAGTTTCCAATAAATGCAGCAGCTGCAGTTCTTAAATTAGCTTGACATGAAAAAAGCTTTTATTAAACACAGAAAGTCTCCTCTAGACAGCATATTGTCCTTTCTACGCAAAAGGACACTAATTTTTACCTTAGAACAACAGTTACACATACATATATATATAGACGTGTATGAAGTCTGCATTTTAACACCATTCATTGACCCCCCCCCCCAAAATTTGTATGAGACTATTCATAGTTTTCAATGTCTTTGTATATGTAAGGCAAATTTATAGATACAAACTAAATTTTGTTTATTTACACTAAGTTTGTTCTCTCCATATAGTGGATATGGGGCAGGAAACATTTGATGTAATTACGAAGAAAAAAATAGAATATTTAGAGCATTCAGCTGTACATAACAAAACCTTTGTTTCAGTGCATATGAATTTGGTTTAATTTACTATGTTTTGCCTCTACTATTTGAATATGTAAGTAATGTAAATAAGATTTTTCCTACATAGTCTCTAGTAACTTTCAGTCATGCATTGTATATGATATTTATAGTCAGATTTCCTATAAAATGTACTCCCTGAAGAATATGCTTTGTAATTACATTTCAGTAAAACTTAACCAAGCCAAGAATTCTGTCATTAAATTAAGTTCCAGCTTGAAAAGAAAACACCTGATCTGCCTCAGGAAAAGACTTGCAAAAAACCCCAACTAGCTCAGCATCTGTATGCCAGTTTCAGGGAGCAGAGGATGTGACCTCTGAGTGTTAATGGTTAAAGGGAAGCAGCAAATCCTCAGCTCTGACATGAAAATAGGCCCGACATGCAATCTATACCTATGACTACCTTCACCTGTTTCCTCACCAGTACTTACCTATCCTTACCCATTTCTTTTCATCTGCCCGTGATTCACATGCCCCATCCCTGACCCATCACTGACATGCATTTCAAAACCATTTTTGTGTGTTGCATGTGTGCCTTAAGCACCTTGAGGCACGCTACTAATGCCGCTAAGTGTGGCTGAGAAGCTGCTCTGCAAATTGGCCTCTTTTACTCCCCCCACTGAAGAACCTCCCCTGCAGGACGGTCACTTGGACTTCAGCCCTCCCTTGCATGGGTATGTGATACAACGGTGCAGTCCCCCTTTTTACTCACATGGTGTGGCAAGGTCATATCCACTTGAATTTCCATGTGCTTTGACAGTAAATACACCAAGGTCTACTTTTCCTATTAACAATGTGGATCCTCTGAGAAGAAGCTGCAAAATCAGAGAGGCTGTCAGCAATTTTAGATTTGCTTTCCAGGTCTTGGTGGAAAAGTTAGATGAGTTTCAGGCCCTTTAGGATGCCTGCAAGTAGAGGCGGATTATATTGATGAAAAGTGCGGATGAAGCAGAAATGCAATGGCCAGGCCCTTTACCTTGTATTGAGCAGCTTTAAGGTAATTTAATGATGATGTGGAGGTGTACCTGTGCCAGGGCTGACTTTGCAGCTGGGATTTCCCATGCATTTTTTACAAAGAAGAACTACCTGAGGCTTCTAGTAAATTATTAACTCATAAATGAACAGCAGTTTTTGAAGTAGGAAGGTATGATGTTGTCACACCTTTTGAGGGGAAGCCATTAGGCACTTGAAAGGAAATAGGTAAGGACCAGAAAAGCAGATTTTTAGTTTTGACTTAGTCTATTAAGAGATCATTGTGCTTGTTAAACTACAGAGGACTCCTGAATTTAGAATCAACTACTTCAGTTGATGAATATGATATTAAATTCACAATCCTCTCTTCTTTTTCTTCTTCATTTTTTCTTTCTTTTTAATCTAGTGTAGCAAGACATCTGTGCTAGGTTGTCCTGAGGGTCATAGGAGACTATTGTCTGAGTTCTGTCTTTCAGAAATTCCTCTCCCAGGTCAATCAAATGTTTTTCTTCCGTAAACAAATAATCTTCCTTATTTTCCATTTCCTCGCTGTAGTACTCCTGAAATTCTACCATCTAAGATTAACCCTGAAGCCAGAGTTTGGAGAAAGCTACACAAGGCTGCTCTGATTTGCCAGGGAAATACTGACTGTGAAGAAGTGGTGTCTGAGAAATGTGTAGAATAGATGGGGTGCTGCTGCTGGGTCTCAGCCCTTCCCTGCAACCTACCCATGGCAGAGACTGCCCTTTTTCAATCCAGTCCTGAAATAAATTAAGCTATGAGGTTTGCTTGATCAAACATGCCCCATCTTGTTTCTGCATTGCTTCTCCTCATGGCTACTCCTGCCCAACCATATTCTGCTCCAGAGGGTACTCAACCCCAGGACAAAGACCAGTCAATATTTGTTTCAGTTAATTAAATTCACTGAACCACTCTGTTCTTGGCCAAGGTGAGCACTGTCACTCCCAGGTGCTCAGACCATCTGGAGTGTTTCTTCTCCCTTCTCTGAGCTGAAGGTACTTCTCTGTCATTGATGTCCTGAAGAAATTTAGCTAAAGTCCATTACAACAGAAATTCTGTTTGGATAAGCTGGCATTTTCCACTGGTGGGGGGGTGGGGAAGAAAAAGTGTCATTGTCACCTATGGTGAGAAGTGAACCTGCTAAATGTAAGTATAGGCCAAAGTATTGTAGTAGTGCACAAGATAACTTCATTTCACAGTTCTTCCTTAGAATCTGTACCATCCCTTGATCCTGACTGCAGAACTGAGGCTGTGCTGGAGATACATAGGAAATCTTTTATCTGGTTTGAACATATTTTTCTTACTTAAGGCAGTAATATTTGGACAGATGATTCTTTTGACTGTACTTTAATTGACTAGGCTCAGCTGTTTTTTAAATGGTTTGGTCACTTGGAGGAAGTGTGAAATATATTTCCCAGCATTACTGTGCTTCCCTTGCACCCTGTCTCATTAATGGAGTGGTCTGCGGGTTTTTGAAAGGCTTCTACCTTCAGGAACACTTACAAATAAAATATCTGATTTTGAGCTTATTTTTAATAATGCTTCCTATGATGACCCAAATACATGCAAATACTTCAGCCATGACTGACAATGGATGGCTCTCATCTTCCTCCTTGGGAGTATTTAGAGACTCAGGGCACAAGAAAACAATTAAGCAATTATTGCAATTTATAGCAGAAGGTAATGTCCCTGGCATATCCTATGAGACTGTAGTCTGTTATTAAGATATTACAAAGATGACATGTATTCTTGATATATTAGAGTACCTGCAGTAATAGTCTCAGACCTCCAGAAGTCTGTGAACTGCACCCAGAGAGCTTACTGGGTGGGAGCACAGCAGATATGGTCTGTGGAAACACTTCTTTATTCTGGGGAATTTATGTGTTTAATATTTACTTATCTTCCTGGATTCTTCTTCTTTCTACTACTAATGTTTAGTGAGTGGAAATGGAAATTGCCTCCTTCTACCCTTCATTTAAACAACTGTGGTGTTAATCCTCTACATCTCAAATCAACATACCAAACCAGTGTGAGACTGACTAGGTAAACTGGATAACTTATCTTTCCTATAACTCTGCAGCTTGTAAAGAAAGAATGTTCTTTCTTATAGTTTTCTCTCTGTGTAGAGAGAAGATGCAGAGGAGCAAAGACTGGGCAGTGTAAGGCCTCATGATAATAAAAATGTGTGTGTGTAATTTGAAGTTGTTTACAGAGTGATGTCACAGGAGCACAGGAGTGGGGCAATATTCACTGGATTCAAAGTCCAGTACCTGGGTATTGCAGCTATATCACCATGTTATCCCTTAGTGCTGTGCAATGTTTCCTCTGCTTCTTCCACACAAAGCTGTTCCCCCTGGGTACCTCCTTATCACGACTTACCTAGTTCGTACATAGGTGTCCTTGTGTCAATATTGCCCTTTTGTTTAAAAGCTTAGAGGGATTATATCTAGGATTTGGTCAGTCTCTCATGTTTCTTTGAAAAAAAAAAAAAAAAAAAGATTGTGAATGTCTTAATAAAAATAGCCTGGATCAATCACATGATTATCTTTTAAAGCACACACAGAAGGAGACTTTCCTGAATCAATGACAAACTCTTTCCATGGCTGCAAAAGTGTTTTTAAGATCCCATTTCTGGTCAGGTCAGATTATATACCCTACATACTAATAAATATTTTATATAAAACTGTGCAAGGTCAGTATTTCTGCTGTTACATGATGCGTGCCTCTTTTTTCCTCCCTCCCCTTTTTTCTCTTCCTCTCTTTCAAAGCAAAGGGCTTTAAGACATTTTCCTTATGTGCCCCATGCTGCTCTATAGCAGAAAGTTTACAGGACAGGCTCAGCTTTCCTGACACCACCAAATGGATGTCTTTTGTTGTTGGGGCTGTGTGATGCAGCCACGATTTGCTTTTGCATCATCCCTTGTCACTGGTGCCTGCATTCACATCAGTGAGCTAAGCAGGGCCAGCACAGTGGCTCAGGCAGTGATATGTGCATATCAGGCTTCCCAGCTAGGCTTGCTGGTCAGCCTCCCTCAGAAGAGGGATGGACACATTTTGGGGAGGCAGAATGGGCCACAGTCTGTTCCACATAGAAAATTTAGACCTGAAAAACCTTTTAAGGGTAGGGGAGTTAAGCCATATGGCCCCAAGCCATGTGCCCTTTTTCTGGTCTCTTTAATTCACCTTTGAACTATAGGTACTACATTCAACTAAGTCAACATTTGTTCCACCAGCTAAAAAAGTAATTATTTTCTAATTTATGGCCAAAGTTTTGAAAACAGCTGTCTGATTCCACAGCTGCGTCTGTGAATGCCAGCAATGTGTTTCGTGCTTGGACACATCACTTTTGCAGCCATCTGAGTTTTGGAAAGCATGAAACTGCCCTGAAAGGTTAGTTTGTGTTTACTACTGTCTAATTGCAGGCACAGATGTGAAATGCCAATTTGCAAAGCTATTTGCAGGGTCAGTCTGGAGTGTGCTGCTTTCTTTTGCTACATAAAACTGCAAAAAAACCCAAAGCAGGCCATGTTATAGTGCTGAGGGTGCAGCAGTGAGTACATAGTGTTATGAATAAAAATATACCTATTTTTATTTAAGGTTACAGAGAAAAAAAAAACGGTGGGACCAGTTGCTGTTAAATTAGCTTAATTGTAAAGAGTTCTTTAATTGCCCGTTAATGGTTGGTGATTTAGCCATTGTCCTCCCAATGCTTGCCCCGGAGCTACACCTGGACACGCAGCCCAGGAGAATAGGAGTGGCCTGGGACCACGTATGCAAATGAGAAATGCACCGCTCCAAAATTTTCCCGTTTTCCTAGAAAACCCCTAAAAACAACGAACCAGTATAGAATTAGGGGCCCCTAGGTGATGTCTAAGGATGGGCGTGAAGTCCAGTGCCTGCTTGGATCCTTTTTGCTTCACACCCTGACCTCAAAGGATGTTCACTAAGAAGGGGACCCGGAGCGTTGGACTGAAAAGCAGGAATCTGCGGATCTCCCGTGAGGACACAGTCACCAGCTCTGCCTGCAGACCAGCAGACAGAGCTGCATCACCCTCCTCCTCCGTGCCACTCTTGGGGACAGCGGCGGCGTGGGCGCGACCCGTCGATTTCTCCCCACCTGAGCTGAATCTCTTTAATAAAGGCATTGAAAAGGAGAAAGATCTCCTGCCCATTTATGTCACATAGGTCAGAGACAAATTTAAGACAACGATTCATTAATATCCTAAGCTAAAATTATTCTTCACATCACTGCAAACATCATAAAATCACTCTTGATTCTTCTTTTTCTACATAACACTTATGCTCATTTAAAGTATATATGTACTAAGAGAAACTAATCTGAAATATAACTGCAATTTATGGGTTCTGTTCTTCTGTTCCACTTTATTTAGAACCACTCAAAGCTTATAAAATTGTTGCTGAAATCCTCAGCTGGATGTTCGTGACATCACATTATTCCTGCACATGAATTTCCAGTACACAGTAATAGTGGTGTAGATTTTAACTGCTTTATATTCTCATCTTCTCCCATTGATTCCTTCACACTGCTGAATTTTGCTGTTAGTTGCACACAACAATAACTTGTGCTTGTTCTAGTGAAGTCAGTCATTCTAACATTTCAACAGTTTTCCCTTAGCTGCAACAAGACAGATATTTGAAAAAATAATCTTTCAGCAGCAAATTTCTTTGAAACTTCACATTTAGAGAGTAGTCAAGGTAAGCTAGAAGCTCACAAACTCACATGGTAATCTACCTATCTGAAATTTTATTGCTGGTCTGCTTCAAATCAGAACTGCATCTGAAAGCCTTGCAAAGGTTTCTGTGCAACATCTCAGTTTCGGGGGAGGTATTATCCTTCCTGTTTTAGAAAGAAAATGTCCTGGGTGTTTGGATGGCAGAAGTTTCACTGTGTCCACACCACAGAACAGATCGATGCTGTGGAGTTGCATTCATATAGCTCCAGGGCCAGGTTTAATAATCTGTAATTCAACTGGGATGTGACCCTCAGCAGCATCCTGACAGGACTGTTATGAATAAGGTGGTAATTCATGCTGGAAGAGTAAGATTATTAATATAAAATAAAGCCCTAAGAATCACACCAGCAAGAGAGAGAGGAAGATTGTCACATAGGATGATGAAAGCTACAACTAGCAGCTAAGGAGGAGGTGTGTCATTAACAAAGGAAGTAAACCTAGCCTGTACAGGAGACGGGCGCTCCCGATGGCATGAACAAAAGAATGCCCAGCGATGACGGCCCATGAAGAAGTTCACCTCAGATAGACAGGACCATCAAGGACATACAACTGAATGTGAGATTCCAAGAACTGGAGGACAGATACTCATCAGTTCCCAGAGGAGGCTTTGTCCAGCACAGGACAGAGAATAGACACAGCATGAATATGAAGAACTCCAAAAAGGGACAAAGGGACTCTGCCACGGGCAAGAAGAAGAGTATAAAAACCTCTATGTATAGAGGCCTCAATGGTGAACAGGGGGATTCGTTGAGGTAGAGGCTGGATCATAGTTCACCCAGCTCTAATTCCAGGGCCAGTGCTGCTTTTGATTGTTGGTGGTCGGGACTGTACATCAGTTGCAAATAAATTTAATTTTTATTTTTATTAAATTGGCTGGGTGGATTTTTACCTATAACAGGACATCTACAGCTTCAGGATTACAGAGACTTCCATCTCCCAGAAAAGATTCCTTATGAATACACCTTTTTTGTTCCTTTAAGATCAGGGCTGTTATTATGGACTGAGAGTGTAACAAGACATGGAGAAGGATGTGAGGGTCAGCTCAGGCTGTGGGAGGAGGCAGTTCTTCCATTTGTGCATAACTAGGGATAAGGTTGGCTGCAGAGGGCCAGAATATCAAAGCAGAGCTTGGTATATTCAGTAATCCACTAAGTCATCTATTTGTCATCAAAGTGGAAAGCATGTGGGTATCATCGGAGCAGACCTTTGAGTTAAAATGACAACAGAGTACTGTTGGCTGAGAAAAAAGCAGCCAGGAATGAAGTTGTGCCATTGCTCAGCTTAGAAATTCGTGGCAATGACTCAGCTTGCTGGCAACAGAGATCAGCTCAGAGGCTGGCAAACACGTGAAGATCCTGCTCTTCACTGTCCCTTCTCAGATCCCTGTCCTTCCTGCCTGAGGGAAGGCTTGAGCCGGTGCCTTGCAGAACAAAGAGTAAAGCACAGCTTCACAGAGGGCTGGTGCAGAAATCCAGGCTCCCTGTGCTTCATCTTTGCCAGTAAGATGCCAAGGACCCCACGCACTCTCTAAAAGTCAGTCAGTAAAATGAATATAGTTTGTTTAACTGCATTTTCCAGTCAGACATATATTAATATAGATTTTATACTCAAGACTGTTCATGGTTGAATTTCCATACTGAGAAATTCTCACCATGAATTGCCTGAAGCATTTCTACCAGTTCAGCCGCACTGCATGATTCAGAGTCAAAAGCACAGCTGTAGAAATGGTCATCACTGACTGCTGGAAAAGCTTCTATATGTGCAATCCATTCACAGACTACAAGCGAGAAAACCAGAGTAAAAACTCATAATTTCTGGTGAGATGAATATGCTTTAAAGCAATTTAAAAGAAGAGCCCCAGTTAATGCTGCTGCTGGAGAAGGCAGCAAGATCATTAACTCTACATTGTTTAGCATGGCATGGGCTTTGGACCCTATGCATGTTCTACCCACCTTAATTAAAAAAAAAAAAATTGAGAAGTGATGAGTATTCCTGCTAATCCCATTCTGCAAAGAGGTTTATGGCTGCAGTCAATGATGCAGATAACACCAGGGACAAGAATTTCAAAGGGCAATGAAAGGTGAGAAAGCATCTCCTAGACATCTCTTTCTCAGCCCAGGAATCAGCCTTTGGGCTATGGCTGATACACAATTTGGAGAAGTAGCAGTCTTCTTCATTTTGATTCTCTGTCAGAATAGCCAAAATATGTTTCAGTTTTAAGGGACATGAAAAAGCTGAGACAAAGAAAAACTGTAGTAGGATCAATTTTAGAAGTGAAGAAGTTTTATTACCACTAAAACAGATGTCTCAAGTTATAAACAAAACTGCTATTTGTTTTTTCCATGAGGTATATTTGCCCAGCAAGAGAATCTGAACCAATCAATTAAAAATCTCATTCATGAAAAAATAGAGGGGTGCTGGGTGGCACCACTACTGTGTGGCACGAATAGTAACTATAAACACAATCTTAGGAAAAAGACAGTAAACATTTGAAAGATCTCCATTTCAGAAAGGACTCAAATATTTCAATAGGAGGCATGTCTCCCTCCTATTTTCACTTAAGTAGTGTTTACTTCAGCTAATGGAAGTAGTCTAGCAGCCTTTTCGTATGCAGGGTAGCAAGTGTGCAGAGCAACTGGGTCAGGGTGTGCCTCATGCCTTTTCCATGAAGTGTGTCTTTTGTTTATATTGTATTGCCAAATTAGTCAGAGAAATTGTGTGTATGTGTCTGACACTGATCAGGACAGCCTCCTCCCATCCCCATCCTTTGCGATTGAAAGAATTCTCTTAAAGGTCAGGAGTACAACAGCAGGGAAGCCTGGAGGCTCAGGGACAGCCCAGAGATGGATGCTCTGTTCACTCAACACTAACTGAACCATACTCATTTGAGAATCCATGTATAAATATGATAATGTCACTGCTAGACAGTGGATTGCAGGGAGTTGCCTCACCTCTCCAGAGACTGGGAGAGTTGTTTTCACTGAGGGTTCATGATGAGGTTTTGGGAGGGAGTGGAGAAAAAGGAATTTCTTATCTGCACCTAAAGAGATAACTTAGATGAAGAAACTGCTTTGCACATCTTCAGTGACTTACTTCCAAGTTAGTTTATAATTTATTTTTACATCTTCATTGAACAGATACAGTGGCAGTCTCAATGTTTAAAAGTATAATGGAACATCCATTCAGATTGAAACTGTAGTATTTTCTATAAAAAACTTTGCATAATAACTTACCCTTGTACTGCCCTATAGAGCTTTAGGATGCTCTTCCTGCCAGGTGGCCCTTCATTATCTCCCTGTCTGACCCCTCTGGAGGACGGTTCAGAAGAGGATGCTCAGGCCTCACTCAAGCTCCTGACTTGGAGCCTAATTTGGAGGTCTTGGGCATACACAACTTTCTCAAATCTCTGAGCAAAAAACCCAGGCATGCAGTCTGCAAGCAGTTAGATAGAGCACACTCCAGTCATACCAAGATATAGATAAAAGACTAAGAGGGACCCACAGACTAGATGTAGTCAGAGATAAGTTTATGCATATCCCCACATCACCTGCACTGAAAATGAGATAGTGGAGCCTCATTATCAGCAAGCAGGAGAGAATTTTCCCCACCTGGTTTCAGGACTTAAGTTAATGTGGGATAAAATGTTGTATCCTTTAAGGGGAAAAAAAATTGAAGGGATAACTCCGTCAGCAAAGATAATTAGTAAACACAGGCATGTGTGCATTCAGCTTTGTGAAGAAATGTTCCGTATAGAATGGCCGTGAAGCTC
Organism: Onychostruthus taczanowskii; assembly: GCF_017590055.1. Lineage (NCBI taxonomy): Eukaryota > Metazoa > Chordata > Aves > Passeriformes > Passeridae > Onychostruthus > Onychostruthus taczanowskii. The sequence goes on along the minus strand of NW_024499140.1, from coordinate 403,374 downwards.
TCTGGCATACGACATCAAATATTTTTTTAATATATTTGGTAGCTTGTATGGCTGGATACACTAGCTATGACACCTTGCCTGTAAAAGAAACTGACAAATAAGCTTATAAATATATGCAGTCAAGTCCCAGCAAACCCTTGCATTAGGTCATGCTTGTACATTGATTCTTGCTTTTAAGATCAGCTAAACCCCTACTTCTTATTAGGTTGGCTGTATCACTTGTAGGCATCTGATACAGTAGTACCTAGGGCACAGCTGAGAGAGAATCCTTCATTTTGCAGATGGAGAAGAAATGAGGCACCAGAGAATGTACAGAGGAAGTCTGATAAATATGGGTTCAATTTTTAGCTCTAAGTCCTATCATAATACATTACTCACTGAACTATCTCCTATTTATTCCTTGATTTAAAAAATGGTCATCCAAATACTGTTTTTGCTGAAGATTGAAATAATTTCAAGTAACACTCTCAGTGTCAGCAAACTCTTTCAGTGTCTTGTATAAGACTACCCTTCATATACAAATGTGATTTTTAATGTTAGGAGTGTCTTGTTAATCAAGGTCTGACAAACGGGAATACTTGAGAATGAGAGAGAACAGAAATTATGTTTCTAACAGAAATGCACACCTGGTTACAGGTATGAAAAAGCAGGTCCACAGAAGAGCTCACTCTGATGCCTTAAATCAGTACTTTGTTGGATCCAGCTTAGATGTTTGTTCATATCCTGGGTGATCAATCAACTCCCAAATGTCCTTAAACTCCCTATACTTTCTCCATCAACCTGGACAAGTTGCCACAACTGCCAAGCTGTGCAGAGACCAGACAAATGCCTAAGGTCCAGAGGGATGCTCAGACTCTGCTTTTCTCTATCAATTACTTGAAGGACACTCTATACTTCTACTTCTCAGATCATCTCCCTGATGATAAGCAACTGCTATCACTGTTTTCCCTCTTAACTTAAAGCACTCTGCTGCAACCCAGAAGAACTCATTTTACCTTGTTCGGAAAGGGGCCAGAATGCAGATCTGGTGGGAGAGGTAGCATTTACGCTACAAGAATCAGGAGCTCTTCCTCTGAAGTTAAGTCCATGCTTCAAGAATCAGATCAGAAAACCTTATAGCATGGTGGTTAAAGCGCTTGACAGAGATGTAACATGACCAACCAAGTATCTTCCCTCAATTCTGAGTTATGCAAACTGGATACAGATTCAACCAAGAGGACAGAGTATCCAGCAGAAGTGAGGGTACTTTCTGTCAACATGTGAAATCTGGAGTCAAGGTCCTAATTGGAATCAGGAATTCCTGCGCATCTCAGGTGTTTGTGAAATAGAGCCCTTCCTGTGTGAGGGAGATGTCACTTTTCCCTTTGAATCCTATATTGGAGCTGTGGGTTGAGGAATTGCTGGTGAAAAGAGGTGCCTTGCACATATAGTGTGTGCTCATAACTAGGCACCCACTGTCTTGACAAATATTCCTGTTTAGCTTTGCAGGTTCTTGCCCTGCTTGCTGAGGTCTCAGTGTAGGACTTCCTGTGCTGGTACAGAAATCTCTGAGAAACCATGGGGAACAAAGCAGTCAAGCTACAACACCCACCAGAGAATCAAACCCAGCAAAATTATCTCTATTTAGACAAGATACCTATTCAGTCTGCATAAAGCAGACTTGCTCAGCAGATAGGTTGAAGCAAGCTTAGGCAAGTGTTTGTGCTGCAATGTACACAGTCCCTTTCTGCCTGCACAGCATATGCGGAGGTACAGGGCAAAGAATTTCTCCAAGTGTGACACATGAAGCATCACAGTATCACACAAGGCTGTGTGACCTGGCTGAAAATGCAGATCTCTCTAGGTCCAGCTGAACACCAGCCTTCTTCTCCATATGGCTGTCTGTGCATGGTAGCTCAATGTTTAGTTGCCTTCATGGCTCTCACTCATCTGCTTAAAGGGACATGGAGAGGAGATGCTCCTGCTGCCTCTGTGTGGCTCCAGACAGTGGGCATTGCCTGTCACATGCTGCAGCTCCATCAGGAAGTTTTTATTTATGCACTGGGGATGGAAGGAGAAGGCTGGCATCTAACTTGACAGACAGAGGTGTTAGGCAGAAGAGCTTTTGAAAACTATGCTCTTTACAAAAACTAATCTTCCCAGCCTCTTGGCAACAAGAATGTAAAGAAAGGTTGGAACAATTATTGCCTAGATACGGACAACAACTCCTCCTGGTCCTGTGAGCAAGCATCAGGCTCTCTGTGCCAGGGTGTGAGCATCTGTGCGATGTCTGGCCTTGTACAAGCTTTGACAGTGTCTAATTAACAGTTGTACAAGCGCTTGGAGTGACTTTGAGCCTGAAACACAAATTATAAATAAAATGCCTTCAGAGGGATTTTGATTAACTTTCATGTACTGACACATGTGGAGACACACTGGGAGGGTTTGTCTGCCTTCACAGGTGGTTATAGCCTGGAGTCAATCACTTTTGTAAGCCTTTTTTTTGTCAGAGGAGACAACAGCCATAGGCCATATTTTTAAAATATCTTGTCTCAGTGATATTTCCTCAGGCCATCTTTTCCCTGACCCCATGCTTCCCTTCTGCCCATTGGACATAAAAGCTGCCTTTCCATTCAAAGATTAGCTCAAAAACTTAGCTTTGGTGAATCAGTGTTTGGCGATTATTTTTGTAGTCCATTTTTTTAAATACAAAGTTCTGTGATGAGGTGTGTGAACCTTCCCTTCCAGCCTTAACCTCAGACACCTATGTGGGGTGCTCAGGTGGGCATCTGGTGTGTTTCTGTCCTTCTGACCCGGGTTAGTTTTCTTCAAGCCAGTTCTTAAGTTAGTCCTTAAGTTAGTTAGAGACAAATGTGGGGAATAAAAGAAGAAAAGAAAAAAAGCCTCTCAAGATTTAATCATCCCCAAGGGTGAAGCAGTGTGCAATTGGTAAGAAAGGTCACTGAGGGTCAAGAGGATTTGGGGAGGAAAGTGCCTTTCATAAGGAATTGCAAATGTTTACTTTAAACAAGTATTTAAAAAGTCAAGATCCTGAAAGAAGCCATATGTTTTGATTTTGAGACCAATTAGTCTGCCTCATCTGCAGTTTATTCTGTGGACTTTTGGCCTTTCACTTCTTCTGAAGGCAAGGAGACTAATGTGCAAGCACAACTGATAGGCAAGGGAAAGATGGGGCAGCTGCCTGAAATTATTTTGAGAGATGCACTTGAGAATGCTTTTCAGAAAGGATACAAAGATTGACTGGGCAAAGGAAAGAGGAATTTGTGCCTCTTTGGTGGACGAGAGCTCTGGCAGTCACACACCTCAGCACTGATCTGTTTGTGATTGGTAACATACTTTGATAATGAGAGTCTTTAAGAATTCATTAAGACTTGGTTTGCATATGCTTGCATATATAATAATACTCTTTTCTCTATTTCTGCCTTTTCACAAGGATTATTCAACTTTTTTTAACTTCAGGAAGGTGCTTTTTGACAAGCAGAGCATCAAGAGTTCATGAATAACACGTGTCACTCCATGAAGTCCACTAGCAGCACTACATTTGATACATGGCCCCTGTCAGAACATGTAACCTCTAAAAACAACTAAAGACAAGACAAAGCCAACCTGAAACAATTGACCTCTTCATATATAAATGTTTCTTTACTCTCTTCACCTAGATCATGTTCATGTGTACCACAGCCAACATTTAATGCCCTGGGAGCAGGTACCAGGGCCAGTTGATGCTCTTGAGCAGTCAAACAATATAGATACACAGTATACATAGATGATTTGTACAGCAGGAGAGGAAAATTCCACAGCACCAAGCACTTAAGCACACTCCACCATCACCATTTCTTCAGCAAAATATGCTAGGATTGAGTGGCAGTCTTGGCTCTAAGTCTCTTCAATCCAGCTATCCAAATTCAGCCTCAGCCATTTTAATTCATCAGAACCCTTTTCATGAATGCAGATGTAACTCAAGGTTGAGAACAGAAGTAAAGTCTTGGTCCCACTCAAATCCACAATAAAACAGGATAGAGCACGACATGGGTTTCACCCAACATCCCACGTCCCTGACTGCCAATCTTGTATCATATGTTAGGTTGCACTTTACACTCAGAATGATCACCAGAGCAAGGACAAAATTCATAACAGATTTTGCAACCTCAGCATTTAAAAGGTTTGCTGCTGTTAGAGGAAATAAATATGAATCACTTATTCAGAGAAGAAAACATGTGAAATCTCTGGCTTTCCTCTAGTTTGGAATTGAATATTTGAAACCTTACCAAAATTAATACTAAAAAATTGGAATGTGCTTTATAGACAAATAAAGGATGGTGATTTTTCTGAAATATTTAAATTCTCATGAAGCAGGAATCCACGTAAACTGCTTGTTTCTTCTCATCAAAATAAAAATTTAAAAATCCTTGATTTTTCAGTGCCCAGCAAGTATATGCGAACTACCAGATTCTCCATTGAGAATTATTCTCATGTTTTTTCATCAGAGGAATTCTGAACTCATCCAAGCTTAAAATCCCATATGTCTGTAAATTACTACATGAAAGAACTCTTCCGTAAAACTGATATTTATTACCTGTGTAGAGACAGCAAAATGAAACTGAATTAAAGGAACAGTTCAGACTAACATTAAAGATATAGGATTTCTAGCTGCAGTTCCACTTAGCATTTTACAGAGTCTGATGGTATTGAAGACTGAAATGAAATTGAACCAATTAAGTATTTATTAAAATTCCAGAGAAGTGAACGAGATAGTGTAGCGTCACCTAGATATAAGTATTTTGTTAAAATAGGGACAGATCATCTGGAAAGGCAAGGAATCCCCCAAGATCTTCTGACGGATGACATGCATTTTTAATTGCAGTATCTATTTCATCCTAGATTCTCCATTTATACCTCTGAAAGCAATGGCATGTCTGAAACAGGAAAAAAGACACCATCTCTTTTACCAAAAATAACTTGCTCTGAAATCTTTTTCTTAAATGGATACTGACTTGAGGCATTCGTTCATTAGGGTAAAATTGGATTAATGATTTCCAGCTTAATTGAAAAATAAAACAATTTATTGCAGAAAAATAATAGGTTAGTTGGTAACTCAATAAATTAAGCATGAGAGATTATTTTTTTCCCCAACTCACTTTACAATATGTTCTGAAGCTTGCCCAGTTAATGAAATTTTATCATAAATCCAGCAGCTGAGACTTCTACTTCAAGGAAATGCTGTTGTATAAGTACTAAATGGGACGGTGCTGAATAGTGCATGACAGCTTCCTAATGCAAAATACCTTAAGGGTTCATCCATTTGCCCTAGTCTCTAAGGAGACCTGATGAAGTTCCTGAAGGGGACATTATATTTTGCACAACTCTTGTTAAACTGGATGCTTCCTAACTTGGTTTGAAGCATTTGGAAAATGTTTCCAAATGCTTGGACTTGGTTTCAAAATATTTCTGGGCATCGTGGTTTCAGTGCCTCAAATTGTACAGAGCAGACCTCAGCAGTTTTTCCACAGTCAGAAGTGGTTTTCCCATGCTAATGTCCTGCTCTGTAATGCTTCCAAAGGGACCAAAAACCTTCACGTAAGGGTGTTAAATAGGTAATTAGAACTGTGAGATCCTATGATATAAAAAAAGCAACCAACCAACGAACCAACCAAAAAAAAAAACCAACAAAAAAACCCCAAAAACCCCCAAAAAAAAAAAAACAAAAAAAAAACCACCAACTACTAGAGAACAAAAATGGAAAACATTGGCTAAGTTAAAAAAAAATACATGTATATTATTTAATATAAAATAATATTAAATGAAATGCATAAAAATTCCTTGGGACTTGAAATGCGATCTCAGAGACTGAGGCTGAAAACTGAAATGGTTTCTTCCCTTATCCTGAGCCTTTCTGTTCATGGCAGGAGGATACACCAGAGATCAGCCAAGTGTGCTTTTATGCCTGCAGCCAGTTTTTTGTCTCCCCTTTCACAATCACAGGCCAGGAGCAAGGCCAGGAGCATTGTATCTGCATCCCACAGCAGCTGAGTGGTGCATGCCCAGCCAGCACAGCCTGGAACATGCCAACCGAGAAACACCACATCGTACAGACTGTGATACTCAGTCCAGGCTATTGGGTTCCACTAGCCATTATAGCCACATGTCAGACAATCTGGCAGATTATCCCACTGGAAGATCCAGGGGTTTTTACTGAATGCAGGTGGTAGCTGGCAGATGGGGCAGCTGGTACAGTTTAGGAACAACACCACACTTCATCAGTGACCAAAGCCCATTGCGTAAGGTGAACAGCAATGATCCCAAGTGTCAAGTGCTTGCTGCCTCCCATCCAGTCTGTCTTTGCTATAACTATCTGCAGTATGAAAGGAGTCCAGATCAGCAAGATCTTTCTGGTGACTATGACAGCACATGTTGGAGCATCCTGGGTGCCATAGCCCAGCAAGTACTTTTGTTGCTCATCTGCCCTGAAGTACTTGTGCATCTGATTTGGACTGAAATTAGTAATGCTGTCAACTCATAGAGTATTCTTCTGACCCATATCTCAAACTGCTTTACAGGGACAGCAGTGTTATCCCATTTTACTGAATGATTCATATAAGGTATGAGGCATTGAAATGACCTGTTCCCACCATTGTCAGGAAGGAATCAACCCTTCTCCTGAGCTGTAAGCCCTTTGCTTTCTCTGACAGATCCCCTACCCAAGCTGTACTTCTCACAGCATCGTAATGCTCAGATTCTATGTATGAAGCAGTAAAGCCCATAAAATGAATGAAAGCTAGTATGACTACTTCACTAATGACTGTTGAAATTGCTGATGAGTTACAGACACTCTCTGTAAGGAGAGACAAGCTTTCAGCACACACACCTTTTTTCTTAGCATACGTGTGATGTGCACTGTGTTCAATTAATTGCATACTGCTTTTCTTTGAATTCTAGTACCATCCTTGTCCACAACCTTAAGAAGTTATACACACAAAGATTATTCTTTGGAGAACATGAATGTCTTGCTCTTTCTTTTGAATCTGTCCCAATGCTTAGATATAATTACAATGATTCACTCTTTCCTTTACTTTCCTACTTGCCACTACAACCTTCTTCTGCCTCTTCTCTTGCATAGCTCCGAGCAAATCCAGCAGTGGTTTACACCAGCCTCTTTTGCTCTAGTGAGTATGAGAAGGTGCAGCGGCTACTCTTGCTTCTCCACTCCTCGGTGCATGGACTTGCCTGTCATGGTCGTATTACTCCTGACAGCCACTATTTTCTTCTGCAGTCACTTCTGTATGACTGACCTGTTTTTCTTGCTTTTCCCAGCTGAAGATAACTGCTCAACTGGTAAATCTGTTTCATTCACTGCTTCTATTTACAACCCTTCCTCAGACACTGAGACATGCCAAGCACTTCATTTTTTCCCCCACTCTTCCATTAGGCACATCTTCCCCACCCAGTGTTATTTATACAAGAAACTTGCAGCCAGGGGTTTCCTTGGAAACACACATGCCTTCCTGCTATCTATTTTACAACAGGCTTGAACTGTCCCACAATAGCTTAGAGGCAGCAATTTAACACAGCTGGTGGCACAATACTTCTATTCTGAGTAAACGTTTCCTCACCAGCGGTAAGTCCTGTGCTGGTAACTGAGCTTTCATTCATCCATAAGAGCAAGTAAAGGAACATATTACTTGGTGAAAATAGAAGTGAAAGCACGATGGGAGCAGCCAGAACAAAGCATCCCAGGAGCTGCACTTATTTTATACTGCGAACTAATCAGTTGCTGAACAGCAATAACTGAGGTACCTAAGTTTATTCTGTTTCATGAATGAAAGAAGACTTTGTGCTAGTTCGTCTTGAACAAGGGCATGACAGGTCTCTACTGTTATGCTACAACATCCTCAATAGTTGTAATTCTTGTTGTAATTCTTGCCTTATTTTTTTTCCCTCTGTACATTTGTTCATAAGCAAAGCAAGGTTGGCAAGGGCAAATTATATTTTTCTTAAGCAGTTTAACATACTAGACACAATAGAGAACTCTTGAGTATACAAATCAGAGCAAGCAGATGAGAAAAATATGTTGTCACAGACTTTCTTTGGTCTCTAGTCAGTATCTGGAATAGGCATCACTGAGGTCTGTGTCCATTTTATCTGCCATCTAAACTCTGAATCAGAGAATAAATTGAGGTTTGGAGGTTCATGGGTGCTTGTACAAGCTATATACTCTATATTCTGGTACTTCAGAGTAATTCTTCCCTAAAATGAAAGTAGATTTTAACTACAAAAAGTCATGCATCTTCATCATACCAATTAATGAGGCATTTTCCCATTTTTACCTTGATTTCTCTTGACATTCTATTGGCCAGTTCTGAAAGAACTAAGGAAGCTTTATTGTACTGCTAATGCTGCATTTGCAATAACTGCTTTAACAAATGTAGATTCTTCCTCTAACAAATTGTCTGAATACAACCTCTATTGCTTGTGTGTGGAAATCCATAAAACATTACTTAAGTACCTTTCCATGCAGAGCAAGTTCAGTCAATAATTTTGCAAGCAAGCTAGTGATTTTTCCAAGCAAAAGCAAGTGATTTTTGCTGTTGTCTAGCATCCAGTGCTGCTCTGTAGTTGAAGCTGAGTAAATTTTGCTGCCAAAAATTTGGAGCCAGGAGCAAGTGAGGGTTGCCAGTGCTCCCAGCTGAGCAGACGCCCTCAAACTCAGGGAGCCAGGACTGCCAAGCCTTGCTGTGGGACTGAGCACTTCTAGCCAGACTCAGCTAATGTGCTAAGGCAAAGCCTGCATGGAGCAAGTTGACATCTGAGGACAAAATGCCAAGCACTTTTATAAATGAAAGATTCCAGCTAGTCTTATTCTGTCAAGTGTGCCTACACAGGTGCTTGCAATACTTGTAACAGTCTTGGAGGACTGGGAGGAGGTGGTCACATTTTTCGTGGCAGATATGTCCTTGTTTATCCATTATCAAGACTTCTAGTGCTGTGAAATGTGTTTCTCCTTGCTTTCTCCAATGAAGTCTTGGCACTAAACACCTGAAGAAGTACTTGGTACTGTATTTTTCTTGGTGACTGTTGTAGCAAACATAATCTGTTCCTAAAAGCGAACAGGGAACAAAAGTTGTCACAAGCACTATTAATAGTGATTCACTTACTTTTAAAAATATTCTCCAATGGGCAGATTTCGACTTCTGAACACCAAGTATTTTCATCAAAACCAATTCTACAGCAAAGAATTGGTCTAATGCAGCATACAGCAGAAGAACATGCCTAAGTACTTTACCCAGAAATACCACCTCTGTATTCTTACATATAAAACTAACTGTAAACCAAACTATAACATGTTTTAATAATGAATCAAATGATAGATCCAAATAATGACTGAAAAATTGAAAGAAAATTGGGTGTTTTTACAGTATACCCTTTTCAGAAATATTGAAATTATATTGTCTCCCCACCATGACAACAGCAGCGTATGGTGATTTATTGGTAGCAGTTAAAGCCCATGATTTTTATTTTGTTTGCCTCCAGACTGAAAGGAAATTCAAACAGAGGTCTATTTACTTAAGGGTCAGGTACACTTTCTAGTAGCATATTCAGCTGGGCAGGTTTTCTCCCCATTAAAATTATAAATCTGATGGATGATACAGTCAACTCTCACTGGTGTCAAACTCCACTCATAAGCAACAGATGTTCTGATCTGAGCTGCAAAGATGGGACTCTAATAGTTTGCAGATGAGCTTTTGTGCTGAAGAGGAGATTTATAAAAACAATAATATCAATAAAATAACACTAATAAAATAACTAGTACAGTACTCCCAGAACTTGGATCTGCATGAAAGTGGGAAAACCATTTTCTTCAGCTGAGTTGGTTGAAAAAGTCATAGCTTACAGATTTTTGCTTTCAAATCAGAAAAAGTATTGCTTGTTAGGAAATGGAGAACATGCAACTATTTGAGAATGTTCTTGCCTCCAGGCAGTTGGGTTTAAGAATGTACAGTAAATCTACAGCAGTAGTTCATTCACATCAGTGGGAATTTTGCCATTATCAGGAACTAGAAAAAGGATTCTCAGACACATTTCTCTGCTGTCATCCCTTTGAGTCTTTTCAGGCAGAGATAAATGCCTCAGAAGCTACTCTAGAATGAGAAATGGAAGCAGTGCTTCATGCCAGCCCTTTACCATCGTACCTCCATTTTTGACAATGAAACTCCCATGACAAAGAGCTGCTTGCTTCTTCTCTAAGTGTTGCTACTTAAATTGTTCAGCTGCAGTCACAAAAGGTCACAGATGTTACCTTGTTCTGTAACACCAAGTACAGAACAGACCCATGTCTGTGCACTCGGGAAATTGTGTCCTTTCACATACAGTCATGGTTGTTCTTTGTGTGGTTTTATTGCATATCTGTAGCAAAAAGGAACAAGTCCTCTTGAACAGTATGTGTGGACCAAAATCAAGAGGTGCAGACTTTATCCCTCTCTGTCTGTATGATAAACTGTTCTTTGCCGACAGCATGGAATGGGACTGCAGGTACTCCCCTACTCCAGTACAAGAGCTTGACCATATTCTTGTTGCCATCTATATTCAGAGACACATAACCTGAAGTTACAGTCTCAGTTTGGAGCTTAATTGTTCTTTAACATATGAATAAAATCACTTACATAAATAAAAGGAGAAAACCATGTGTTTGTACAGGTAATAACTGAATGATAGCAGTTCAGTCTTGCAACAGACAAGCTATCAAACTGACATAGTTTGCCCATTTTATTTTCTTATCCTGACTGTGTTTTAATGAGTTTTCTGCCATCAACATCTGACTCATCTTGTTTTTCATAATGAAAAGTCTTGCTTTTACACTAATTGTGAATCATAGACATATTTATGTGGTAGATAATAAAAATAAATGCCAGCCCAGCAGTCAGCAGTTGATTCTTCATACACATCAAGCATTGGTAAAAAACTGCCAGCTATCAAAGAAGGTGTTTAGAAATCAGCACACCTTTGAATCAAAAGGAACAGACATAATATTTTCTAGCATCTTGTCATAAGGCTGTGAAGGTAAATAGATACAAAACATAAAAAATGTGTGATAGCCATTCAGAAAATAAACTTTGTGGTAGTAGAAGAAATAATTAAGAACTATCAACTGATGCCCAGTGCACATGGAAAAGATTGTTCAAGGCATGTATCAATAACCTCCTTCCATGAGGCAAGCTGCAGATTTAAAGTCTGCATTGCAGGGGGGTTTGGGTGTTTTTCTTTCCAAAACATTTTTCTTGCAGTGAAGTCTCTCTGAGGTCTGAGAAATGTTTCCTGGTTTATGATCAAAGCCATTCAAGCTTCCCCAGAGTTGTATGTTAAAGCAATACACTAAACTATCCCTCATGTTTTTGCCTGTGGAAAATATGGAAGAGAATTCTCATAGGGAGCAATGAAGGAAATGCAGTCAAATACACCTGGCTGAAATTTACAGAGCATGGTGCTGTGTTTTCAAAGCAAAATCTCATTTATTACATTTTTCAGTGACAGGCTGTATCCCTCAGGATTAAACAAACATATTTAGCAAAAGGCAAATGTTCATTGCAAGTTACATGCTTCCCTACAGGCCTCCTTGCTAAGAGTCCTGCCCAGTACCACTGACAGTAAGGAAAAGCCAGTCTATGGGACAGGTTTACCCAACCCAGTTCTGACCTGGTAGAGACACAAGCCTGCAGTCAGGAAAGAGATGCCTGGTCCCTGCCCATGTCACCTCATCCAGATGGCATAATTCTACTTTTCCACAGCTTAATTCCTAGTTGTCATTGGGTAGATGTGCCTCTTCAATAAGAGAAAAGAAGAACAAAACTTCTGCAAAATCCAATAGTGTAAAGCAGTTTTATCATCTGAAATTGTGATTTTACTGATCACCTCTTTTTGACACAAATCCAAACATCAGAGGATGAGGCTGGTTCTGTCATGATATTCAGCAGCTCTGCCTTTGGAAAAATGAGGGTTTGCCCTTTTTAGACACAGCTCCACAGTTCTTCTTGATGCTGAGTACTGAAATATTAACCCATCTTCTAGGAGTTACAGGTACAGAGGGTTTCTAAGTGGTGTAGTATTATCAGTTTTGATTAATTCTTAAACAATTCAGTGAAAAAAAAAGGCTCAGTCTTGAGATTTGGTTGGGGTGGGCTGTGTAGAGAGTTTTTCTTATGAGAGATTTCTTTTCAGTGATAGCCCTAAAAAGTTATTTTTTCTCTCTTGCAATGGGAGTTGTGAGGACTCAAATGAGCTGTAGTCTTACAAGTCAGGTACTGGTACAATGCAGCCTTGTTCAGTGAGAGCTGATCCTTGAGACAGAGGATAGGCTGTGCCACAGCAGCTTGAGAGCTTGCAAAGATTACAGTCACCCTCAGGCCATTTCATACCCGTTTGGTATTGCAGCAGTTATGGGATGGACAGTATCCACAGACCTACACAGTCATCTCCTGTACATCCTATAAGTTGGCTGCAGAAGATATAACCAGTTGGCCAGGCATCCCTTCAGGAATGAGGCAGAGCAGAGATCTGGTCTGATGCCCCCTTAAGTGGTTTAGCCTGGATCCTTCCTCTTTCTCAGAGCCTGTGGCTGGAGGCTCTTAAGATGCATTACAAATGCTCACCCTCTGGCTCATCCCTGTACCTGGGGCTTTGAGTTTTCTGCTGGGGTCTGGGACAAGTTTTTCAAGACCCAGGCAGATTATTTTGATGTGTTTCTCCCTTGTCTTGCATGTATGCAATAGGGATAATGTTGGCTCCCAGGTTACACTGTGAGGCAAAAATACCTGAAATTATTGATGTATTTGGGGAAAGTACATCTGCAAGATAGATAGTGGACACTTGCATCAGCTCAGGAATAAAGGGAGGAAGTGTAAACTAAGCAAGATAATGGCGGAATTGAAAATCTTCCAAACTGGCAAACTTCCTTCCTCTCAAGTACTCTTTGAATGTGCAAAGTACATAGCTACATAAAAAGGGAAATTATCGGGTGTAAAAGAGTGATAAAGCTATTGATTGAGGTGCATACCTACAGGCCAGTTAAGCCTAAGGTGTGTGTGTGTGGTGGAAACCCTCACTTCCAGTTTAAAACTCCAATTTGTCACCTCTGTTTTAATTCCTTACTGTCTGAAAAATATCTTTTTCCCCTAACATTCCAGGTGAAAATTATTTTTCCAAGGCTACAAAGGCACTGAACCTTCTTGCTACTTAATTTTAACTATTTGTAACAGTTTAAACACTTCTTTGAAAAGAATGTTACTCTAAATTCCTTTGCTGTCCTTTGAGCATCGGAAGCTGAATCAACTCTTGGAAAAGTCTGCACAAACCTTAGCAATTAATGTAGCCTCTGGCTTGCTGATTTGTTTACATAATTCACCAGGAATTACTTGGGTTTGCTTCTTTGTTGTTACCTACTGGCCTTAAATTGGGCTGACTACTCTTCCCACAAGATACTGACTGTCTCCAGGGCACAGCAGTGAGCACAGGGTTGTTCTGGTCACCCTCAGGAGCTTCCAGGAACCCTTGGAACAAAAAAGTTTTCAGCTTAGAAAGATCTATTATGGATCATGAAAGCTCCACAGATGTGAATGTACATTTACATGTGGCTGCCATCATACAAAAATCCAGGGAGAATAAAAAGTGTTGTATTGAGACTGTCTGAGGCACAGACACAGCTCCTAAGGAGAAAAAGCTGTTTCCAAACACCTGCTCTGCTCCTGCCTGTTACAATCACAGTTTTGTTTTGATGAAGTGGCAGTTAGAACAGATTATAAAAAATTACATGTAAGACAAGAAATGATGCATTGTGTCCTGTAAGTGTGGTAGCAGCTGAGAAGTTCATGACACCAGTGGTGAGCTCATCACTCTTCCCACCAAAGGAAGATGAAATAGAAAAAAATCCAAGGTGGCACACATTTCTGGCACTTGCTGTTCTCTTGCAGACCATGGTATTTCCTTATCTGTGCCCTCCTCCTGCTGCCTTCCTGCTGTTAACAGACTACTCTCAGGTTTTCATCTGAACTGGACAAAGTTCGGGTGTTCAGCTGCCGCAGTCCCTGTCCTCAGCCAGCAAGTACAGAGAAGCCTGGGTGTGTGTAACAGAACCCTCTCAGCACAGGGATCGCATTGCATGGACAGCATCAGCTCCAGCCCCGTGCCAGTGCCTGAATGGAACCTGGGAACGAGTGTTTATTCTCAGAGCTAAAACTCACCCCTGGACCTTTGAATGATGCATAGCCTCAGGGCACTCCTTAGTGAAAGAGCCGCCAAGCCTGGGGTGGGACAAGGAATGGTCATGGAATCACTGAGGCTGTAATCACTACTGCTGTCTGTCCCAGGCTACATATCTGTCGGACGTCAGTCAGTCTGAACACCCCAGAGCTGCATTCTACCCTTGGGCCCACTTGTGGGCCGCCAGGAGCGGCTGCAGGACTGGCCGCGGCCGCGGTGTCACTGTCATGTGTGATGCAGTCCCTTGAGCACAGATGCCTTTGCAGCCACAAGCTCGTTACTGCTTCAGCACAATTCACAACTGGTACTGCTACCGAAATACTTGCAGAAGGAACGTTTTTTAAAAACGTTATTACTTTGAAAACCTGGCTACAGATTCAAGAAAGAATGTGATTTCTCAGAATTTTGACAAACCAAAAATTGATTCTAGCATCACACACATATCCAATAAAAATCAGATATTTGCAGAGGGTTTTAGATAAAACAGTTTCAGATTTAAAGTACTGAATAATATTTTAATTTTATTTTCATTGAGAATTTAATTCCTTTCAGCAATAAAAGTATCTAGTTTCTGATTCTCTCTTTTTTAGGTCTCTTTTAGTTCACAGGCTGTAAACACTTGAGTATTCACAGATCATGTGTGCTGTGTCTGGGAAGGACTAAACACATCATGTTTCTACGGTAGTATCTATACTGTAGAAGATGTAATAATAATAATATAAATAATAATCTTGTATTAGTAAATCTGAAAGAAAATAATGTAAAAAGGTGTGCTCAAATTAAATCCTCATCATGTACTACAAACTTTCCTTTCTGCCAGTTTAAAATTTAGTAAAGGTTAGTAAGGGCTTTATGTTGACATAATAAGTCGTTTGTTCAGATTTGAATTGTCTATAATGGGAACATGCAGCCCATTTTATGTACAGAAATACAATGTACCCACAACTCCAAACTTTCTCCATGCATAGTGTAAATCTTGCCTATGTTATAGGCAACAACCAGATCCGGCCAAATCAATAATTTGAGAGAGCCAGATTAAAATAAAAAGGGAATGGATTTTATTTCGCGAATCAAAATGCAATCTCTGCCAGACACAATCAAAAGGACAGCGTCGAGCCCGGGACTCGACCCTGGGTGAACACAGGTCTGACCCCCTCTCGCATTCAGATCTGTGAAGTTCACAAAGTCCGGTATGGTGAGCCATGGTTATATACTGTTTTTCTTGCTGGAAGCTAGGTTTCTTTTGTTTCTTTCTCTTTCCTCGAATATTCATACAGTCCTCATCCCCTGTCCGGTATTAGAAGAATTGTATCTTCGAGTAGACAGGAAAAGTGTCTGAGGAAGTATTCGAATATGCATGTAGTCCACCCGCAGTCTGGTGTTGGAGGAATCCTGTCTCCTGCTCGGACAAAATTGTCTTGGGGAAAACAGTGCCCGGTCCCGGGAACAAAAGTATGTAAAATATAAGTTACGGGAACCGAGCATTCATGTGCTGGTCGAGTTATGGGAACTGGGCATTTACATGCTAGTCCAGAGCTGTCCTTGGTTGTTATTGGCTGATGATGGTTTGAGCGCTCTGATTCGCTCAGAATTTCCGTAGGAGCTACTCCCTTCACTTGCTAATTTGGACTCTTATTCCGTGAACACCTGTATGTGCTACAATATAGTGAGGTAACCAGTTCCCCAACCCTTGTGTGAGATTTTCTAAAAACCTGTGTGCTTTTTGTGACATATTCTAAAGTGTGATTCGATATACATATATATATATATCCCTAAGTACGAATGTATTTGTTACATTTATTTGAGCATGAATTTGATACATTTATTACACCTGGAAACTGAATTACTGTCTCATTTTGAGAAATTTGAACTTCTTAGGAAATGTCAGTTCATTGCATTTCTGTAGCTGGCTGAGAAGACTATTTTATTGACATCCTTGTCCTGGTCTAATGCGGACTAAGCATTCAGTTGGGTCTGTTCATGTACAGAAAGCAAGAATGGACCCCATGTCTGGAAAATGTTAACTTGTTACCGCACTCTACACTTTGGCATCTCAAAAGCTGATGAACACGGCTTAGAAAATGGCAACCTGGGAGGAAGTAAAATTCCTAAATAGCAGCTACTGTCACAAACAGGCAACACTGAATGCCCTGCTTTTCACAGCAGCCAAATAATTCAATGAGATGGTAGAATCAGCAGAAGACCTTTAAGACCTTTTTTGAGATTTCTTTTAACATATTGATGGCCAAATAAATGTCTCATACCTGTTGAACTTAATTTGGAAGGAGCTTTTGTCTCAGATCAGCTAATTTAGTCCTTTATTGAATTTATTTTTATCATATGTTTCACAGTCAGGTTCACAACAGATATCTTGACTGTTTGGATTCCATCTCCCAGCTGAAAAAGGTGGGGTTTTTGTTGTTTTGTTTTGTTGTTGTTGTTGTTGTTGTTGTATTTGTTTGTTTTTCTAGCTTTTAAATTTATTTTTTTTTATATTATCACCTGATTTCATCAGGAATCACGTAACCTACTTAGAGATCAGAAAACTGAGAAATTATCTGGTACTTATGACACAAAATCTATAATTTAGTTAATTGCTGGTTACTTCATTTTATTTCAGAAGAAGGGTATGTTTCTGCAACGAAACTACAAATTCCAATAGACTGACCTCTAAAAAGCAACTTAAAAGTAAAAAAATCATACCTCAGAACATAGCAATTTTTTTGCTTTTCAAGCATGTGGGCCATCTTTTCCTCTTTTTTCCCTTCTGCTTTTCATTTCTAAAGAGGATGCCATCTAACTTTGGACACAGTGAAAAGCCAGTTCTATTGTACTGCCTCACATTGTTTTTAGAGGCAGAATTTCACTGAAACACCTCAAAAATAAGCTGTTTCTCTAAAATTACACTTTCTTATTTTCAGTGTGCTCATTCACAGCAGCAATGCTGTGAGCAACATGGAGCATACCAGTGTGAACTGTTTTTCAGCCCACTCTAAATAAGAAATAACTGTGATTCAGTGCTCTTTAAAATATGCTCTGCTCACCCTGAAGTAGTTTAACAGGACTTGAAATACTCCATGGCCGTGTTAAAAATAGGTTAAAAACTGTTGTAAAACAGGTGATCGATCGTTAAGCATGTACTGTTAGTTTGGTTATTATATTGTAAAAGGGGTTAAAAGGGTAGTTATAAGAAATATGGTACTCAATGTACCATAACACACCTAAATAAAGCGCACCATCCCCAAGCGAAATGAGCCAGCCTGGACAGAACTGTAATGGGCCAATCAAGCACCTTAAACCTTCATGCAAATGGAGAATAAAAAAAAAAAAAAAAAAAACCACAATCCAAAGGGACAAAAAACAGGATAAAAAGGGGTTTCTGACCCACTGTATGGTGTGCCTGCCGCTCCATCTGGGACATCGGGGTTATCGCTACATCGCTGCTTAAGAAGACCCAGCGCCGGCGCTGCAGCATCCTCGACGGGAAGGCTCCTGCTCGGGCCGCTGGCCCCCGTGCTTTAGGTCTTTCTTTTTCTTATAATAAATGCTGAAATCACTTTAGTACCGGGAGCCTGCTCTTTTTTAACAGCTGTGTTGATTTCATTGAACCACATGAGTCGGTGTTTCTTCCCACACCATTATGTTATCATCGCAGCCGTGATAGGATAGAGATGTGAGTCAGTCAAAGTCGGAAGCTTGGGGCAAATACTTTAGCATAGATGTTTCCTTGCCCTGCAAACTTACTTCGCTTATCTACTACTCTCTTCAAGACACCTGCGACTTTTTGTCATCACTTCCCGGCAGAAGGTGTGACAATCGTGGGTTCCCGCCACCATCAGCGCTGCGGTGCTGTGATGTGTATTGTGGTGTTAGCACAAAACACAGCTCAGAGTTTGCTGAGTGTTTGAAGCTTTGCTTTTTTGTGTATTTAAAAACTACTCTCAATTCCCCTGGCTAATTGTCCATTATTACGCTCTTTTAAACATTAAGCAAACCCCTTTATTTACCGTCCCTGCTGCCTGATAGTCGTCCTCAAGAGGCAAAGATGCTTCTGCCTTAGCGACTTCAACCTTTGCGACCTGAATAGTCATTTGAGATGTTAATTCACTGAAGAATGAAGCTGAACAATGGTGGATCGAAGAATTTCCCCCACCCAGAAGAAAATATGGTTGCCTAAGCTTTGTGTATTGATCAGCTAAATTCGGTTTAATTCTCTCCAGAGCCTCAGTGCTAGCCAGTTTCTAACACAAAAGGAAATTATAATCTCTGGAATTTTAGGAAAAAACTCTTAATTCTCTCTGATGGCAGTCCATTCAGGAGTGTTTTCCCTGGAAGTGCTGCAGAAGAGCAGGACCCTTTGTGTCTGGTGCTTTTAAGTTAGAAAATCAATTTATTCATTTGGGTTGCAGAATGCTACTAATATTTCCCACAGTGGCTTTCCTGTCACCATGATGAGGTCAAAATAAATTAAACTCCAAATTTCAATTTTTTCTGCTGCCTGTGGGTTTCTGCAAACTCTTCAAATATAACATCAAAGAAAAAAGTATCCTTAGGTGCAATACTGCACTTAGGAGAAAGAGAACAGTACATTGAAATAAATCATGTACTGTTTTGCTACTTTAAAGTTGTGATGGTGGGATTCCATTGATCTCAACAGCAAAATTAATGTTGTAATTATTGGATTACAGCCCTGCCTTATGCCTCCAGCTAGTCCAAAACCAGGGAGGTATAAATTTTTCAAAGTGTTTGAAAATATGCAGAACTATCCCAATTTATCACAGTTGAGAATATGAACCTACTTCCTATAATGGTCATTAAAACCTTGAAACCTTATTGAAGTCTGGGGCATGAATCCTGCTCCTCCTTATCACAACACATTCCCTAGTGATGGCTCTGTCAGTGACACCTGAAACCAGCTGGCTCTCTTGGAGCTCAATAAGTGTAGTGAGGAAGATTTGAAAAACATAATGAGTCTACAGGTGGGTATTACTGCATGATGATATTACCCTGCACCATTTGGTAGCTTCAAAGGGCCTTACAGACTTTTAAACGCTCAGCAGTAGCCATTTACAGAAAAACTTTTTGTTTTTAAAAGCCTGCTTAGAAATAAGCATAAAGCTGGAATCTGGTGACTGCTCAGCAGATAAATCAAAACTGCATTAGGAAGGCACTCTGTATTCTTCCCTTGCTCCCTGAGAGGAGAGTTCGCTTGTGTCTGGAGTGTGCAAGGCAGCCCAGGAGCATGAGGGCTTGTGAAGGGAAACATCCCACATTCCACTGCTGTGGCCTTGAGGACATGGCCTGTGACAGAGCTTGTCCACTTCCTGGTACACCTCCGGGCAGATTGTGCCAGTTAAGCAGCTTCAGAGCAACCTTTGTGCAAAACAAAGCATTTGGTGAGGTAGCCAGTGGAAAATTCAGACAAGGGAAGAGAAAACAGTAAGTGTGCACCCAGCACACTGGGTGCACAATCTGTGTTTCACTTATGGTTTTTGAAGTCTCTGTTAAGAAGAGATTGTGCACACTGGGTGCACAATCTGTGTTTCACTTATGGTTTTTGAAGTCTCTGTTAAGACTTCAGAAAGCTTGGGAATAGCCCTAATAAATGGAAAACAAATGCATTGTGCCTTTTTGAGGTTCTGTTGAAGTGTCTCTGTCCCCTTGCATTCCTGTCACAGATAGGATCCGCAGCATGAGAAAGATATGAAGAAGAGAGGTGAGACCTGACCTACCCCAGGAAGGGAGGTAACTTGACCATGTGTGACTACCTGCACCTTGGCACTAGGAACATTTCTTTATTTACCAGGTTATTTAGTCAGAGCTGTTTGTCTTAGCGTAAAAATCTGTATCTTGTCCCCAACCTCATTACTGTATGTTCAGAACAAAGTGCTTTCTATGCACCTCAGTTTGTAAATCCCTCCAGTTCAGTTTATGAATGCCCTCTCAAGTTTACAAACACTTTAAAATGGTAGTGCATTGCATGAACTAAAACCATGATAAAGAGCATAAAGTAAATCTTCATACAGTCTGAGCTGGAAATCCTTCCATTTCAGTGAGCTTGGCAAGCTCTAGCCATGCTATAACTGGCATACAGGAACTTCTTACTCTGCTCCAAATGTCGAGGGATGGGTAGGACAGCACAGCTCTGGCTCAGCAGGATGAGCCCAGGGCTAATCCCTTACCCCTGTCTTCCACCTGGACCCAGGTAGCTCCCAGATGTGCAACAGCTGAGCCTGACCTAAGGCATGCAGTGTCTGGGTTGCAGCCTTGGATTCCACAGGCTGTACCCCTTTGGGAAAGTGACCTCACTGCCAGGTCTCTGCCTACAAATGGAAATTACATCTCTGCATGGAGCCTCCAAATCCACAAATGAGAACAGATGGTTCTAGTGTAAAATAAAGGCATCTGACTCTTCTGCAGAGGCATTACCTGACCTTCAAAAGCAGCTGGTGCTGATACATTTCATGCAAGGTGGAGCTTGCCTGGACTAGTTGGGAAGTGGAATGACAAAGAAGTAGGTGTCTGTTTTAAAATAATTTTGGGTGAGAAGAAGGAAGGCAGCAAGGACAACTTACCTGACTGTCAATGGGCATTGTGATAATACAGTAAGACAAGGAATTTCTTAATTCCCAAGTGTCTAATCTTCATCCTGTTGACCTTTATATTAATTTTGTATCTTCAGAACACTTACACTCCTCTATTTCTCTTTGGAGTTTCTCTGTATTTATTTCCTTCTCACTTAATTTTAAGTGATGGATGCTAATAACACAGTTGAAATAATATTCCCATATTAAGTACCATCCAGTGTTTCCAAAATTGCCTTTGCAAAGGAAGCAGATGACAGCTTGAGTGCCATTCAGATGGCATATTTAATGCAAAGCTTTTGAACATTGAAGGAGGTCAATTGCTGTCTAAAATTATTTCTGAGGTAATTAAATAAAAATACAGATCTCCAAGGCTGGAGGGTACCATTTGCCTGAGTCTTTCAGTGGAGGAGAATAAAAGCGTAACAGAGGTCTATGATAAAATGTGTCTCCCACTGCAGATGTAACCGTTATTGTACAAGGATAGGAAAAATCTTTACAGTGAAAATAATTTTCCTAACCCTATACAGAGGTTAGTTCATATCTCTGAATCAGCACTTTTGTAAAAATGCAGTTCTTCTCGAACTTTTATCCACTGAGTATTATACCGAATTTTGATGACATGCTTACTTTTCAGTTTGACAGTCTTCATGAACTATTTGTTTTAATATTTCCTGCAGAAAATTACGCAAGTTAATTACATACAGTGCATGAATAGCTATTTTTCTATCTCAAAACTGTTAGTCTTCACCATTTTCTTATTTTTCTTGTATTAAAGCTGTTTTATTTAAAACTAATAAGCATTCCTTTATTTCTCATTAACCTCTCAGCTTCTGTTCCCTGTTAATGTCTTCATTGATCTTTCTTAGTCTCTGGGAATATCTCCTTGTTGGAGATCATATCTGTTGCTCTTTACATGGAACTGATTTTCTTCACTGGCTTCACTTTAATGAGGACTGGCAGACTACAACTGCAAACATTAGTAAGAATGAGGGGGTGATAAGGATTGAGATATGAGCATCATAGAATTTTGCCCTGTTCTTGTTGCCCCTTTTTTAATTAAAACCCTTTTGCTTTCACTGGTATTAAGTAAAGGTTTCTTCTGGACCATCTATAATAATTTGCAAGTCATGCTCTGAAACTGTTATCACTTAGAGTACAGTCCAGTGCTGCAAGGAACTTCGTGATTTCTTTCAATGCTTAAATGCTTATGACTTTGATTTGAATCAAAAAAACCCAAAACAAAACAAAAGAAAACACCATCCAACAACAACAGGAAAAAAAAAAAAAACAAACCCAAAAAAACAGAACAAGAATCAAACTTACATATTTGCTTGTGGTTTCATTTTGTCATGTCTGCATATCTTAATCCCTGACTGATCTAAATCACTTAGCATCGTCTGCAAATTTTGCTACTATGCCCTGCTGTGAGATTAACAAACAGACTCAGTTACAGCATTGCAAACACTTCACTATTAATCTCATTTCTAGACGAAAGCTTGCTCTTTATCCTTTGAATTTTGCTGTCTCCTAGCCAACTTCTAAAACACAGCAGAACATTACCTTTCACCCTCTAGGTGCTTGGTTTTCTTTAAAAGCCTCACTGAAGGACTTTAAGAAAAATCTGAATAATTATATATTCACCTGCTTCTTTACTCACTAATTTGTTGACATTTTAATTAATCTTTATAGTTTGAAGGAAGGTTTTCCTTTGGCATAAATCAGCACTATTACTGTAATCATCTAATTTTCATCTAGGTGGTTTTATAAGAGCTTATTTAAAATAGCATGCCACCCACTGAAGACTCATCACTCTATTACTGCTCCAACTACCCCACAAATTTCAATTTCAAATTCACTGCTCTTCAGGCCTACAGTTTAGCAATTGCTTCTAATGCTTGCTTTTTTAAAGAAGCTTAACAACTTATTTTACAACATCCTCTGCATCCATAGATGGTTATGTTTCAGTCACATTAGTTTCAGTATAAGAATTTAACTCCTGTCCTTCATAGTGCCCTTTAGTCATGTATGCATTGATGCATGGAAATTCCCACCCAATTCTATGCATTAGGTGCAATGTTCATGCACAACTGAAAAATTATTCTGATTAACCTGTTAAACATCTTCTACTTTAACTGCAGGTTTTGTCTGTAACTGTCTGGCGGGTACACCTATTGTCTAATTCAGCTTAACTCACTTTTCACTACCTTCTATCTTGCAACAACCAGTCAGGCAGCAAAGCTGACTGGCTAGACAGATGTTCCCCCAGTTTTTCCCCTCAAAGCACTTCTCCAGGGACACATAGCAGACAAAAGTTACTTTTCAACACACATCCCTGCTTCACAGCTCTGAGCAGAGAGATTGTCTGAAGACCATCTCTGTTCCTGGTACTGTTTTCCTGTCAGAGCAGATTCCTCCATCCTCAGTGACCTTCACTGCTGACTGCACACACACACCCACCATGGGCTTTGCGGTGGAGGCACCTGATGTAACTTTCATGACAATTTAGTTCTCACTTCTCTCAAGGATTCCCTTTACATGCCTCATAGTCTGAGTCAGTTACAACCTCAAAGCCATTATCACATTCTGCCTTACTCTTACATATCCTTATGGGCTTCATCCGGACATTTTCCAAAACCAAGAACATAAAGATGCTGGGCTAAGGCACTATCTAAGACAGCATACTTATCCTTTAATGAGGGCCAAACGGCCTCATGCATTATAAATGAGCCATTCTTTCTTTAGTTCTAGCAAGCCCACCTCAGCTCATTTCTGCAACAGTTTCTTCACCCACTCTTCTTTTTTAATGTGAGGTTAACAGTGATTCTCCCAGAGCTGAAAATGCCCCATTTATTGCTTATCTAACACCCTTCGGATGAAAGTTTAATCAGTGGCCAGTGAAGCCACAAAATTTTAACTTGCTGCATCCTGTTATATCCTGTGTGTAGAAAAATATGATCATTTGGCCAGAAAGATAAATAATCTATCCTTTAATATATCTTCTAATTGTTTTCATTTGTCCTAAGCACACCTTCTGGAAAGGGGCACTGCATATAATTCATAGGTATTTTACACTGTAATAGAGTTTTTCTGATGCCTCAGTATGCAAGAACCCACAGGTAGTATTCTGGTTTTGTCTCCTGGTAATATTTTCTGGCCATTTCATATGCAACCCATTATGATCTCTTTCTGCCAAGTCAGTTTGTGGAAATTTAGCTCACTGAAATAAAACTTCTTCCAAACGCCGTACCCTTAGAGACAAGGTATTCCTAAGAGAAGAGACTTTGAACACAAATGATTCGTTACTCTGTGGACTTGTTCAATCCACTCAGGAGGAAGATGCTTTGAACTGAAGTACCCATCTTCTGAAAGGAGATGTGCTATATTCCTTTGCCTCATGCCTGTAAATTTCAGCCACAAAGCTGATTTTTTTATTCACTAATGGGAATATGGAAAGAAAAGGGTTTAAAATGTTTCACATCTTCCTGGCTTTCTGAAAAGAGCAAATCAATGCAAAAAAAAAAGGATATGCTGAGAATCTTATAAAATTTAAATTTCTTAATACTGGCAAAGAAACCTGGAAAACTGATGAAATCACCCTCCTAAAGAAACTAAAATCCTCCCTTATACAGGAGTGTGGTACTGGATGTTATTGAATTTAACATGATTATGTACATTCTGTAAGAATAGCAATCATCTGTAAAGTAGATGCATTCAATATTACATTACACAAATAGCAATAATTTTCGTCGGCATTCTCTGAGTCTCCCAAACTATATACCCACAGAGAAGTGTATGTTCAGGATAAGATTCAATTTCTGACATCTTTTGCTCTGTTTAGTTTGAAATTTTACTTGAATATTATTTGGTTTTGTTCTGCTTTTTTTTTTTTCTCTCTGTAATAGGTTGTTTAATGAACTTTAATGGCATTTTAATTTTTTTAAATTTAATGTTTAATGGCATTTTAAAATTATTTACTTCATACATATTTACTTCATTATATCCATATGTATAAGAATATCTATTATTAGATATTAATAGATAATAATTATTATACAATATTATATAATATTATATAATATTATATAGATCTATATAATTAGATATTAATATTAATATCTAATTATCTATTTTTAACTAGTTGTTGGTATAGACATTGTGTACATACACAAAACCCAGAGCAAAATATGACATTATCAATTAAACATAACTTTAAACTTCAGCATGATAACAACTGGAGACAGGAAAATAATTGCTAAGGAAGAATTAAGGAGAGCAGGCCTCTATAGTGGACCAGGTGCCCTGGTTTAGAGGAGCCTGTGCATGAACAGCTTGGGAAGGTGAGAGGAATCAAAACTGGTAAATCAAAACTTGCGATGAGAATTGTTGGAGGCTGAGGAATATTTGGGGGAATACTGCAGAAGTTTGTTATCTGTTTTCCTGTGTTCATGGCTCCTGTTGGCCACATAGGCGATAAGACATTTGATCTGGCCCAATATTGGTTTTTATGTGATTTTATTGTACCTTCCCTACAGCACGATTTAGACTACTCATTCCCTTTGAGTGTCTGCTGAACTACTCTGCTCATTCCTTTCAAGAACAGGTGTCTTCCCCTGCTGCCCACTCCTTGTCCACTGTCACTTTTGACTGCTCTTCATAAAGTCATGTATGAGAACTTAGGACTAAGATGGTCTTATATATTCTGTTGCTCTCCAATGGTCGCTATGATGCATCCTTCATTTCAGCATTTTTAATTACAGATTTCCTACTGAAAACAACTTTGGAAGATCAGGCGCTTAATCATATGACAAGTAATGTGGTAGCTCCCCACTTTGTCACCAGTCATGTCACATGTTTTTTTCAACAAGAAATTAGGCACAAAATTCAATTTTTGTGAGGCTAGAGATTGGCTGTTGCCTATTCTATTTTGACATTTCTGCCCACTTCAGTCCTACGAGCCCTTCTGTAAGTGTTACCATGCAATATTGATAATTGGTTGGACAGGTGACAGTTACAAATTAAGTTGATTTAATCATCTAGGGAAAAAAGCAAGAGGGACATGTCATTTTCCATGGAGCTCTTTGCTATTCAAAAGTACAAACATTTTCTTCAGCAGCATGGAGGAAAAAAAATTACTCATAAAATCCTTGAGTACATCCTCTCAGCCCCCTGTAATCATATACCTTTTAAAATCACCAGCCGAAATACATATTAATTTGGCTCATCCTGTTCACCTAATGGGTGAATTTTGATTGGAAGTAAGAAGAAAAGGCCTGACACGTGTAGATATCCATCTAGAAATGTTTTCATCATTTAAATGCCTTTTTTCAGGGTCCTAGATGATATTATCCCACAGCTAAATGAGACTCTTCTGTTTCCCAAGTACAGTGCTAACAGCTATAGCAGCACTGTCACATCTTCTCTACAGCTAAAACAGATAATACAAGGACAAATTTTCTAGAGGCAGTCTAGAAATCTTAAATTAGACCAACTTAAATAATTGGGTAAAATGAGGTTGTTGGTCATCTTTTCTTGGTCCTCTCAAATATTTTCAGAGTGGCAGGAGAGTATGGCAGAGTAGAAAGTTTCTACTAGATTGTCTGGAAAATACTCAGGCCAGAAACAGAGCCACTCTGAGGGCTGCAGGCAGATGGTTAACTCATGGTTAGGCTGACCAGGGGTCTGCACAATAAGTGCAAGAGGCACCCAAACAAGCAAAGAGGTGTCTGGGCAATAAAACCCATGAAGACAGAGAGATCTTCATACCTCTGTCAGGGTGCTTTCCAACAGAGTCCACCAGCTTGATGAGAGAGTGAGCCCTCAACACCCAATTAGCACACTTAAGCAGACCTGAGCAAACTGGACAAGAGGAAATGGCCCCAAGTTGCTTCAGAGGAGGCATGAGGTTTCGAGGTTGGATATTAGGAAACATTTCTTCATTGAAAGGGTTGTCAAGCACTGGAACAGTACTGTTCAGAGATGTACAGGGAAGTAGCTCAGTCACCATTCCTGGAGGTATTTAAAAGAAGCATAGATGTGGCACTGAGGGACATAATGGACATGGCAATGCTGGGTTAAGAGCTGAATTAAATTATTTTAGTGGTCTTTTCCAACCTAAATGATTCTATGAAGTGCTGTGCCATCTGCCTGTGTTTCTGCTGGCTCCTGGAGGCACCAGTCTCTGAGGGGGACTCCCTGGCATCATCGCAGGAGCTGCCTGGGCTCAGAGCATATGTCCTAGCATAAGTGGCACACTTCCAGAGGCACTCTCCACGGTTTGTCTTCCATGCAAAGCAGCCACTGCCTAACCTTAATCTTCAAAGGCTGGTCTGAAGTCAGCTTTGTCATCCCTTAGATATTAGTTGTTCATGGTGCCTCTGGCCAGCTCAACTACAATGGCAACCACAAAAGCATGAGTTTCCTTAGTCAGATTGAGCTCTCCCTCTCACTGACAAGACTTTAGGAAATAATGGACCTAGGAGCTGTTTCATCTATACCTGTGCCTGTTTGCTTTTCTTCCACGCTATTGGGGTTATCCACAGATCTGGAATACATTCAGTTCTCCAGTGTATAACCAGGGGTGCTCTGCAAGTGAGCCACACATTTTTGGGCATCTCCAACTGTCCTCTGTAGTTAACAACAGATCTTCTTAAAGGTTGCTGATCTGGCAACTTCTTGGCCTGTTATAACATCCAGGACCAAATCCTGGCTTAACCCAGAAAAAGACAATGGAGACCTGCTATTATTACTGTGAAACCTTATGTCTGATCTCAAATGTAAGGTGCCTCTTATGACCTATAATACTCATCATCACTGCCTGAAGGATGCATTGATATTGATTCATATTAATGTATGTTTCTACACATTCACTAGCCATTGTTCAGACAAACCTCACAAACACAGGCAAGTCCAACCTTTGAAAGTCACGACATTGACTTCAAAAAGTCATTGGAATCCTTTGGTGAAAAAGTATTCCTCTAACAAGTTGCATTCTTTATATATATATGAATACAATATTCATTTTAATACTAACTTTATGGTGGAATCACAGATACCTCTGATGAAATCTAGTTAACATGGGAGGATGGAGAGAATTGGACACCTATTTCAGTGCTCATAGGAACAGTGCCTCTAATGAGTCCTCAGCTGCAATCTGGTAAATTAATAAAATACTGTGTTGCCACAATGCAATGCTGAAAGCATGTTAACTATTTTGAGGATATAAGCACTCACTATGAACATCCTGTTCTGTTCAGCATCTCAAAAAAACTTGGGAGTTTTTTTGAAGGGAAGAAATTAATATAGCTTGACCAAGATCTGAGTTTAAGAAGTATAAAAGTCTTTACTCTTAAGAGACATATAATGGACAGTATAGTGGTAACAAAAAATTAATGGTTCAGAACCATTGCTACATGTGCTTGTCCTTCACGTGTAAATCAAAGCTGAAAGGACGTTTAAAATAGAAATACAAATAAACCAGACTCTTAAGAAAACATTTACTACAGATACTTGCTACTTCAAGGCTTCATTGCAGGTCCAAATGTACAGCAAGGCTCAGAAAAGAATATTAATATTTGAGCAACTAGGAGACGAATCTGTGACAGGGTGAAAAGCTATCCCAAAACAAGGAAGGTCTGGGGAAACCTTTGTGATAAAAATTCTTTGACTCCTAATCTGGGACAGAACATCTCAGAAATCCTTGAAAACCAGGACTCACCACCTTCCAGTTTGCTCTGAGTTTGAGATCTTTCATGCAGGTGGCTGCACCATACCCCCAAGCCAAGTTTACATTTTTGTGTCACCCTACCTGGTAAGATGACAATTTTTTAGGCACCTCTATCCAAACTGAGGCCATGATTTGTTAATGCTTGGGAACTTTAAAGAAAAATTGTTTATGAAGTTATAGCCTTACTGATTTTCTGTTTTGAAATCCACTTCATTTTGATACTTAAGGAAGGTTTTAAGAAGATTCTACATAAATAAAAGGCTATTGTAGTCAATCTAATTACATGAAAATCCGTCAGTAAATTGATATCACTTTTTAAACACTATTTTTTTAAAAAAATTGATTCATGACTTCATGACACCAATGCATCCTTCAAGCATAGGATCTTCTTTTATTGGATTCAGATTTTGCAACCCAATAATACTTTAGTATTTTGAGAGTAGCTTCATGATTTCAAAAATATTATAGCTAAGTAATGAAAAAAGTGTCAGGAAACAGATGCCAATTTTTTCTTTGGCTGCTTTATTAAAGCTAACATAATGCGGAAAGCAATTATTCCTTTGGATTTCTTTTTTGAGATGTTAGAACTATAGCAAGCTGCAATTGCTGCTTGAGTGTACATAAATAGACTGTAAGCAGGTTGATTTTACAAAGCCTAACTGATAGATATTGAAAACTACTGAGGTTTGAAACTTCAGGTAGAACCCTCAGATTGGTGTAAGCTAAACAAAAGCAGAAGATACTGGAAGAAAACAAAACAATTTGAAAGTTGTAAATTAATTTAGAGTTAATTTTGGAAAAATTCAGAACACTTAATGCTTCAACAATGCTGCTGAGGTAGCACTGTCATACAGTAAGCTGTACTTACAAAGGAGTTCACCCAAGGTTTTCAAAGTTATTCAGAAATTTGTGTCCTCTTTTTCTCCATTGCCTTCAGCTCTTGCTCCCTGGAACATCCTTGGCATCTGTTGTTCTTTCTGGTGAAGACAAACCCAAAGCCTTGGTTTATAAGTGTGGCATGGAATATGTATGAACAGTATCCTTGCAGCTATGTTACACCTAACCTCTATGCCCCGTCTCCATGGGTGGGTGCAGGCAGACATGAGCTCGCTCTGCCTCTGCTCCAGGCTGGTTGGCCATGAGCCAGCTTTGGTTTGAAAGCCACACAACTCTATTAGCTTTTCAACAAGGCAAATCAACTTGAGCACAGCAGTAGCACAGCTCCAGAGTTTCTGAACCAGGTTTAGTCAAAGCAAAGGAACTTGGACTTGTTTGCACCCATCCATGCAGACTAGCTCTGAAAATCCCATTGAGTCACCTCTTGTAAATAATTTCAACTTCCACTCCCTCTGAAACAACAAAAGACCTCAGTTTCTGGGCCATTGTGCTGTGCCTTTTGATTTCTCTTTGTGCAGGAAGCATAATTTAAAAGCTCTTGCAGAGGCACCCTGGCAGCAAATGGGAACCTGAACTGCAGGCTGGTAAGCAGTGGTAAGCTAAGCCTAAGGTTAAACAGGCATTTGAAGGCATAAGCACAATTCAGATCTCAAAGTGTAGTTGTATAATTATTGGGGTTTGACACTCTTCTTTCTACTCATAGTAAAATTAACATGAAATATATGTATGCATGTTTGTAGAGAAGCTCAGCTAGATGGGAGAGAGGCACCAGTCCTTTGGTGTCTTGCATGTGTTTGTGGAGTGACTGTCTCTGTTAATCATCATCTCATCTCCTTCAGTAAGGAGCTGCTGCAATTGCCCCTTACTTGCATTGCTGCATAGAAAAGAGTAAAACTGCCTTTACTACAACAGTGCCTAAGGCCCTCTCAGGATAAGGAACTGAGGATAAGGAACCAAAACAAATTCCTCCCATGTCAAACTACAACAGCAACCCATCACAGAAGAGAACATATCCTGTCTCTACAGAGCTTAAACTTTCCCCAAAGGGGAAAAAATGGCAGCCTGTCTGAGAGGTGGACATGAAAAAAGAGGCAGGAGATGAAGAAACAGTGGCAGTACCTCCCACCACTAAGCACAAGGGGCAGGGTGGGTAATTATGGCCCAGCAGCACCTTCAAGCACTGCTTTGCCCTGCTGTTAAGGTTTCATTATACTCACATTGTCCATTGGAATCAACATATCCCTTACTCTTGGCAGCCTGCTTCTGGGTTTTATACCACAAAATCAGCATGAGGTGCCAATATGTTATCACAGCCACATGGGGAGACAGTAGGGGTAAAAGAAGATCTGCAACAACTCCATGCCAAAGACATTATTTAAAGCTATTTCCCTTTACACTTACCCAAGTGGCTCATGCCATTTAACACAAGAAAGATCTTGGTGTTTCAGAAACAGCAGCTTCATCCAGTTTTCATGCCTGGAGAAGTCACAACTTTCAAATACAGGTTCTGTGGGGAAAATGCAGGTGATAGACACTCAGAGATTGTAAGCACTCATTATATATAGCCGAGGGCAGGACAGCATAGCAGAGTGATCTGGTTTGCAATTACCTGGGTTATCTGAGCATGTGCTGAGTACAGCTCAATACAGAATATCCGTCTCAGTGCAAAGCATTACATGCAGCATTTCTCCTCCAAGGAGTTCTACTGTGAGCTTCGTAAGAAACTGGCTGAAGTAATATTTCGTTTTAAAGCACATTCACAGAATTAACTGATTAATTCTACATTTAAAAACACTCCAAGAGAACCTGACTCTGGTATTTATATAGACAACTTACATTGCTCAGTTGGTGTACAGACACAAGGGAGATTGGTGTATTAGGGGGGTCTTTTGGAGCAGAAGTATGTGTCGAAGAGAGAGGACGAGTGAGCTTTTGAGATTCTTCATTTTTGAGGTACTGGTAAAAAGAGAATTCCCTAAATGAGCAAACATTCTGGGGAATCCAGCTGGGAACTGATCAGTTAATATGGCTGTAAGGAGCATAAATGTTGTCTTAAAATGGATTGTGAATTCTACAGAAAAGTTGTTTTGATACCTTGCAGCTTGAGGCTGCATTCATCTGTTGCCTCATGAATGGGATTTGTATTAGAAAAAAATCTAGCAGAAATCGACTTTGCCCTAGTGAGTTTTCTTTCAGGACTAGGCAAAAACAGGGCTTTGGTCTCTCACTGTTACTGTAATACAAAGAAACATCAAGAAATATCAAAGGGTGTTTAGGACCCACTTTCTGCGATTGTGAGTGACTGAGCAAACACAGTGATATTTGTACTGTTTTGTTTTTTTCATAAGGGTTTAAGATCATCTTACTAGATAAAAATCAAGTATAACGGAAATCTTCCTTTTACTACCTTTATTTTTACTTTGTTCTGTTGATCTTGGTTAGGTGACAAGGTGAAAGAAAGGCAAAGTATTAGAAAAGAGCCTCTGTTATCATCTTTGAGTAGGAGTGTCAGTAACAAACAGACTATTCTATAGTTTTCTTTGTTTTATCACATCAAACACCCAGGGCTGAATTGTGTGAGCAATTCACATCAATTCAATGCCAAATACTAATAACAGAAA
Organism: Onychostruthus taczanowskii; assembly: GCF_017590055.1. Lineage (NCBI taxonomy): Eukaryota > Metazoa > Chordata > Aves > Passeriformes > Passeridae > Onychostruthus > Onychostruthus taczanowskii. The sequence continues at coordinate 371,299 of NW_024499140.1, read as the reverse complement.
AAGATGGTATCTGAAGCATTTCAGTAGTGCAGCTGTGATTCTTTTAACTGATAAATTCAATCATACCAAAGTAGGTTATTATACTTTAAGCTGTATGTTTGTCAGACTATCTTTTTGAAAAGAAAACAGTCTGGATAACAATACTTAGGCTTCTACTGTTGCTTTTTACTGTATTTGCATCCAGTTACCACACCCCTGATTACTGGTTAAGCACTGTCCCTTTTTCTGATTTATTGTCAGCCATTGTTGCTGTTGATTTTGTACTAACAAAAGTTAAGAAAATGAACCCCGAAACAGCCATGGTTAGGCTATAAAGGTCCTGAATTGACATCTCTGCCTTTACCACTGACCTGAGCTTATTTTTTCCTCAAGAGTAGGAAACATGGACAGCACTGAGACAGCCTCTGCCAGCACACACATGGGTTCATCTTCATACATGTCACTCCTAGAGCTGTGTCTCTCCTTCCTAAAACAGTCTGTCATTGCTCAATCTGAAGTGACATTTGCTTTGTGCAAACTCTCTCTTACACAAGCAAGTATGCCTTGGGCTATATAAATTACCCAGCCAATCATTACACCTCTCTGATTCAGGATTTCCTATTGCAAAGCTGGGGAAGAAAACAGCAGAGAAATGACTGTGTTTTCTGTTCCTCCAGCTTTCACTATCATCTCTTTCAGACAAGGACCCCTATTCCCCATTCTCCATCCCATGTGTGTAACCATTCTCCATCTCATTTACTAACTAAATGCACTGTGCACAAGTCTGAGAGGCATAATTAAGATATCTACTCTGACCTCCCATGTAGTAAAGGCCATTCATTTTTACCTACCTTTTTACTACATATAAAGCAAAAGAATCATAACCTGTCCGATCTAGCTGTGGACAAATGCATGTGCTATTTCATATACTCAACCTGTTAATCTCTGGAGCCTATCCCAGAGCCTGTGAAAGTTAACAGGAGTCTTCCTAATGCCAGACTGCATGCTTAACAATGGCTTTCAACAGTAGATTTGTGAGATAAAAATAAACAGAAATACGACTAATTGTTTATATTCAGCATGCTGCTTGTTTCAAAGGATCTCAAGAGATATATTTTAATTTAAATGACAGGCTTTCTTTTGATTTCTAATTACAAAACAGGAGGAAAGTCTATGTCTCTGTACAATACCAATAAATTTCTTACTGAAAACTAAATGCATTTTTCTTTGCAGAAGCTTTTAGACAGCAATTCCTGGCCAAGTGTACTTTCTGCACTACTTAAATTCCATGTGTTAAATAGAGCATAAGTGGTTGTCAGTGCAGGGAACAGCTATGTCCTTTCTGAACTGTAAACTGTGCAGTGCAGTTTGTTTATGAGATAAAAGGCAGAAATTTAACAGCACTGTTCAATCATTAATTTTTTGATTAATACTTTGTTCTCAATTTGTCTGTAAGACCAGAGAGATTCATCTCCTTTTTTCTGCTGGATGTTGTGCACTGTTGACATGACACTTTTGTAATAAATAGTTATTACAACTTGTCTTGCTGCAGAGAACTCTGCGCAGTACTTTTTCCTACGTATTAAAAAGTGCAGATTAAACCATGCTGGTCTTAACAATCATTAGGAACTTCTAATGTTACAGTCAGCACCACGCTGGGGTGACATTTCTCAGAACAAAATAGCTATCTCCCAAAATCTGGTTACTCTTTTCACTCATGTTTGAAGAAAGAGAGGAATTTTCAACCTGAGTCTAAAGCACAAGTGGAAACCTTGCTAAAGTAGCACCTGACAACGATGTACTTAACCCTCACCAGAGGCTTTACACCAGAGTCTTTGGCCACGGCTGCAGAAGTCATTCCAGGCACTGTGGTGAGCTGTTTGTCTGGGAGACATGCACTGTGCACAGTTGCCCATCGTGTGCCCTCCTCTGAGTGATGTCTCCAGCTTGCCTGGAGACATCACTCAGAGGAGGGCACATCTCTTGTCTCCAGAGATTTTACCCTCCATGTCTGTGTGTTCAGCAGATATATACAGGTTAAAGCCATCTGTGTTTACTACAACACTTTGCTGGAAATGCAACTTGCTGAGCCACTTGGGTGTACTGCACTTCTGATGCCCTTTTGCCCCAGCAGTAAAGAGGTTTGGGAAAAAAAGGGCAATATTTTAAAGGCTGTGTGATAAGGCTGAAGGTGGGAGCTACTCAAAATCAATGTTGGTTAGATCTCTCCTATAAGCAGATTAAAACTTCACAGCACAAAAAGAGAGTAGAACAGATTTCAGTGAATCCCAGTGATGTTTGGGATCATGAGCAAAGGGGGAAGTGATGCAAAAATGCACAGCACTGAGTCTGTCAGCAAATTTAATGCAGCCTCTGGAGAAATGAGTGACCAACATTACTCAAACTACCTACTTTCTTCCCTGGTGCAAGTTACTTAGATGACTAAATAAGTGTTTGCGGTGAGATAACATCACTGTTTGAGATACTGAAAGTATTTCCTACAGTAAATAAAAGGAAGTGCAGAACAAGGGCATAGTGAAGGTAATAAGGAAACTCTGTCTTTTTATCCTTGGTTCAAATGCATGGAAAAATCACTGTTACAGCCGCTTCCTCTAAACACTTCCCTCTAAAGATAGGGCACAATTGCTACTCCAGCAGAATTGCTTTACCCTCACATCACTTTTGCAATCAAACAGCTTTTCCTGCTCTCACAGGTGTTTTTTCCCCTCTCTCCGCTAAATCCATTTACCCTTTCCCTTACCACTCACATCCCAGAGGAGGAGTTGTACCCTAACTGTGCAGTGAGGAGTGGGTTGTTGTAATCACTGGGGACCCCAGCCCTGGCCCTGGCTGCTGCCCCATCCCTCCTCCCACCTCCCTGTCTGGCCATCAGCAAGGTATTTCCCTCCCCAGCCACAGCAGACCTGCACTCTCCCTGCCAAGGGTTTTGAGATGAGTGGAGGTCCATTACAGTGCTTGGCTATTCCAAGCATTGTCAGAGAAGACCATGGACAATTCAGACAAGCTGTTCCTTCCAGAGGACACTGGCTGGAAAGGACACAAACATAATGCATGACAGGTCTCCCTGTGTCTCCCAGTGTGTCATGTTTTATAGCACTGAACGGTGCCTGATGCCATTGCCTTTGTCCCAGAGACTCTCCACAGCCTGTCCTGTATTGACGGACCCTCCCTCTGACACTCCCTCCCAGCAAGACCCCCGTCCCCAGCAGCAGCAGAGGCCATGGGAGGCTGCTCTTCCATGCCTCCCATTTCATTTACCACTCAGTCTGCCCCTTGGACACTTCCACAAAGGGAAAAGTCAAAACTGGATTTCAGTGCAAATTGTGAAGGGCAAGGCTGAATGTCCACTGCACCTCCACAGACCATCTGTGTTTGATTTTAGGCTCATTTAAATGTTAGCCTCTTATATTAAAAATTTATTATCACTGCATAATGCTGTTCTCCTTCCTCCTTTACACATGTGATCATGTTGCACGAAAACACCACTATTACTACGTTGCCCTAAAATCAGCTTCATTGATCCTGACCAGAGCCTTCCAACCCTCCCCTGCTGTAGGATATGCTGCTGCACCTCCGGCTGCCAGATCTGGCTCTGCCTTGAGGGCATCCAGACTTCAGAACACTGCAGTGCCTTCAGAGTCAGGGTTTTGATTACTGTCTAAATGATCTCTCTTTTTGCTCATGAAAAATGCCAAGAGCATCTTAAGTGCTGCCTTAACACAAATAAGGAGAATGAATGAGAGAGCCTGCACTGAAGACCTATGAAATTTAATCTCCAAACTGCTGCTTTTCACTGTCTATACTAATCAGGCTTAGATGGCATCTGTCAACCCTGTAGAGGCCATCTAACTCCAGCTATAGATTTCTCATTCTGAACTCTCTGCACCATCCCAGCACAACTATTTGTCCAGTTTTGTACCATATTTAGCAGAGCATGGGAACAGCTTATGACCAAAGTGCTGGCTTTCAACTCCTCTGCTCAGCTGCAGTCTAAATCTGAAAGGCCCTGAGATCGCTGAGTGCCAAGCTGATTTGTTACTGGATTTTGTCTGGATGCTTTTAGGAAGCAAAGAAATTTTGGCTTGGAATCAGCACCTCTGTTTGCCCCCTTCGATGGATTGTAGGTTTATTGAAGTTGCAAACAAGTATTTTTTGACCTAACACTTGATGAATGCAATTGCAAGCATAAAGTAGAGCAGTTCTCTTAGTGCATGAAGTTGAAAGGTTTATTAATCTTTGGGATTATTCCCAAACCCAGAGCACTGTATGGTCCATGGTGGGCAGCCACCCACTGAACAGCACTTCAGGAGAGTGGAAATTAGGAGAGCTTAGGCCACCCTCAGAGTCTATCTTCCTGGCTGGGAGGCAAGGCAGATAACTAAGACATTTAAATACATGTGTCAAGGTAAAAGAAAAGAATGCGCTTCTTTGTGACTCCAGGGCATGGAGTAAAAAGGAAAAGATAAATAAAAATATATTTGAAATGTGTGAAATGTTAATGACAGCCTATCCAAAGAACAGTAATTCAGGATCCTGTCTAAGCAATGGTACATTGGGCTCCAGGTACCACAGTGCCTTTCATTATCACAACACAGAAACAGGCTGAGGACACCAATTTAAGTAGTGGCCATGGGCTGTGCCACAGCTCCTATACTCTGTTATACTCTGTTAACAGCATTTTTGGTAAGAGGAAGTTTAGAAACAGTGCATTACTTAAAAAACAGTGTTCAGGAGGAAATTCAGTGAAGTGAAAGGAAAGTGAAATCTGACAGGATTGAAGACAATTTGCAGGAAGTTGTGATAGTGGTTGAATATTTTTAACATGGCTAACTGAGATAGAAGAGAATAATAAAACTGTAATTATTTTCAGAGCACAAGACAACCAAGAGACTATTCAGAGTGGAGCATGGCTAAGTAGCAAAGAGAAAACGTTAGCTCAGCTGGAAAAAAGTGGAAAGATCAGATCTATTATACTGTGGAATAGCCTCCTGAGGGAAATATGGGAAGCCTATTGCCTGTTCATTTTAAATAATCTGGACAATGATGAAAAGGGCATGCTTGGGAAAAAAATCTTGTCTCAGTAGAAAGTGAACACGCAAAAAAGCAAATACATCCCCCCCCTCCCCCCCCCACTCCCCCCCAAACCCTCACTACCATATCTTCATTTGTACTGGTTTTCTCTAACGTAGTCCACTTCTAAGTGGTACAGAGTAGCTTGCTGAACTTTTCCAAATTGTCCAGTGTGGACACGACCCAACCATCATCTGAGGAAGGAGACCCCATTTCCTACCACAGGGAGTGACCTGATATTAGGCCATTTCTGTCACCTGCTATCAAACCACAGGACCAAATTTATTGCTCCCTAAGGTCCCAGCAGAGAGTCTGTGAAGCTCAGAGCAAATATCTAACCCCACCATGCACACAGGCACAGCAATCATTGGAGATGTAGATGAACAGCATTGATGGCTCCCCCACAGGGATTCACTGTTGACTTCATTCCCCCTGCTCCCAAAATTATGTGGAGCACCAAGAAAAAATTGTTTATTTTTCACTTATGGAGCTTGCATTTACCCTCAAGTATTTTTGCATATTACACAAATGTAGCAAAGAGAAAACGTTAGCTCAGCTGGAAAAAAGTGGAAAGATCAGATCTATTATACTGTGGAATAGCCTCCTGAGGGAAATATGGGAAGCCTATTGCCTGTTCATTTTAAATAATCTGGACAATGATGAAAAGGGCATGCTTGGGAAAAAAATCTTGTCTCAGTAGAAAGTGAACACGCAAAAAAGCACACAAATGTCACTGTTTTCTCTTCCTTCCACTTTTTGTGGGTGTGAGGGGGTTCTACACTGGTCTTGTCACTTGTCGTATAGAGGAAGGACAAAACCTAGGAGCCTATGATAGTCAAGAGACTTTGCTTATGTTTCTTCTGTGCACAGATCCCCACATACTTTAGTTGCTTACCACAATGCCTGTAATATGATAGCTAAGTGTAGCCTCCAGCTCTATAATTTTTCCACTCTCAGCTTGTTATCTTTTCAGATTTATCAAAGTACATAAGGTCAGGAAGGGTAATTTATTTATCTTGGATAAATAAAGCCTTTGGTCTTCTAACTGAGAGCTGAAATAAATTTGTGAGAGGAATGTCATAGTAATGCTTTATAAAACTTTGAGACGATTAAAAAAAAAATTGTTTGGGCAAATCCAAGATATTGTGTTTCACTAAACTTACGTCATTTTCAGACTTCTGAACAACCTTGTGATATTTAATTTCTTTTCTTACATTTCTTAATAACAGTTGCTGAAATTTTGTTGAAAATTACAATTTTGAAATTAAAATCTGAACTTTCAATGTTAAAATACTGATGCAAACTGTTTAAGTGTCCTTAAATTCAAACACTCTAAAAAAGATGTTGACATGTTAAATAAAATTCTCTGCTCTGTCTGGAGCATTTAAAACCAATTCTGCAACAACAGGTTTCATAATAGTCCAGAATAAGGGATAATTAGGGGGAAGACTTGATTTAACCATGTCTACAGTGAATTTGAAGCTATGACTACAGCTTTTTTAGAAACATCCAAGATCACCTCAATAAAGAGAGGAGAAAAGAGGAGTAGCAGAAAGCATCTATGACAATAGCACTCTGCTATTGCTTACAGCCTATGAACCAGCTTTCTGTACAGAGAAAGTGCGTTGTGCCCATCTGCAAATCTTTCTCTAGCACTGATCATAATTTCACCCCACAACCTATTATTCTATAGGTGGCAGATAATTAGTTTGTCTCCGTTAATTTAATCTGTAAAATATACTACTTTTTCATAGTAGTAGAGAAGATGCTAAATAAGACTCTACATCAAGAGAAACCCTGCAATGTCTGACATTTTCGCAGTAATTAATGAGTCTGATCTAAAACCTAGCAGGCTACATAATGAACTCAGCACTCAAAACTTGTACCCTGTTGGTAGTATTACCACACTGACAATTTTACATGTCTAGAAGCTTTCACTATATATCAGAGAAGTTATTAAAGACAGATAATGCACTATCACTATTTACTATAAGTAAAAATAAAAACTGACCCAATCATAATAAAAAATAAAAACAAAAAATTTATTCGTGACCATATTATAGTCCTGACAGCCACCAATGCCAAAATAATGACAGCGCAGACCCCGGGATACAGGCTGGGTGAACGCAGATTCGGCCTCTGTGGCACCAAACCCCCTTTGTCCACACTTGCTGCTCCACAGGGACAGTTCTTATACTCTTTTTCTTGCCCGCGGCAGAGTTCCTTTGTCTCCTTTCAAAGTTCATTATATTCATGTTGGTTCCTTTCTTCACTCGAAGCTGCACAAAACCTCATCTGGGAAGAGACAAATGTTCCTCCTCCAATTCCCAGAATCCTATATTCAGGTGGAAGGTCTTGATGGCCCTGGTTATCTGGGATGTGTATCTTTATGTGCCATCATCACTGGGCGTCCTCGGGTACATGCCAGCGTGAACCATTGCCTGTGCAGACGAGTTTTCTTCGTGTGTTAATGCCGAGTTCCACCCTTGTCAGCCAGCCGAGGTGTCGTCACTCTAGGATAAAACCCTGGTCCCCGCTTTAATAACATGTTTGATACATATATCTATAATCCATTGTCACGAATTTTTATCATATCCCTAACAATCCCCTTTATCCAATTCCTACTAGGGAGAAGCAATCAGTTTAACATGTTCTGCTTTCTAAATCTGTGCTGTAAAATTTGATGCATAAAGATACATCACTTAATTGTGCTTGGTGAAGAAAGATGTAATGAGATGTGAAAAGTAATTATTAAAAAATATCTAGTATACATTTCATGTGAACAGGCTTCATATATATATGTATAAGGCAATGATCCATGCTATATAATTAGGTCAGCCACTATTTTAGGAATTGGCTTAACAAGCAGCAGGAGCCCACTCAGGCAGCAGATTAGTCAGTCTGTGTGTGCAGACAGAAAGCCAGCTGGACTGGGAAAGTAGTAGAGCCAGGTTCACATGGCTGGGCTGAGTGTGCCCTTTTCCCTGGATTATTTTACTCATCCATTCCTGTTTTAAATTGACAGTTGAGATTACGTTTGTAAATGTCAGTGGAGCTCAAACTGAGGATTCCAATTCAGTCTTATTTTTCAGTACATCTCATTTCTATAGAACTTACTTCTCCCCTTGTCTCATGTTTGTCATCCATCCTGTCCTCAGCTGCCCTGATTGACTGTATTTTAATATCAAGATGAGTTTCTCACTTCTAGCCTAAATCAGCCCAAATCAGTTGCAGCATTCTTTGAATTTGAATGACATTCAAATACAGCCCCTGCTGCATTTGAATGACCTTTTCTTGAATTGCTTTTGCCACGTTTAGTTAACTTTTAGATAAATATTATTTCTCTAAATTTTAAGTCTACTAACATTCACTGACTGCTAAGTACAAAATCCATTATGTAAATATGTGCAACAGCAAATTCTAAAGTCTGTACTGTTTTAAATACTATTTATTGGATTAAATATTGAACAATGACTTCCAAATCTTAAAATACTTCAAGCTGTGTATTTGGAGCTCTAATTTACTTTTGTTTCTAACTCTTTACATGTATTTTTAAAAATTTGCTCCACATCTGGGAGAACTGAAGGTTTTCCTTACAAGGCAGAGATTTTAAAATCATCTGATTTCTTTATCTGAAGAATTATGCAGATCACAAAATAACAAGGTTAGCAACAACATCTTGGCGTTGGTGGCATATGAATATTGACTACTGATAATTATTCCATGAAAATGTATTGAGTAAATAATGAATACATTCACAGGAGCAATCAACATCCACACTCCAAGATATATCATTAAAATAATGGCCAAAACTGTACAAAGCTTCAATGCAAAAATTGTTTGCCCAACTCCAATGTGTTCCTGCTAGAGATAAAATTTTGTAAAAGATATAGAGTGTACTAGATGAAAAAAGAAATTTTCAGTAATTTTCCTCCAATAAAGCTTAAAAAAATACCAATCAGTTGCTTATCAGTTTTTCTCATGTCATTACTATTAACAGTTTTGAGAGCTCCTCCAATTACTCCGTATCTCTCCTACTTCCCAGATATGCTTTTTACCCTCTTCAGTCCCTGTGTGTATTTCACACTTATCCCTCACCTCCTAAGGCCAGGTCCTTCATTTTCTCCAGCCAGGCTCCATGTGAACAACCCCCCAGATTACCTTTGTCACTCATCTGGATCTCTGTGTGACCTCATCAGTAAATGCCCTTGGAGTCTTCTTATGTTTTTTCCAGATACACCTTTTATCTTCTGGACCCTCTTCCCTGAGGTCTCCCTGTGTCTTTGTATAATGTCACCACTTACTCTCCTAGCTGTCTCTACTTTAATCATTGGAGTATCTTGAGATGTCTCCACTCCTGCCTACTACCCTTCCTATTCTTTTTTCTTCTCACTTGTGTTCATACCCACTTCAAGTAAGATTGAGGGGGGGAGTGACTTCAGTCATCACTGGTATGCTAAATACCTTGAATCAACAGAACTGGCTGGCACAAAACCTATTCACTGAGTGTAGATATGCCTTTTTTTTTTATTTTTTTATTATTATTTTTTTTTTTTATTAACCAGAATACTTCAATAATGTTTTCTGTGTTAGTAACTTAAATGTGCTCAGGAAGCACAAGACAGACACAAAACTGCTCTATGCTTTCCTCAGGATCAACCTGTTCAGGAGACAACTTGCATTACCTTTTGGTTCCACTTGGTCACACGATCCCAGTCTCACATCCTCAGGACCTGTGACATCCAGTCCTTGGGTTAATATATACATATGGGTTAATATGTAACTCACTGTAGCTCCTCCTTTCTAAAAGTATGCCTCTTTCTAAAGTCTTGCTTTAAACAGAAATAGTTCTTTTGTTGTTTCCTTATCTTCTTCAACCCTCGTTTTCAGACCTGTAATGCCAGCTCTCTTTCCAGTCCTTTGTAATATCAGCCCTTACAAATTCAGACTTCCAAGCACTCTGGACAAGGACTGATTCTACTTTCTTGAACAGTCCCTCATAAAATGGATACCAGTTCACAGCTGGAGATTGAAAGTCCAACTACATCAGAAGCAGTACAATATAAGTCAAAAATCACAAATTATTAATTTAGCTTTCTGCTCCTTTTTGTGAATGCTTAGAACTAGCTGTAATGAGAAGTATTCATCTTTACAAGTTGGTTCAATGTCTTAAAAAATTTGAATGGTACATTTGCCCATAAATTATTTTCTGTTATATACTTTTCAGCACTAGATAATCACAATTCACTACCTTAGTGTACATTTGTTCACTTAATGCTACCAATTTTTAGTTTCAAAGGAAGAAAATTTAAGCTCTGGTTTACATAAACAATTCTAATGCCTTGGGTTTAATTATTTCTTTTTGAAAGAAAGGAATTGTAGAGGTTAAACAAACTTGTTTCGGATCCTAAAATATATTTTCAGTGAAGATTTGTATGAACTATACAAATGTTTTGAACAGAGTATGGGATTATGGTTGGCCAAACAATAAATTTCTCAGCATTCATTTGGAAAGACAAGGAAAAACAAGCATGATCTTCTCCTCATGTTGGGATACTCTTTGCCAGATCCTTACTGCCAGAGGAAATGCATGGGACCAATGTCTATCTTGCTTTGTCCCACTGTTTTCTGCAGCAGTGTGCCTGAGCACCAGGCTTACCTGATAAATTCGCCAACTTCCGTGTCTAGACAACAATTCAGGGCTTTTACATGCTCTTGTCATAAAAATCCAGCAGCCCTGCTGAATGTCCTTGCTTGCTGACAGCAGATGAAGCACTGAGGGTGTGACTGCAGCTCTGAACCCACCAGCCAGCTCGGCACTTCTAAATTTAGAAATCTAAACAAGTGCTATAGCTCTTTCACTGTGCTTAACGCTGGTTGAAGGGATGACAATAATGACACGGGGGCTAGATTTTCCTTGGGGGCTCTCCAATAAAGTCAATAGCATCTGAGCAATCCTTATAAAGTCTGAAGAAAGAGAAGGAATCAGAATCTAGTCAAGACAGGGAACTTGTATATAAAACTCAGAGTTAAATTAATTTTATGCTGCCATTTCCAGGACCTGAAACACTAAAGGAAATTATATTATGTCAATATTGTAGTGTAGAGACAATGGGCACTTTCATTGCTGGGTATGTTAAACAGATCTTCCAGCCCATCTGGATTTTCAGGAGAAATGTGCTGATTCATTTCAGGTTCATCTTTCATTACTGATTAGTGATGAAACATTTTTCTTTGTAAAAAAAACATACATTAAGGAAATTGTGCTTGGTGGTTTTTTATATGTACCAGCCAACTCTTTCTCATCTCAGAATAGCTCCAGGTCTTTATAAAAGAAGATTTTGTAACTTATAAAAAAACCCAAACCAACAGAAGGTTAAAGAGTAGATCCTTTGTTTAAAAAACTACACTTTCAAGTTGTGAGAGTTTGCTTCACTAAATCTAGTGCACTGCTCCCCGCAGTTATATCCAGAAGATTTGAAATCCATTAATGGAGCAGATATAAAGGAAGCAGAGGGACAGGAACAGTCACACTGCATAAGTTTAATGACCCATTGTCCTGGTGTTAATCCCAGCCAGCAGCCAAGCCCCATGCAGCCATTCACTCATTCACCCACCAGCAGGACTGGGGAGAGAATCAGAAGCGTAAAAGCTGGAAAATTCATGGCTTGAGATAAAGACAATTCAATAGGGAAAGCAAAAGCATGCACAGAAACAAAGAAAAACAAAGAATTAATACACTGCTTCCTATGGGTAGGCAGGTGATCAGCTGCCTCCAGGAGATCAGGGCCCCATCACATGTAATGGCTGCTTGAGGAGACAAACCCCATTACCCCAAACATCCCCTCTTTTCTTCTTTCCCCGCACTTTATATACTGAGCATGATGTCATATGGCCTGAAATATCCTGTCCTGGCTGTGTCTTCTCTCAGACTCCCATTCTCCCCACCTTCCTCACCAGTGTGACAGTACAAAACGTAGAAAAGGCCTTGGGTCTGTGCAAGCCCTGCTCAGCAATAACAAAAACAACTCAATATTATCAACCCTGTCCTCAGCACAAATCCAAAACACAGCCATACTCATTACTGTGAAGAGAGTTGTTAACTCTACCCCAGCCAAAACCGGCACACCCATCTAGCGCTACATTTTGGTTGCATCAGGTGCTGCAGAGATATGGAATCTCCTAATAGGAAACTGCACACAGAGGTTTGAGGGAATTCTTCATGGAAAAAAGCAGCCTGGCTCTGGCTGATGCCATAGGGCTGGAAGTTGGACACCTGCTCCCTTTTCCCCTATCCCACACAGGTCAATTGTATGTTTTGCTATTATAGACATGCAATTCCCTTTATCTTTTTTTTTTAATGGATGTTTGGGATTGGACAATATGATAGTGACATCTGCTTTGGCACTATTTGTGCCAAAATAAGCAGTTGATTGGGTTGTGAAGGACTCACATCCAGCAGCCACCCATTCTACCTGCAACCACACAAGCAGTCAAAGCCCTTCATCCAGATGCCCTCACCTGCCCCTGGAATCACAGGGCTTCCACAACTGTGGCAGCACTGTCGGACCAGCCACAGGCTGGGGCTGGGCAAGGAGCAGCACCTTGACCCCACTGCAGCTGCAGCCAGCTGGGGCTCCCTGACAAGGCCTCTTCTGCAAAGATGTGGTGGAGAATGTGAGACTTGTAGTGTTGACAAAGCCCTGTGCAGACAAACTGAGTCTTGGGTAGGGCACTGTTTCAAAAGCCTCTTTTTTTAGTAATACCTGTAGGAATGAGGCATCTTGGAGAGGTTCTTTGGAACCAGAGAGTAAATGCAAATGCTGCCACGGCACAGAGGTCTGAAAGACCTTTGAACAGATAGGCCAAGTGGGCACACAGACAAGTCTTAAGAAAACTAGACAAGTCCAGCAATAAAAATAATTTAGTTCCTTTTTGAAACCACAGCACTTTCAACTACTTAAAAACACTGGGTTAGGAATGATTGTATTTGGAGTTGTGCTGGAAAAAACTGTCTGAACAATTAAACTAATTTAGTTTCTGTAAAGAAAAGCTCTGAACCACATCTGCTATGCATGCTACCCTACTGATTTTTTATTTTTGGTTTACATCTTGCAAAACAGTGCATTGAGGTAGAGCTCAATACACAGACTAGTCAGGGTCAAGATTTCTGCAGACCTGTTAATTTTTGCTTCAACTCCACTCTTATTTTTCAAATACATGAGTAAATTTGGGAGCCTGAGTTCCTAATGGATTAATATTTCCTCCCTCTGCAATTAGACTCTTCTACTTTTAAGGAACAATTCTTTCCCTGGAGTTGCAAAACATTTTTCTCACATCTGCAAGCTTCTTCAGGACAAGCAATACAGCATATACCCAAGTCTGCATGCTTTTACAGCATTGTTTAAGAGGTTTGCATACCTAATACACAGTTTGTCTGGCTGTGCTGCTGTGATTTATGAGCCTTTCGGAATTATAAAATTAGAGCAAACTTGTCCCTGCTCAGTTCACTCTTCATCATTATAAATGTACCTTCACAAAGATCAGGTCACTCTCTCCCCACTAAATCACTCCTGTTGCCTAAAACTCAGATATCTGGCCCAAAGGTGACCATTGATTACACCAAAGAGGGTCCAAGTACATTGTTTAGCCGGGTGAGATAGATGATAGATAGACAGACAGACAGACAGATAGACAGATAGATAGATAGATAGATAGATAGATAGATAGATAGATGAACGACTAACTGCCAGAGGTAGCATAGGCTTCCCTGTGCAACCTAATCATCAATGCTCTACATTGCTCTGGAGCAGCTCATTTTTAAAGCATACAAGGGAATAGCTCAATCTCTGTCCTAGGCATCAATTGAGGTGTCAAAATGTTATTGATTTGAAGATGTTAGGTAAGATATAGGCTAAGCAGAAGAAGAGTACTGGCTACTCCTCAAGTCTTCACAAACTTGAATAAGAAACCACAAGCTTGAAAAGCACACACTAACACCACCCTGTGCAAAGCCCAGGGTGGGACTTCCAAAACATGCTGTGTTTCACAATCCCACCCCTCCTGCTGAGCTTTCCCTAGGTCAAGGATTGGAAACATCCTGGAAGCTGCTCATCCCAAGACATGCTGCCAAGCAGCTTTGTTTTACAATTACCCCATACTAAACCACATTGTAAGATAATTATTTCATTAGTTGGAATGCATGTTGGGACAGAGCAATTTTTGCCCTATCCTTTTCATCTCCAGTTAGGAACAACATGGGAAGAGCCGCAGAGGAAAGAGAAAGCCTTTGAACATCCGTGTCTTTACTTATCTTTAATAGCTCAGAATCCAGAGAAAGTTAGGGAGTTCACTGGCAAGAGTTAAATCATCAACAGATCTGGCCAAGAAATTTACAAGCCTTACTTGATTTATCTTATTCTGTGTGATAAAAGTGCAAGGAGAGTTAAATATACTGGCCTGCTTGACCAGCTATGATCAGGCATAGCTGTTTCAATAATTCCAGGGGTCATCCTTTATATCCCCACTCTGAAAGGCAGGTAGGTGATCACTCTGCTTTGCTGTCACTTAAAATAGAGAGAGTTAATCAAACATACTGAAACATTTAATATAAGCAAGCCCAAGGCAATAGACAGGACAAGAATCAAATCTTTCAGAGAAATAGATTGCTGCTGTCTGATGAGGGCTGAAAGATGTAGGATATTTCTAAAGCTAAACAAATGGGACTGAAGAATACAGACTTTTACTATAAAGATTTTTATTATAAAGACAAAAGATCTGGCAATGTGTTATCTATCACCTGCAAAACAAGACCCTGAAACAAATATGTGGTTTCTGAAAAATGAAATAACTTGTTCAGTATGCATGAGCTTCAAGAGAGACACATGTCAAAAATGGAAGTCTTGCTGGGTTTTGTCCAGAAAAGGGGTGCAGTGACAGTTACAGCAGGATCACAGAAAGAATTGAGGGCTTGTTTTAACAGGATAGAGCCCCCTTCAGCGTGCTTCCGATGTGCCCCAGTGTGCCCTTCTGGGACATACAGTGGTCTGGTTCAGCACCCAAATCCTACAGAGTGGTCTACATGCACTGATAGCTAATTTTCAGGCATGTGTCTCTTCCACTCATAAGTGAATCTCTTAAAATGAACTCCTACAGCTATTTCTTCCTCCTCTGGTTAATTTATTCTTATCACTATAAAGAAGAATTGGCTTGGTAGGCACTGATCTGCAACAGTGATGCATATGGAGAGTTTTGATTAGTAATTGAAGAAGTGTAAATCCAGTGAGCTGCGTAAGGTTTGCAGTGTAACAGGAAAACTTATTAAAGGAAAAGTATCAACTTGATAAATAGTATATTTAGAGTTCCTTTCTCCTCAGTTTATTAAAGCAACCATGACTGGTATATAATCAGCAGAGGTGGCTCATAAAGAATTAAAAATTGAATCCAAACAGGAAAAGGTAAATAAAGGAAATGTATCCAAGAATGGTTTCACTTTTAATATTCAGAGACATCATCTGGGCAAATAATCTGGATTATCTTCAGATCAATAATCCCACAATTAAGTGCACAGTCACACAGCATGAAGACTAAAATCAGTAAAATTTAGAGCGATTGATATCTGGGCTTGCTCATTTCAGTTTTTATTGAAACAGAGACATATAGCTGGTGTTCCTGCTACACACTGTGAGCAAAGCTCATTCTCCGGATAATGCCACTGAGAAATGGATTGAATCCAGTGATTAATTTGACCTATGTGTCACAGCATGCACATGCTTGCACCTGCATGCAAAGGTATAAAACCAAAATGTAGGTTATTTGATATGAGAGTAAAATAATCTGTGGTGGCACTGCTTCAGAGAACAAGTACATTTCATAGCATCACACCCTTCCCTTGGTTGTTTATGTGTCTTATCCTGAACCTCACAGCCATTGCAAAGTGTGCACAAATGGTATCTTCCTCTAATCAAAATGGGAGGTGGTTTGCTTTACAGCACAAAAAACAAAGAAGAGGAAGAGAAAGCAGAAGAAGAGGCAGAGAATAGATCTAAGGATCCTGCAGGTGTGTGCCCTACCAAATGGGATTTCCACAGTTCATCCCACTGCTCTGCCATGGCCTCATCCCAGTCCATCAAGGTTAAACTCCCAGACAGCCTGCTTTCTTTGGAGTCTTGTACTGCAGCCTGCCATCCCTGGGCACCAAAAACACCAGACCTATACTGCTTGGCTCACACAGGGGCTTGCCACAAGCCCACTTGAGAGGGACGAAGGGTTCCAGCTCAACAGTACTGATCACAGCAGGGCCAATATGCCCACCAGTTAACAGCAATTGCAGTGCCTTGAGAAACACCAATTTCAGTGCAATATATTTATCAAATTGTTTAAGCAAAGCTGAAGGAAATTAAGTGAGATGGAGTGTTGCATTAGCTTCTAGTACACTGATGTGAAGGAACAGCATTTAAAATAGATGTGGCTTATAAAATATTATGTGACAGTAAATAAACATAAATGTCTGGGTTTGGATGTTTAAATGAGGTTTTAAAATGAACTATTCACACTGGCATTTTGTTTCAGCAAAACTAATATGCTCATTCTCTTCTTAAAAGTCCTAACACACCTCTGAGAACAGAATTTTTCTGCCATTCTGTGTTCCTGCCTGGTCCTGGAACAGTACAGCTCTGGGACCTCTGCTCAAACTGCTTGGAGAAGAGCTGTGTGACAGAGAGCTGTGAGGAGGCTTGTCAGGTTTTTTCGCACTTTGTTTCAGAGTTGATTTTAGCTCACTTCACCTTTGGTGAAATCTCCTGAGCTACACTGCAAACATGCTTATTACTAGTTGTGTACCACACTCACCCTGACCCAGAGACTGACTTCCCACTTGCATCTCGGCCCTGACCCATCATCATCAAAAGTATGCTCATGTTCAGGACAGCTGGCTGCCCTGCAGATGCTGGGACAATGGAACAAGATCTGTCTGGCATGTCCTGCCCTGACATTTCCTATGGGGGCTGGCCCTTACTGTTCCTGGACAAATCCTGGCATCCAGCTTTGTAATTTCTGAGGCAAAAAAAATCTGTACATCTTGCTTTGAGCATTATGACAACAACGACATGCAAGCATCATCACATTTCAGTCCATGTCCTTACAGAACACTCAATTCCTTCTAGTAAAAATATTAGATTTTGGTCCATTATTAAAGATGTTGCACAGGCTTTCATCTTAGAAGTGAAATTTGCTTACTGGCCACTATTCAGCATGTGTTTATCATCCTCTGTTTCTACAAAATATTCCCAATGCCCAAAACTTATTCCTGATGACAGTTCTCAGCTCTCAGTTCCCTGACAAGCATGTAGACAACTGAATGGAGCAGTGCAAAAAAACTAGAAATATCTTCCTAAGTCTCGCAAGCATGACACATTCTGCTGGTGCTTTTTAAATCTTGATGTTTAGTTACCCAAACCAAAAACATATTGCCATGCAGGTGGTGGAGTTATTTTAATAAATTAGCAAGTGTTAAGGGCCAAAGGTAAGTCTGGAGTAACACTGGCAAAGCAATTTAAAACTCTGCCTGGTGACTAAATTTTCCTACTGCTTAGCCTTAAGTTCAAGGGCAAACATAATCTTTCAGCAAATGAGCATAATCTGGATTTGCCCCTGCTCATATCAACAGCAACCCTAAACATCTCATGGGGGTTCTGCCCCTACAGGCAACATTGGGGATGTAAGAAAGATGACAAAGTAGAGTTCTAGCTGAAATCCTGGTCACTTTGTGTCTGTGTGGACGTCACCATGCTCAGAAGAACAAGTCCAATGTGATGGCATCTTTGCTGAAACAAGTGAACCAGGGCAAAATGAAGTTGTGCTGTGGTTCTTTCCACTGATTTTCAAGTATGAGTACCCACCCCCACTATTGATAAGAGCCATCCATGTGCACTACGTTTGAGGTATGTATATGAACTTATTGTGCACGCCCCTGCTTAATTAGCTGCCTACAGGTTGTAGCATGGCTAGTTTATTTCTCTTTTTTCTTCCAGTTTTGAGGCTCTTATCCATTGCCTCCTATTCCAAATGACATTTTAAATCCATAGTCTTGAAAAAGATTACTTCTGCTGCACTTGATGCAGCATGGGATGTGGTCTGTCACCAGGGCAAGTCAGCACTTTCACAACAGAGGGTAATAAATAACAATGGAAAGTGCAATTGGACCCAAATTTTCTTGTGACTCTGTGATTTCTACTATTAAGACTTTGAAATAAGACGTTTTGTCCTGTGAGCCGAGGGAAAAACATAAAACACCTGCATCTTTTCAATAGAATAATATTATTAATATGGTAAACTAGGGGTTTATTAGGCCCCAGACCCTCTAAAACCTTTGGGTTTGGTGAGTAAACCAGAAAATGCTTTCATGGTGGAATATTTTCTGGCATCTCCTTCCAAAGTTAAGACAACATGTTTCAAAACCATAGTGTCTTGTGATGGCCTGTTTGTTTTGCTTCCAAGGGATTGAGTTTCATCTTGTTCAGTACACAGTAGCTGCTCTCAGAGTGATGGTATCTTTCCTAAGTAGCCTCTAATTAAAGTTGCTTTATAATAATGCATGTGCTCCCAGTTAGGATGGAAGCACTGTTTACAGATTGTCTTTCACACAAATTTCCACTGGGGTGCATTTCCTGCCTGGAGCTAATGAAAGAAAATCTTTGAGTAGAAATTAACTGGTAAGACTAAATCTTAATTAATTAAACAGCCCCATAGGAAGGCCAGAGTATGTTTATGCACTGTTGCTTCTCTTTACCAATCGATTTTACCTATCTTTTTTTTTTTTTTCCATTTGTACTCTTTTTGTAAGAAATTATTTTTATTACTCCTCTTCAAGGTTTTCGTCCTTGCTAGAAAAATTTTGAGGATGTGTTGAGAATAGTTTTTTAATGACATAAGTATCTGGTCATCTGTGTGAAGCCTTCTGCTATGCTCCCAGGAACACAAATGTAACCACCCTGAAAGAGGAGAGAAACAGTGGTTTTCATTTACCATCATGTCTCATGGATTTGGGACAACTCCAAAGTATGACATGAACAGGGAATAACCCATCCCATCCAAACACCACAGATCTTGCTTGCAGATTATGTAGAAAAACAGCAGCATCAGAGAACTCCCAAAGCTGAGAACATCATGAACACAGCCCTGCCTATCTCTGGCATGTCCTTGTTGCCAGGACTTGAAAACAGATTGATACAAAACAGAATCTGATGGCCTGATTTTTTTCTCTGACACATCTTCATTAAGCTCTTGCTGGGGGTCCCCCCCTGCCAGAGCTGAGCTCCTCACCCTGCCTGTCAGTGGCTTCCAGAAGCATCACCTGGCCAACTCCAGGGACTTACCTCCCCATAGCTTACAGTAGAGTGTTAGATGATCATATGGGAGAGAAAAGCCCATGTGTGCTATAGTTTCTCTTGTAATTTCCTGTGTGTGCACACCCACAGAGCAAGCGCTGTCATTTGAGGTAGAAACTATAGCAGGGCAGAAACAAGCCACCTAAGAAGTCTAATATGCACCTCTAGAGGAGATTAAGATTTAATCATTTAAGATTAAGATTTTTCATTTAATGAAGGGGTGCAAAATAACACCATAAAAAACTAATTGTTGGAATAATTCACAGTAATTCTTAGCTTTAAAGTCTCCACTGTTTTTATCCAGGCACTAGACTGGACAAAGATCTAGAGAAACATCATTAAACCCTG
Source organism: Onychostruthus taczanowskii (assembly GCF_017590055.1). Taxonomy (NCBI): domain Eukaryota; kingdom Metazoa; phylum Chordata; class Aves; order Passeriformes; family Passeridae; genus Onychostruthus; species Onychostruthus taczanowskii. The sequence continues at coordinate 351,494 of NW_024499140.1, read as the reverse complement.
GCAACAGGAGTCATGCCAGCATGGAAGGGGACCTGACAATATGCAAGGTTCTTTCTGTCTGATATCCATAATTCACTTCAGAAAGTGGTAGGTATCAGCAAGCACTGTCTGTTTCTTAACATATGGCAGTATTATTTCAAGAACATTGTTTTGCAACCTCTTCATTCTACTTCACAGAAACTTCACCCATGTTCTTAAAAGCTGAGAGAAAGAGCCTGCCAATTACCACATGGACCTTGTAGAATTGCACAATCTTTCCAGCACCAGAGGCCATTTATTATTAAGGCCATCACACCAGGGCTATCATATATCAACTGAGCGAGCAAATTGGCTGTCATGGTCTAACCCCAGATAGAACTGGGTCCCACCAGGCCACTCGCTCATTCCTCTGGCAGGATGGGGAAGAGAATCAGAAGAGTAAAAGTGAGAAAATGTGAGTTGTGATAAAGACAATTTAATAGGAAAAGCAAAAGCTGCAGGCATAAGCAAAGAAAAACAAATTCATTCACCACTTCCTATGGGCAGGCAGTTGTTCAGCCACCTTCAGATAAGCAGGGATCTATCATCTATAACTCATACTTCAGAAGACAGGTGATATAGCTTCCAATGTCCCCCCTCCTCCTTTTTCTTCTCCCAACTGTATATGCTGACCATGATGCCATATGGTATAGAATACCCCTGAGACCAGTTGAGGTCAACTGTTCTGCCTGTGCTCCCTCCTGACTCCTTGTGCACCCCCAGCTTACTCACTGGTGAGGTGGGATAAGAAGAAAAAAAAAAAATCCTTGATGCTGTGAAAGCCCAGCTCAGCAATAGTGAAAACACCCTTGGGTTATCAACACTGTTGCCAGCACAAATCCAGAACAGAGCACCACACTACCTACTGTGAAGAAAATCAACTCTATCTCAGCCAAAGCCAGCATATTAGCATTTCACCTAGATGTGCTGGAGGCAATTGTCATACTGAAATGTCTTTCCATGTGTCACATTCCTTTGTATCTGAAAATGGACAGATCTTACTTAAATCAATCCCATAAAGTAATTACTTAAATCAATCGCTTTCTTCTTCTTTGAAGAAGAAAAAAAAACAGGATTCAAAAACAGGATTCAAAAACAGGATTCTAGGACATTCAGGCGAATTAAATGTGGGACCAAACACAACATTGCCTGATTCAAACCATGTACAGTATCTTATAATTGATGCATTATCATAAGAAGCCCCCCAATAAAGAGGACAAATTACTGCAATCCATTAGTTTTCATGCCCCTGTGAAAATAACCTGTTTTGCTTTGGGCAGAACTCTGTCTTCTCCAACTCTTCTTTTTAATACCAACACTGTGAGATTGCCACAGAGCATTTAGTTTAACATTTCTTCTAGAACTTCTGAAGTTCTATTTCCAAGGATGCAACTGTGGGAACACTCTGGTAAATCCTTCCACCTTTTATTCTATAAATTCCATCTCTTATGCCTTGAAGTAAAATTATATCTGCACTTCTGCAACATTTTCTCCTTGAGGATAGCACAGTGACTATTGAATAATATTAAGGAATTACGGTTTTAGTGACACAGTAGTACAGATAGGAGAACAAGGGTGTGTTGGGACTAAATATCTTCCACTGCCTCCTTGAGAACAGGGTCAGAGAGGCCAAAACTGTGAATCCCATCCTAGCACTCTTTACATTTGTTTTAAAGCGTATGCTGCCATAATGAGAGTCTGGGCTGAAGACCAAGATAATAATTCCACTGATTTCAGTGGGTCTTGGGTTAACCTCTAAAACTGACTGGGTGTTTCAGCTTGATTATACCTGCCATTTGTACAGTGTACTTGAAGTTTTCATCAGTATGTGCTAGCAATCAGTCTCTTTAGGTATTTTTCTCACAGAAAACATGGTTTGAGGGGTTCCCCCCCCCTTAATAAAGGTATTTCTTTAATAAAGGTAAAATTTTTGTGATATATGGCATTTTATCTCTTTCCTCTGAATGAAACTCTTTTCTATTTGTATTTATTTAAAGAATTCCTCCTCAGAAATTACTGACAGATAAAAGGCCTTATCAGTGCAAGAAGCTGTATGACACTGAGGAAATTATAGTACAGTAACCCCCCCCCAAATGTTCAGAACTTTCAAAGATGAAAACAGTGCTACATGCAGTACAGAAATTCAGGGCAACAGTCTAAAATGTTCACCAGTCACCAGAGGACATATAAGTATGTTTGTGTTTTATATAGATATAGATATATATAAAACCACCCCTTTAACTAAGAAGCAGTCAGGAAAGTTAGTCATTTAATGTGCACATCTGCCTGCACTTGTACATAACAAACCAAAGGAACACGCAAGGTCTGATTTTCTGGGTCAAGCCTTAATAAAGGTGTGCCCTGAGTACATCCTCAGGAAGTTGCACTATTACAGAATCCACAGTGGCACTTATTGCTCAACACTGTGGACTTGGGAAAGAGGTCATATGGCCATTGGGTACAAAAATTCATCCAGGAGGGTTCTGAACAGCCCTTTCCTCCCTGGCCAAATTCCTCTGTCTCAAAGAAAGCAAGAAGGACTACCTGGCTCTCCTACCCCCTCGACTCATCCTCTTTCCTCCTCCTGCACTGCCATGTTCCCCTCACACAGAACAAAACCATAGTGAAAGGAAAGAAAAATCTCCCTCCTTGACACCCAGGGAGAGAGCCTATGTTAGCTGGAGAAAAGAAAATCTCACCTGTCCCCTGTCATGGCCTGGCATGGCTCAGTAGAAGGTTCTGGCACAAAGGATTATTTGCTGCCTCTATCAAGCAAATCACCAACACATATTCCCACATTCTTACAGTTTCACACAGTCTTCTGACTCCACAGAATGGTATCTCATCACTGGTGTGTCAGCCCTCTGACAGAAGGACTCTGATGATGTGGCATGAGCACCACAAGTCTCTGCATGGAGCAACAAACCCCAGGACCTGAAGGGTCATCTCCACAAAATATCTGTGCTGAGATTTTTGTTGTTTATTTCAAAATCCATTATATTCCCCCCATTCCAGACAGTTTTCAATTTCAAAAACTGTAACAATGAACAAAATTTGTGGAGCTTTCAATTATATAACAAATGAGAATGTAGTTTCAAAACGTTTCATACACTGACCTAGCCCTACTCCCACTGCACTCAATGGCAGAGCTCCAATTGACACCAGCAGGAGTAGAATTAAGATGGTGGGAAATTGTTTTGAAAATCAGATGGAAAAAAAAATCTCTGAACCACATCTGCTTTCCCTTTTTGCCCTCTCTTCACACATCCACACCCATCTCTTTTTCTCCCTCGCTGTGGTGAAATGATGCACTAATTGGTTCCGCATGGACAAGACCACACAGAGGAAATGATGTTGCCATAATATAATCTAATCAAAATAATTCTCAGGTCTGAGTAAACATTTCAATAAAAAGACAGAGCAGTCCTTGACAGCTGATGTTTGCTGTAAAATGATTGAAAGCTATGGGTAATTTCAATCCAAGCTGAGTTCCTAGCTTGTTTACCTTTCCATCACATACCTTTTTAATCCTGATTATATGTAATCAACAGTATAAGCAACATGATCCTTTTGTAGTTGACAAATTCTTGGTTACATTTTGCATGTTTTCAGATAAGCACACAAGAAATTATATATAATCTCTTTCTACCTGAGAGAGCTTTACATCAGGTAGTTACAACTTAGCTCAATTAAAAACATTCTTGAAACAAGTACATCATCTTTTAGATTCACAAAGCTAATTTAAGGAGCCAGTGGGCATGATTAAGTCAAAAAACAATGAGGGATGGCTAGGAATTAAAATGAAAGTCATAGATGAGTGACCTTATTTTTGGCTGGACTTTCCCAGCAGGGTGTTTCTTCATTACATCAAAATAATAATCCATCTGGGTGTAGAATAAGGCAGATCAGCCCTTTTGCAAAGTGACCAGAAAGGCTGTATTATGTCTGCATCATCCACATGTAGCCTCCTAAAAGAGGGCATGATTTTGGGGTTTCTGAGCCCTTCTAATCCCCTCCAGTCTTTGGGAGGGTCGAATACACCAGAGAGAAGATGACTTTACTGGAAGGATTAGCTAGACTGACAGGTCGGAAGACTCAGGCTGACTGTATGCCTCCCATACCAGTAGATCCCAAAATCTGCCATGGTGCTGGTTGTCCTTCTCATGTTTGTCAGGCTGCAGTGGCTGCTCCTGCAGAAAAGGTGAGCTGGGACCAGATGTAAGCCTCGCGTGGACCATGTCCTCACCCATGGGGTCTGTTCCCCAGGGCTGAACACAGCCTGGGCAGAGACCAGGCTGGTAACAGAGCCCATGGGCAGCCCCAGACATGGTGAGTGCATCAGCCAGTCCAGGGTTCAACCAGAGAACTCAGCCAGGAAACAGGTCAGAGATAGGCCCTTTCTTTTACTGCTGTCAAGCAGCTCAGAGGAAGTCACCCACAGCTCATAGTGACATTGTGATCCAGACTGAAAATAACTTGACTTGATTATATTTAACAGGTCAATGCTGCATACCTGTGGGAAGAAGTTTCATTTCTTTGGTGATTGAAGGTGTAGGCTAAAAGATAAGCTTCAACCAACTCTCAGGATGTTATCCTGCTCCTTAAAACCTATTTTTTTACATGGATAAAAATGAGTAAGTACTACCAACTCCAACGGTATTTCACTGCTCTTGACAAATGAATTTTGATAATAATAATCGTAATTAACCCTCTGCATGTATGACAGTACATCTTTTTTTTTTACCTTTTGCATCTTGTAATTTGGATGAAGACATAAACAGATTTTCATAGCATCCTTTCCTATCAAGTACTGTGATTCTGATTCTACAGATGAAGAAACAGCACATTTACCCCAGCAGACTTTAGACAGTGAAACAGACTCCACCTTGATAACCACACGTGGGTCTTGTCTACATTAGGCTCATGCAACAGTGAAAGATTTTGGGAAGGATATATGTAAGGAAACCAATTATTTTACCATCTTATTTATTTGGACTGTTCAAAAGGCAGCCCCAACTATTCACCTATAAAAGAGAATATAATCACGATGTCTCATGTCACAATGAGAATCACATTAATAAAAAGTGCAAGTTTTGTGTGCTCAGTTCTATCCTCATACTCCAAACAGCTCTTACTGATTTTTTTCCACTATGTTGAAAACTCATCTGATTTTTAAGATTTTTTTTTAAATAAAGCTAAAGAATTCATAAGTGATGAGACAATGCACAAAATATGTACCTGTCATAAACTAGTAGTGTAACATAAAAAATCACATATATTTAAACATATTATGAGTAGAATGTATGACCATGGTGAAAACAAATGTAGCTGATATTTAAAGCATAATTCTACTCAAATTTCTATTCAGATGGAACTTTTGCTGTTTATGAAACTTGAAAAATAAAAATTTAAGGAGCGCATGTTATGAAAGTCTGGTTCTCATTTCTATGTCAGTTTTCCCACATAAATCAATTGTCCAGACTTATTTCCATTGTACTCCCTAGGAGGATTCTTCCACTTCTGGGCCTGTCTTCACTTCTATCTAGCACATATATAAAAGAAATAGCTGACTTATTTTTAAATATCCCATTTCACACTGAGGAGTATAACTGTAGGGTTTGAAAAAGATTGGCCTAAAAGCTGATGCATTTCTTGGTTTGTTTAAGAAAATCCATAGGTTCACTATGCAGAAACAGCTGCAGAAAACCTATTTGATTACTTCAGGAGTTTAAACCTGCTTGTTCCAGACTGGGTCAAAGAAGTTTACAAAAAGATTCCTGGATGCTTCCCACTCTGCTATAGCGCCGTGGGAAGGTGAGACATATTAATGGATTAGTGGATCCAGGAAGTAGCTCGAGTATCCTGGTCCTATCATGTCATCCTCAATTTGTTACTCATCATAAATTACCTCTAAAAAATAGAAAGAAAGAAGCTGAGCTGAAGTATCTGGTCCTAGGCCCATCTATCAGAGAGTATTTCTACAGCTCAGTCATGAGTAGATCTGTATGTCAAGAAGGTGAAATCACCAAGACATTAACTCATCCACGAAACCTTGGTACTGTGGGATTAAGCAATTTGACTCAGCCACAACAGTCTCCACTGAAAAAGTCGGTAGATAATACTGCAAATGTTTAATATTACCACAGATATGGCATCTGCCAAAAATGTTTTTACACAAATATAAAGTTAACAGCACCAGGCCAAATCAATAGCCATGAGATTGTGGTATACTGAATGGTGCATTGTCAAGGAGGAAACCCTACAGGTATGCTAGTCCCCCCACTGAAATTGTTTGAGGGAGAGGTTCTCTATTTCTTGCCATTTCTGGGGTTGCAGCCAGGCTCAAGCAACCTAGTTAACCTGCAATTAGTACAAACAGTGAACAGTTATTCAGCTGCCTCCATGTAACCCTAATGTGATCATTTAGGTCATGCCCAGAGGAGTCAGTCATGATCACAAGTTCCCTTACGGAGCTCTGTACAGGTGTGCATTACATATGAGCCCTTTCAACACAGATCGCCTTTGCTAAGAAATACATCTGTGACACTTTATTACCCTTCTCTCCAATAAATGTCCTTAACACGATCACTGTGTTTTCTTACCTCAGTGATCTCTATGTATTTGTATCTCAGATACACGTTATCTCAGATAATTCTGCATGGATGAGGGCCTGTTCTGTGAACCATTGATGTGCTCTTTAATCCTCTTTCAGAAATTATGGGGAATTTGAACAGTGCCTGAAATTTGTGTAGTTACACATTAAAGTGAAAAATGTCACCCAAAAGAAATTATTTGCTGTTATTTATGCAGTTTATTCAATGAATCAACTTATCCTAAATATGTATGTAGCATGCTTTATCTATGCAGATAGGAATTTTACATGTGGTTTCAGTTATTTTAAATATCAGTTTTGTTTTGTGCATTTGCAATTGAGTTGCTCAGTAAGCCAGAAAAGTCCTCATTTTTGTACTAGATTTGTTAATATTGCTGGAACACGTCTTCTGTGGCCTTGCTCTTCCCCATATATATATATTCTTTGATTAGTGTGATGGCACTTCCTTATCTAATTTTCACAGTGTGCTTGATATTTTACCTTTCAATTCTTTTTTTTCTCTATCTGTGGCTTACTCTCAGTATGAAAAAAATAAAGTATTTGCATTACATCAATCTAAGCTACAATTTTCACTTATGAACGAGTAGTCCATTCCATCTGAGAGCAACTGCTCTCAAGACTCCTTAGTGACAACTTGATAGATCAGCTCCATTACAGAGTTTGGTGTTTCTTGCATGATCACTCTCACAACCAGCACCATCCTGATATCACCAGATCAAACAGGGCAACAGTCTTTTTTCAAGGAGCAATATATTCTGGCTAGAAATGTAATGCCTATAAGCATAAAAGTGTTTCTACCCCCAGCAGCTGCTTAGGCAGGGGTTAGTACCTTTTAATTTCTTTCAGAAGTGATCCTCCCTTCAAAAAACTTCCTTTTTTTCACTCTCATCTTGATCTAAATCCTTGTGGTTCAACCAGGAATTCATAAATCTTTATTACCTCAGGCACTTCTCTTTCTGTTTTCATCAAGTATTTCTTTTGTATGGTAATACTTCAATATCTTAAACCACTGCTAAGCAATCTATCATAACAAATGGCACTTCTTTAATGTTATGCCCCTGTTCTGGTACCTTATATCCAGTTTATTTGTACAGATTGTAAGCTCTTAGCTATTGCATCCAGAATTTTCAAGAGGGATGATGGTATTGCATTTTATTTAAATGGTATGCTCTGTCTCACCCCTCCAAAATGTATGGTATATCCCAAGCCTGTGGTCCTGCCCTGAACCGTCATTTATCTGTAATCCCCTTGGCCCAAGTCTGATTCCGTGTGCACTTTCAAACCACCTCTTAAACCGTGCCAGCAAGACCAGTCGCCCTCTTAGCTTTTTCCCCTCTCTTAGCCCCTTTTTCTCCCCTCTTGGCCCTTCCCTAGGCTCTCCCTTTCCCTCTCCCCCTCCCTCCCCCTTTCCCCTTCCCACTCAGTAACCACCATGCTCTCAGGGGTGGGACCCCCAATAAACCCTCATCTAATCAGCACCCTCAAAGCCGTGTGGAATCTCCTTGCCTGCCTGCTGCTGCCAGCGAACTCACAGCCTAGGGGGCCCTCCCGGGACACACCGTGGTGCCCTCCCCCAAAACGAACTGCTACAAAGGATTGGTTATTTTTGTAGTTTTTAATCTGAAGAGGACTCAGCCTAGAGGTTCACAATGAGCTATAGCACAGCTCTACCATTATGTCATACCAGGGTGTGTGAAATGCAGTTGATGTCAGTAACTGCCAGGGACAGGTGCAAAGCAGCAACGGATTCTTTCCAAAACTAAACAACATAAATGAACTTGCACCTCTTGCTTCCAAATTTGAAATATTTGATGAGGAACTTCCCAGCCTGGGACCACTAACAGTGATGCTTCCCTGATCACAAAGGAAGGGAAGCAAAGGGAGATCTTTAAAAAACATGAGGAATTCATGATCATTTGGAAAAACCAGAGCAATGACCTACCTGCAGCAGGAACTAACAAAAAGAGATGTTTTGCTTCCCCTTCCTCTGCATCTGCAGTCACTATGTTTAAAAGGTCTCTGCTGCCCACCAGCACAAGCACCTCACACAAACAAATATGTCTCTATCACATCACCTTCCCTATCTACTCTATCCTTTCACAGTTTGTCCTCAATGTGTAGCACTTTGGCAGACCCTAATGGGCACCTTGACAGGCCTTTGCTCAGTCTCTGGAGAGGACTCCAGTCCTAGTCTTCAACTCCATCATTTAATTCAGCTGTAGATACTTCAGCTTAATGAGTGACACTAATAGGAAGAGGCTGGCAAGAGCTGATTCACCACTGCTGCTAACTTGTGCCATTCTGCAGGCTCCACTTGACCCTAAAGTTCTTTTCTTTATCAGCATTCAAAGCCATGGCTGAGGTGACATCTGCTCAGACAAGTGCCTTGCTCTGGCTGCAACCATCCTGGCTGTGATGGCTAAGCTCATCTATGGGCTTTGTAACTTCTTATAGCCAAATATACGGGCCTGGCAAAGCATCACTGGGAAGAGCCAGAGCAAGAATTGAAATGAATAACAGGGAGTACAGTCATAAGCCACAGTCTGACACGAGAGCAGAGCTGTTATACCTCTCCCAGATATGGGCTTTGGGTAAGAGAGGGAAGAGAAACAAAGAAATCCTCCAGGAAAGTGCTTGCACCCAGTAGTGACACCTCTCTTGAGACTCCTTTTTTCACCACTGGTCATTGCTGGTCAGTCATTTCAGCACTGAGAGAACAGCTCCAGCTGGCTCCAAGTGTATTGTGACAAGAGGTCAGGAGAGCATCTCTAAACACATCTCCTTGGTTCTTACCTGTATTTCTTCTCAGTCCTCTGATGGGACAGGGTGATCTCTCCCTTCAGGAGCTGCAGGCCACAGGGCTTACCTATTAGCATGTTTTTCCTCTGCTTTAGCATAAGAGTTTGTTTGCCATATAATAAAGATGGAGCTGATTAAAAGCATGTCTGGGCCTGGACTAGTAAGTCACCACAACCCTTTGGAATCAGCAGCATTAGACGATCCTCCACACCCCAGGTGAATTTTCTCTTATTGCCATCTCACTGCACTGACATGAATCATAAATCACTTTATGGGTAGACATGCTGATGTACTGCACAATTACAGAGAGATTCTCCTCTTGGGCCAGATTTTCCCTAGTGAACAGTGCTGGCAGCTCCTGCTGCTAGCAGAGAAAGAAGAATGTGTCACTGCCTCTACTGCAGTGAGGGATGTTGAGCAAGAAACTGCACTGTTGTTGATTTCATGCTGTGTGAGGAGAGGCCATTTGGATGGCCCTGTCCTATCCCTTCCTGCAGGATGGATTTTATTCTGAAAATTCAGTACGGTTTGAAATTAGAGATCAGGCTTCAGCCCTGTGGCATTTGATCATAGAATTGTACGATATCAGGTTGGAAGGGATCCCAAGGTCCAGACCAGGAGCCAGTGTGCAACCCTTTAAGACACCTAGGGAAACCACAGCTGCTTACTGGCAAACACCAACGTGGTTAACCTGTGACCAGTAGTTATTCACACTCCAGGGGCTGGGAAGAGCACACATGTCTGCATATGGCTTCTGTGTCTCCCTAGGGGTCTCAAGTAAAAAGCAAAGACCATCTCTTCTGGATGCAAAAGGCTACCAAAGGTCTTAGATGCCTAGAGGGTGTAGATGAACAGCCACACTGGGACTGAGACTGTCCTCAGCTGCTCATTTGTGAAGGATACACAAAGGACACGTAACCACCACTGCAGAGCACGTCACAGGTTTCCTGCGCACAGGACCAGTAAACATCAGCTCTGGATCATAAATGGTGCCAGTCCCTGCCTCTTTTTTCACTGAAGTAAGGCATGGATACAAATGACCACGGAGGAACTTGATCCTGCTGACTGTGAGGATGGGTGGGACTGCCACCATGCAATTTCCTTGCAGCAGAGTCCTTGCCATGCAGAGAAATGCTGACAGGTGTTTCATTCTTCTGAGACTCAAACCTTCTCCCTCAAAGGGCCAAAAGAGCTCAGTGGCTCCTCTGTGGGCTAAGGGTCTGAAGAGAGTGCTGCTCCTCATCCTTCCTGAGCAGCTAGACCATGCAGCCACATGATTTAGAAACAGGACCTCTTGTATCCTGTAAGGGGGCAGGGGAAGCTAACCAGCCTACAGCAGTTGTCAGGGGTTTATGTTTCCAGATCCAGAGACACTGTGTTGAAGGCTAGCCTTGGGGACTCATTACATGAAAATTTCGTTATTTCAGGATACTCCGGGTTACAAATGCCAACTCTTTTCTCTGTCATTCAAAATCTGAATTGTCCACGGTGATTTCCAGGTGAAAATAGCTGGGGCATATTATTTATTCCCTGTACATCCAATACCTCTTTAGAAACATTGTGATTCCCTCATGTGAATGACTAGTAAATCCTGGAATGCAAAGAACAGCATAGATCTTCAGAACCCCAGATATTTATGTGTAGAGAATAGTTGTAAAAAATTCCAAGACCAGGAGTTTCCAGAAACAGGGAAATTATTTTGATCACTGAATGAAAAGAAGATGCAAGTGTCCTTCCAAAAATCTTATAATAGTTTTCTCCCTATTGAATTATCCATTTGGCTCCTAAAGATAAAAATAATGAAACAATTTTTTTACAATTAATATTTTAAACAGTTTTAAAAATTTATCTTTCTTCTCTCATGTCTCTCCCTGACATAAATATTATATTCATAAATCTAGCCTGTGATAAAATTCTCTCCTAATTTATAGGATCGAGTCTCCAGAAGAAACCATTGCCTCTGAAGTTTTGCCAACTCTCCAACTAAGCCTGGTACAGTGAGTGTTTCACTCCACTTCTTGTGGATTGCTCCACTACTAAGTGAGTTTTAAAGTGTTGTGCCTCTGGTGGTTTTTCATGAGCCTTCCTCAGGCACAGCTTCCATAGGGTTTCATTAAAAAAAAAAAAAAAAAAAAAAAAAAAAAAAAAAAAAGCATTTAGCATCTAGCTAATGTAGAGGCATCTTGCCAGCCTCTAAAGACAGGCATTTCACAAAACAACCTGTCCTGTTTAACCAGTCTGTTTATCACCTTGATATTGACAGCAAACAGAAGGGTGGGAATAATTTTTAACAAGCTGCCCTTACCAGTGTATTTGACTCAAACCCACAATTCTTCGGCACTTGTACTACTGACAAGCCTGGAATCTGAACTAGGAGACCAATAAATATTGTAAGATAATTCCAAGATCCAAAGGTCTTGGGCAGGACAGACTGGGAATGAGATCCATCACACACAATGCATAAATTCTGCACTTCAGTTTCCTCAGAAGACAGACTACTTCCCAGCTTGCCTTGCTCATTTCAATTTCCTATCATTCAAAAACCCTTTTAAAAATTAGAGTTCTGTCAAATCATAAATAAATAGTAAAACTTCTTCTGCCCTCTAAGAAATCTTTTCCATGTATATAACTTGATGAAAAGAGCATTGACTTATTATGGAAGAAAAATGTAGTGGGAATTTATAGCCAATTTGACCTGATCATTACCTATAAATATCTTTGGACATGACTGTTTTCTATGTAAAACTGTCCCAGCAGTTCAGCCAAAATTTCCTGGCTGATAAGGCTACTTCAGTTTTCAGATCCAGGTTTTTTTCGTTTTCTTCTTATTTTTCCCTCTCAATTTTATAATATCAGTGTCTAGTCCCTAACCAGTATGCTGAATAAAGTTTACTGAAGGCCAGGTGTCCTTTTACACATCTGCAGACTCATCCCCATTTCCCTTCAAACTCCCCAGCCCACCTGAACTGCTGTCTTTTGGTAAGTAGAAGCTTCTAAGCTTCCAGAGACTTTTTTTCAAACATAGTATCTCCATCCTCTCAAAATGTCCTGATCGATGGTGTCTGAACAGTAGTCAAGGCAATATTTGTTACATTGTTTTCCCAGATGGTTATTGAGTTGAAAAGAATGGAAAGAAATCTTAGAAAGTCTGCAGTTAGATTTCCCAGCTTAAATGGAGTTTGAGCAGAAATTAACTGGCAGGCATGCGTATGGTCAGTGTACACCACTAGACTGGTGTGAGGCTCACCTGCACAGGAGTGCAGCTGGTGCAGCCCACCTTCTACATTGCATCTAGATAATAAAATTAAGGATAGGAGGAACATCTCCAGGGTCCTTCTGTGTTCCTATGTGTGCCCACAACACTCATCTGGGTTAAAAAACAACCGCTAGCATGGGGTATAAAAACATAATCTCTCATATTACGCTTAAAATCTTTAAAGCAATTTTATATATGTCAAATATATCATATATAAAACAACCAAAAAACAAAAGTTAATTATCAAATTATTACAAACCCTACAATATTTTCTAATCTGGTAGTTCTTCAGTAATGGATACAATAATGTTCCTCAGGTCAGATTTTTTCATCACTGAACCAAACAGTAGCAAAACTCCTGCTGATTTCATCTGAAAGCACATTGTTCTCATGTGGCCCATGAGTAAATCTACAACACAGGTCTCAAACTTACAGCATTATCAAGTCCTGCATCTCTGTTGCAAATCTCAGTAGTTTTAGCTCTTAGAGACATATAAAAGATAAAGCTCTTAGACACATAAAAACAGGAGACCAGCTTTTGTTTAAAATATTAAACAGAAATATAAACTCAGCTCTCCAGCTTGCAGAAGAAAGTTTGAAAGGTTAAAACTCCAAACTGGTTGACAAGTCTTAAAACATCCTCTTCTTCATGTGTCTTGATTTTTAGCTTTGTCACATTAAGAATCCACACATAGAACTGCAAAACTATGTTCCTAAAGAATATGCATGTGGCAGACAATCAGTGAATGGTTTTCCCTATAAAAAGCTGAATTTGGAAGCATGGCAAGAGTCTCCTAATCATTGCTACCCCATTTAGTTTATGAGTGGTGGCCAAGTACTTTGGCCATGCAGAGCAGAGTTTGGGAGGGTTTGGATGTAAGAACTAATTGCACAACATATCTGGATTCAGTCAGTCTGTATTAATTATAAAGGAGTGATATTAATTCCCTAAGATCCTACAGCCTTTATAAAATATCAAAACTTATTGGTGGGAGTACTGTTTCTATTAACTTTTTTGTCCAGTCTGATTTTTATTGCCTTTTTAGACCACTTTGGCAGTAAATATCCTCCTAAAGGCTTTTGATACTTCCCCTGAAAGTGCAAAGAAGTCTGGCTGTAAATGAGAATGAGGTCCAGCCAGTCCAAACAGAAATGCAAAAAGAAACCATATACTTTTAAAGTTTAATCACCTTTAGCATAAATGTACCCCATACAGGAGCAATAACAGCATGTTGCCAGCCATCCAATGCTGGATTGTTTCTCCAATTGTCCTCTTTAATTAGCCTTTCTGTCCCTTGGTGCTCTTGTTTTATTACTTCAGTTGTAAACAGGACATTATTCAAGACTGTTTCAGGCTAATTGCACTACAGATATTAAGAGCCTGGCTGTTAAGTGGTCATAAATGAGACTTTGTAACTACTGAACGGTTAATAAAAACAATGAAATGCATTGTTCCATATAAATACAACTGAGCAGTGTAATATTTTATAATGATGACTATTTAATTGGAATTTATGCTCACAATTTTGGATTTCTGACAATATCACCATCTTTATAGCAACTGGCCTTTGAAAGCCACTTCTCTATTTTTCCACCTTCCCAAGGAATTCAGTGTTACATTTAAATCCTGGTACACAAACTGAATGCACCTAGACCATGAGTTGCCTTGAGGAGCTCAGTCTTGGCTCCTCAACATAAGCATCTTTCTTAGATGATCAGGGCCCAGAGGCAGTGGGCACCCACAGAAACTGTGGGCTCTGTAGTTTCTTAGCATCTCTAAAAAGGACTAAATCTGCACTCTGATGTAGAAATAGTTCCTGGTCTTCTGGCAGGGCCAATCGTGTTAAAGACCCAGTAGTCCAGAGAATATTTTGAGCAAATTCTGGAGCATAGTAAGGAAGGAATCTGAGCAGGATTACTTCAGACATTAATCCAGGATTGTGAGCTCAGGGATAGTCTGAGCTGTTGTCAAGGTGCAGGGGTGACAATATTTGCTCAGCCCAGCTCCATCAACGTTCATCCCACCATTCACTGTAATGCTGTGATATGACCAACACAAGCTACGCTTCTTCCTAGAAGAATTTGGTGTGTTATGCAGAAAAGCAGTGGAGGATAGAGAGACAGCTGTGTTGCATATGTCCTAGGCAGAAAAATAAACATCCAGATACACAGAGCAATAAGGATGCTGTGGTTTGTAAAGCTCCCTAGCATGTGCTCCATGGAAAAATGTGAATGTCAAGCAAGCAAGGGGATAATGCAAGCAATAAAATACACATTTTGGTAACTACCACTAATGAAAATGTTCTTCAGGTTATCCTGCCTTAGAGCAAATTAGTTGACAACTAATTATGTAGCGACAGCTCTTGAGCCCATAATCCCTGTCAAATTGCACCAAGTGAGGAATGAGGACCTGTCTCACAAGTCATTATACAAACAAACAATTTAACATGTTGTTCTATTGTATTTAACCCAATGCTGTTGCATTGGGTTAAATACAGTGAGTATTTCAGTAAGCAAACACAAGTGTTTTAAATCAGAAACAAGATAGTTTAAAGGGCTAGATAAATCCCCAATATAAACATTTTTATTGGTGGCTTCATTTGTGGAGTGACTTGTTGTAACACTGACTAATTGGTTTGTAAATTTTGCTGTGGGTTCTTTTTCTTATCTTACCTAAATTTTACAAAATCCAAACAAGCACTCAGCTCCTAATGTTATCAAGTAGTTGCTGAAAGAAGCTCTGACCTTTTAAACTCCATAATCCTTAGAGGAATAGCAAACTCTTCTGCCCCACTAGCTAAGAAGGCCACTTTTTAAAATTTAGAATTGTATTGAATGGTGTAAAAATCACAGTCTCAGTTTTCAGTTACCATTCCCATTGATTCCTGTGTTAGGAAGGATATAAGTGCTACAGAGAAGAATATGACTCACATCTTCCTGGAGGAAGTTTGACATTTGGCCTAATACGAACATCCAACATAGTTAATCCCATTCCCACAAGTTACTGCAATGTGAAAGAAAATGTGGTCATGAAGTGCAAAAATACATGTGTTACGTTGCTTTCAGGACTTCTTAAATAATCATAGAGCAATTCTTCACAGCTATTCTCGCAAACCTTTCCAAAACCAGGAATTGTCACACAGAGAGAGACAAAGCATCTGATCATTAGAGGTTCCTGACTTTCATGATTTCCCACAGGAGTAAAATGAAACACCTCTAGTCATCTGTGTCCTAGCGATTTGATTGCAAGAGGAGGCCTTGTCACGGGCGGGAAATATGGCCACTCCAATGCCAAGTTAATGACATACCCACTGGACTGCTGTTCCTTACCCAGAGCTTGCCTTAAATTCAGGTTACGGTTTTGCTGTTGCAAATACAGTTATTAACTTTAAAATGAATTAATGAAGAACAGGATCTCCTGTGGAGTTCTTGTCTCTAATTAAGTGGTGGCAGGGGAACCGTGTAGTGGCATAAGAAATAATTGAATCAAGAAAACTTTATTTTTTATCAAGATATTTAGCATTTTGGCATCCTTCCAGATACATTTCCTATAATTGGAAATATTAAATTGTCTGATTTAAATCTGCAGCTCCCCGACTCAAGCATACAGTCCCATTGAAGGCTGTGGCACTGGTCATGAGTCAGGCTGGAGACCAAGTTGTGAGGATACAATGCTGTTATGTTCTATGAAAGACATAGGTGAGGGGTTTTTAGCAGAAAACAGTTTCCTGAAAAATGCTGTTTCAATAATAGCCATATATAATGTAAGTAAACAGAAAAATTGAAGAAAGAAAAATTTTATCTTGAGATTTCAATTTCAAGAGCACAAAAACATAGTCTGCAATATTTTGTACACACTATGCAAAGTATTTTCTTTTTTAACCTTTCACCTCCAAGTCTAACCACCACCAAAAATATATTATTTAGGAGCGAAAGAAATGTGTTCGTAATTTCTGGATAATTTCTTTTTGCTTCCATTTCAGTTCACCAAGAAAAATAAACACATTTTGTTTCAGCGAAATGCAAGCTTTTTTAAATTTATTTGTTGTTTCTGTTTTGGGGGATTTTTTTTTTTTTTTTTTTTTTTTGTTTATTCAGGTCAGACAAACAAAAAAGCCAATTACTACACAGCTCTAAACCTGATGCTGTTGAGACTATTGAGAAACCCTTCTACTAACACTCCAGGTGCATTCTACTAATGCTCAGTAATGTGCTGACAGATATAGTGTAAACAGGGTGCTGTTGTATGTGAGGGGCTGTCTCCAGTGTCCATTCAGTCACTCATTTCTCTATCCATATTATGGTCCTTATGCTTTCAACTCATATTCCAGGGCTTGTGTCATCTACCACAATTCCTTCGGCTTTCTTTTCTATTGGGGTAACAGCACAATCAAACCCTGTCCTCTCAACAAATTTCACACCTGTGCCTCTCATGGACTGACCTGTAGAACAAGTTCATGGAGTGAGTCAGGATTAGACATCAGAATTATTGCCATGAGATGTGGGGAGAAATGTCCAAGAAAGAGAGTGGAGCCAAAGCTGAAAGAGAAGATACTTAACAGTACTAGAGACAGGCTATAAATGCCAGCCACATGAAGAGCAAGAAAGAAGTCAGGGAAGTGTTTGTAAGTAAATATGGAAAGATGAATGGGAAGAGTGAGGACAGCAGCAGCAAGAGGGGCACTCACACTTTCAGAGAGATGGCCGTAGCTTTGGTGAGTGAATCTGCGAAATGGGCATTCCCTGCACTGGAAGGGGTGAAGAAGAGTCCCAGCAGGGAACCATGCACTTTATGTCTCTCCAGACTATCCCAGAGGTTGTGACCTCACTAGCACATTACAAATGCTGCTTATTTAATGAATGTTTTTCAGGGAAGTGAAGAGGTATTCCGGTGAATGTGCATAGCAAGAAAATGGTTTTGTAGCTAATTCAAGGACTACACTGAGGACTATATTATTTGTCCAAAAGTTTGGGCTTAGTGTTCATGGCATGTGGCTAGATTTTAACACTGTCAAGTCATGTAAAAGTATCTTTTCATGATTATGGATTGTACCTAAAACAGCAAATGGTAGAAATCCCAAAATCTCCTATATTTCTCGAGAGATGAGGAAGAAGTCTGTGAAGGAAGCACTGAGAGAAGAAATCTGAGCTTCTGTACACAAGAAAATTAGATCAGATGTAGGTCTTCACTCTTTATTAAATTTAGAGTAAAAAAAAGAAAAATCATTATTTTCATATAGAAAATAATTTCAGGCTGAAGTCTCTGCCACTAAAAAATAGTAAAAAAAAGGTGAAAATACTGCTGACTTGAAAAAGGAGGATAAAAGTTGCTCTGTGGTTATACGTACTAATCAATCTTGGGTATGAGTCTCTCCAAGATTTATTTTGCTTCCTTTTACACATATATTTGTGGGCTATCTCGGGAGATACCTGCATTTGCTTACTGAATTTCTTTTCTAACCATGATTATCTACTGTTGGAGATAAACAAATAATAACCCAGTAACACTTTCAGTATTTCTATCTGAGCCTTCCATCTCCTCCCAAAGAAGGACCTGGGTAGTCTGCTCCTTTCTCACTTCTCAGCATCCCAGATGGGTTCTTCCTCACTTGTGCATCAGCTGTTCTTCCCTGGTACCTCTGAGAGGGTGCTGCCTTCCACATGTCTTTGTAGGTAAGGACTGCTGCTCAGAAATATTCTAGTCCAGAGGGGCCCTCCCAGCTGCGCTTTTGAGTGTTTCTGGGAAGAAACATTTAATAGGTTCATATCACTGCAACATGCAACCTCTGGGTAACCACTAATCCATTAGATTTGCTAGAAGCAAAATTGATGGTTCCTAGAGATACAGCTGCTGATTTTGCAAAACCCCAACTCCCCACTGGAGAGTGAGGGCATCACCAGGTATGCAGCATGGGCACAGAACTCCCCTATCTCAGTATTTTTTTTTTTTGTTACATGAGCAGTCTGCTTCTCTGTGAGATTTTTAACATGCTCCACTGAGTTTCTGCAATATTTAGAAATAGCTGTTATGACACTGCATAGTCTACAGCAGAACATGGAAAGGTGCTTGATCTACTGTTACCCTTGCTTTCGTCTTCCTATGTTGTGTTAAAATAAAGAAGTGTTCAAGTGCACATATGTCAGACAGTTTTTCCTGAAATGAACCCACAATTCCCACATTTGTCAGTTCCTTTGAATTTCAAAGGATAACATGAAAGGGCACCAGCTAGAAAAAGTGATATAGGTAAATGGTCAATACCTACATATTTATAATTCCAAGTTTATCTTTATATATACATATTATTACATTTCAAATCATTAGCTATGTTTTTAGGTGAGGTGGGGGGAGTGAATGGGTAAGGGAATGATTTTGAGAGTGTTGGGTTTTTCTTTTCAAAGCTCATGAGAATCAAAAGTCATTGAGCCTGAGAACACTTACAAGTTCTTTTCAAAGAGATGTGTTCTCCACCTTCTCACTTCTGTATGGCAATATTTTCCCATATATACTTTAAGACCAAACCTTGTTGCTTCCTAAGATAATCACACCCATGCAAAGCAAAAGTGATTTAGAATATGTAGTTAAACCTATGTTGGAAGAATATGTTGAGGTTCATGTAGCGCTAATCAAAAAACTTGCTCCAGGGCATCATCAAGCATCTGGGGATGGTAGAACAACAGTGGTGCCACAGTTTGCTGGGAGGAGTGGCTGTGTTGAGAATCAGCTCAAGCATTGTACTGGCTCTCCAAACAGGGGTGTGGCAGGGACCATGAAAGACAGCATGGACTGCAGCGCCTTGTAAAGAGGGCAGGAGGCCTCAAAATATACATGTAACTGTGGATTCTCGCTTTTCAAGTGGTAGCAAGTTAAAGGCTAAATTCTGTTTCTGGTTTAAGTCTAAGATGGGAAATAAAACAGAAACTGACCTTTAGCAAAGCATCTAAAATTAAAATTCCTTAGACCTGGAAAAACCTAGAATGGCTGCTTTTCTGTTTTCCTCATGTAAGCAGGTTTTCTATAACTGTTCCAAAATATGAAATCCTAGGAACATTATTAGAATTTTCTGCTAGAAAATATAAAGCAGTATATAAAGCACTTTGTCCTTTAACAGAAGTTATTTTGATTGTTATTCTGGATGACAGAATACAGGTGGATATCAATGCCAAGAGCTCCTTCCTCTGTTCAATTCCAAGCCATCAATTACCATATTTTATTTTTTGTTATAAGCCTATTCTGCTAAAAAGACTCAATTATTTTTACCCCCCCCCAAAAAAAAACCCCAACAAAAAAAAAAAAAAAAACCAAAAAACAACAACAACAACAAAAAATAAAACCACCAAAAGACCAAACAAACAAAAACCCAAACAAAGAAAAAACTAACAAAAAAACAAAACAATAAAACAAAGACTAAAACACATCACACACAAAAAATTCCCCCACAGTTACTGAAACAGGGAAAGCAGTTAGGTTTTAGAGCAGAAAAATTCAGCCAAGAAAACATAGGTAATTCTGCAGTTTCCACTCTAAGATGCTAATTATATTAAAGGAATTACATGGTCATCCGTGCATCACTGTACTAAAGTTAAATCATCATCATGTGATTCCAAATTTTATTAAAATCCAGAGACTACCAAAGGGAAAAGGGATGCTGCTAAAGGGGAATGAATAGGCATTATCCCCTTTAAGACATTTGAGATATCTGTTATTTAATTAGGTTAGGATCAGCTGTTTTGAAATATAAATAAAAAATTTCAACAGTAAGGCTGCTTGATACTTTTCTTCAATTGTACACTTACCTTATGTTAGCTCTGGGTGATATTAAATATCACTATTAGTAGCAGAAAATCATGGATGAGTACCACCCTAACTGCTAGCACCTGAAGACAAGCTTAGGTTGAAATGGTATTTGTTCAAACAGCTAATGCTATTTGAAAGTTTGCTGAATGACAAAATTCTCCCTTTCTTCCAAGTTGCTGTTCTGCATCCAAAACAACTAGAAAACGAGCAAAAATGCAAGTACTAACCAATCTAGAAGTTGCTTGCAGTTGGAGGGATGCTTGTTACAACTGTGCATTTTGGGAGATGGTATTATTGCCCACTCGTATACCATCTGACTCAATTACTCAGCTGAATGAAGGCATTATCTAATGAAAATTTGCTTCCTTCTGATTTTACTCAGATAGGTTTAGCAACTCTGAAAATGCCTTTTCATACATATTTCCTTCTGGGTTTAGAAGTGTAACAGTGCAGTACTCTCAATAACAATAATTATTTTTAAACAGTTTCATATATTTGCCTCTTCAGCAGAACTGTGTCTTTGTGACTGTTGTTTACAAGAAAACATCTTTGTGAAGGTGATTGTGAGGGGAAAGTGAAAACCTCTATTTCTCTCTAATGTCCACTGGGTTTACTTCAGGCTTTGTGGTGTACACACGTGCCATTCACAGCTGTAAGTATATGTATGGTGTACACACACACACACACACATATATATATATATATATATATATATATATATATACATGGATGGGGGAAAGTGTAAATACCTTGTTCAGCTGTTTACGTCATGAAAATGATGGAGCGCAACAATTTTTCTAGCTGACAAAAAGGTTTCCTGTGGAAACTTTACGTTTAAGCTCAGTTCTCAGCTCACTGCTATGAAGACTGTAATACAACAGGCTCTGGGGTAATGTTCCTTAGATATATGTCACTATGCCTAGAAAGAGGGAAAAAGCTAGAAAGCAGGGAAGGATGGAAGAAAAGTGTTCTATCCTTTTTGTAAAATTTCACAAAGTCTCTGGTAGGTGAAATAAGATCAACATACACAAATGTAGACAATCATTGCACCTATTTGTATAGGCCAAATCAGCTTAGAAAAATGGATGTGTGGGCACCACAGCAGAAGCAGCACAAGTTCTACTTACGTTATGGGGCTTTTGTTTTGTTTAAGGAATACAAAAGCACTCTCCACTTGTAGAGTGTGCATTCATATTAATTTCAGAGGATTAAAGACATTGAAGGGATGATGATACAAATAGATGTAACACACTGATTCACAAAGGAATCCTGAATAGAGCCTGAAACCTGAGCTGACAACACTAAACTGGAGCACTAACAAATATATTTGAAAGATTAGCAGAGAAGCCAAAATTTGCCCAGCAAAGAAGCAGTTCACACTGACTCAGAAAAGGGAGATCAAATTTTCAACAAAGAGCAATGACAAGTCATCATTATGTACCTCACGTTAAAGTGCAGACAAAAGACTAATCTACAAGAGGTCTTCTGTAGTGCTCCTTGTGCCTCAGTTTCTCACTGAAATAGACACAGACACCTCCCTAAAGGTGCTTGCAGTTGCTTGGGAGAGTCACCAGAAACCAGTACTCTTGTCCATGTCATGGGTTTGTGAAGTCCCGATTGTAGATGCAGCTAGTGCTCTACAAATCAGAAAAGTGAAAAGTATAATGTTGCAGTGTATTGTGTATTGTGCTGTGTATGTGTCTCAGTTCCCCTGGTTCCTCCCTGAAGTTTCCTTCCCCAGTTGGGTTGTCAATCACCTCTCCTTTTCCCCACCCTTGACCCCTGCTGGGCACTGTCTATCAAACCAGAAATTCCAAGGGGAGCGTCGAGTGATTGGCAGGTTCAAAGGATGCTCTCTACCCCCTGGATAGAGAGTGTGTCCTTCTCACCTGAGACCCCCCTCCCCGCATACCTGGTTGGTGGTCCCTATGGTCCCTCCCCTCGCCCTCTCCCCAGGTAAAAGGACAAGGACATCACACGGTCAGGAGTTCTGTTGGAGAGTTCTGTTGTAGTTGTTGTAGGATTCAGAAGCCATGTGGCCCAAAATAAAAACTCTGGATTGAAAACTCTCCATCATCACCTACTCCTTCTTCATCTCGCCTTAAAGGTTTTCCCAGCTCAGGAAGGCCTGAGGAGTGACCCCGCATCAACAGCAAGCTCCAGCCCATAAGCACTGGAGCTTGGGGCATGCCCGGACTTGTCTCCACATGCCCAGCTGCGACCACAGGTACTGAATAGCGTCTCTGGGGAGAAAACTCCACAGGTGCGGCTATTTGGTTCAGCAGCTGGGACCAGGCAGACCAAGGCAGTCCTGTTCAGCAATATTGGTAAAATCCAATAGTATCACAAATCTCAAAGATCATCAAGTACATCAGCAACAAAAGGCTAGCAGACAGCAGTAGGGATAGCAAAGTTAATTTTAGAATGACTAAGACTCATTATGTCCCTATCAACACACCATAATTTGTTCTCTCTACAGATGTACCAGATGTGGGAGAATAAGTCTGGATAAGCAAGGGCATTTGTGACTGCCTGGAACTATACAAACTTTTTTATCTGCCAAGCAGTGTTTTGCAAAGCAGAAAAAACTCATACAAAGGCAGTGGTACAGTTGCAGGTGAACAGCTTTCTCCATTCCAATTCTGAGTAACAGACTCTAACAACTTCTAATATAGGTAAGTATGCTTTCTCATATGGGTGAGGTTATTAATTTCCCTATTTAATTTAGAGACATGCAAGACTGCTCCTGCACACCTCACCAGGACAGCTTGGATGCTGAGAAGTTAAATAAGGGGCTTCATTGGGAGAAAGAGAACATGGTATTTATCTGTGATAAAGGGAATTCATCCGTTGCCTTAACATGTATAAAAATTCTCACTGAGGTTGATTAAAATACTCCCACTATCTCAAACAGAAAGAGGAATGTACATACTGCAAGCTGTACAATAAATGCAATGTTGATTTTAATAGAGCCAGTCAAGAATGTATTATACTGAAGACAGCAATATTCCTAGTGCAATTGCTCAAAGCCTTTCAATAACTAGGGTATAGATAAGGAATTTTGAATACAAACAGTATAAAAACATTTTTTTCTAACAAAATGCAAGAGCTTTTTGGGATTCATAAAGACATTCACAACTACACATCCCACGTCACTACTCTCATAAAACCAGAGTAAGAATAACATCAGACTGGATTATATTCTTTTCCTTACAATAAATGTTGTGCATTGTAACCATGTGTACTCCCTGCAGCTGATAATTTAATGTTCAAGGATTGGAGGTTCTTGAAACCAAGGCCAATATTTGTTGTAAAACTGAAATATTATGAAATAAGAAATATTTCAGAAAACTGAAATAAGATGAAAGTATTTAAATTGCTTCTGAGAGAAATGTTCATGAAGTTCTTTGAAAGTCTTCAACTTCTTGTTAATAGGCAACAGTTGAAACCAATATAAATTCTCCTTCCAAAGAATGGTTTGCAGCCTTCTGAGAAAAGAATACCAAAGTCTTCAATATAAAGTACAAGATGTTCTTTATTCAAAAAGGATGCACTCTGGGCTTGATGCATTCCATAAATTTCAATGAAAATCCAGAAAAACAGCAAGACAGTGCAAGTTTCAACCTTAAAAATAAACTAGTTTAATTTTAGAATTTGACTTGTGAAGAATAAGACATTCTGGCTTAGTCGCCTCAGTCTTTTAGCAGAAAGACACTTCAAAATGGATCAAGAACATTCAATTTTCCAACCTGTACCTGTTTGTATTATCTCTTGTTAAAGCACAAAAACAAATACATGGATTACCTTCAGTCTGAAAACAGCCCCCAGGAATCCAGTAGAAAGAAGAACTGTTTTGAGTGCAACAAACATAACAGCATATGGTTTATATTCCTTTCATTCTTAATGCATCCAGTTTAGTCTTTCATTAACTGAAACTGTCTTTGTCAACAAAGCTGAAATATAAGCAATTCATTTTAAAAGTCTTTCTCAGAAAAGAAAATGTTCTTTCAAAATTGAATTACGAGCATGCACTTGACATGAGCTAGTGCACTAATTTAAACATGATATACCAAAATTAAACCAGAACAAATCATGACTATTCTATGTTAGCTGCATGTTTGTAAGACATTTCGGACCCCATCCAAGATAGCACTGAAGCATGTGTTTTCTCTTTACTTGTGTGGGACTTCACACAACCTTTCACAGTCTAACTTTGTTTCTCCTTTCCACTTCTCTGTCTTTTCCTGATGGCTCCATCTGCTCTTCTAGGAAGAGTAACTCTGTTGTACTATCTGTCAAGAAAGTCTCCTCAGTACGCTTGGTCCTTTACACCTGTTGACTTCTCCTTGGTGCTTCATTTTGGGATTACTGGTTTAACATCTATCATAGAAGTAGACTCAGTAGCTCCTTTTGAATCTGGCAGAGATTAGCCATAGTACTGGTCATTTCTCTGCTCTCAATATGCAGATAGGACAAGACATTAAAATGTGTTTAATCTGAAGCACAAGAGAGAAATGCTCATTGAAGCATGATTGCAGATCCCTGTGTTCCTGTGTCCTGAAGGTCTCTGATAAATCTCACTCCACACATTCAAGTATTTTCACAAAGAGCAGTTTCCAAAATTGAAACCATATAGTGGCCCAGGGAAACAGCTAAACTTAAATTAAGATGTGAAGTAAATGTGACAGGTTTTGGTCCCATTTCAGGAAATGTAAAGATCTGTTTTTAAATGGTTGGTTATTTGGCAAAAAAAAAGGGGGATTTCTATGTTTAAAAAACGGAGAACCTTGGCACCAGCTTATCTGTGTTTCTACCCACTTCATTTTACTGTGTAGAGGCAGTGTTCAAAGGCAGCAATCAGTCTCCTAATAACTTAGAATGTTACTACTTTTGAGTAGAGGCAGTCATACTACCTTCTGTTTTCCCAGCCAGCAGATAGTTGCACTTATTCCCACCTTCCATGGAAACTCTGCAGCAACACCTGTGTTCCCTGATTCCAGTCAGTAGAAAGGCAGCACTGGTCTGTGCTGCAGGGCAGTAAAGGTTATATCCCACCTTTAGGGTGTACCATGGGCACTTCTCCTGCATCAACTTGCTCCTGAGGTTGCTGGGAAGTAATACTCCCAGCAGCTCTGTTAAAGGATCTTTTGCTGCTTAAGTGATTTCTTCCAGACATTGCTTCAAAGTGGCAGCTCCTAATTCTTCAAAACTAAATGGTGTTTTGGCTGCAGTGGAAAACAGAGGAAATTAGCCAATGAAGACATGAAGGACAACTGTTTGCAAGAGAGAAGCCTCTAAAAATGGGATACTGCCAAATTAGCACCGTTTCCTTGTGCAGACAGAAGGATTTCAGCAGCTTCCCAGACCTGCCTTACAGCTGTAGTCCAAAATGACCTCTTCTTGCTTTACCAGAATGCCAGCAAAGACACTGAAGCAGATAGGTTTCATGTAGACAGCCACATGCTGGCAGAGTCCCTCTGTGGCACGCTGTCTCAGCCCCCTGTGGATGTGCCCCATTTCAGGCACACGTACCCCCCCAATGGCTGGTTGGCATGTGGTGCCCTGTTCCCTGAGATCCCTGGGATCAAGACTGGTGTAATCACCCAGCAAGCAGCCAAATGCCAGAGTTGCATCCCTGCACACAGGGGACTTCTAACATCCCAGCTGGATTCCAAAAGGAAGGCAAAACCTGGACATGACAGCACTGAAAGGGGCTGTTGAACACACTCACTTTTTTTCCTCCCCAGGTCTCTTCTGAACCCTGGACCTGAGTAACAAGGGAGCAGGCTTTGAGCAAATAGCCGACTGGCAGCAACTCTGGAAATAACCTGGCAGTGTTTGAGAGTAATGCTTAGGGTGAGATGCACAAAGCAAACCAAATGGCAAGTTTTTGATTTAAGCTCATGGACCTACATTAGGTGCCTACCTCACGGTGTAGGCGCCTAATTGAACTCATAGCCGTCGCTAAGCCAAGATTTGCTTAGGTCAGTCACCAGAAACTGGGTTAAGCTTTGTGCTTTCAAAGGGAATTAGGTTTGGAATTTTTAGGTATTTTGATGTTCAAGAGATTCAATAGGAGCAAAGGGACAGTCCTTACCTGTAATTCTTCCAAAAACCCTTTACCCAGATTCATCCTGTAATAAATGCCCTTTTATATCCTGCAAGATTTAGGAAGCACTTGAACATGACCTTATAGACCTGTAACAGGTTGCTTTTACTCCTGATGCCACCAGCTGATTCACCACTGCCAGTCTCTTACCAAAGAGATGCTCTGTAGTGCTCATGATGGTCAGTTTTTCTCTGTGCCATGATACTTGGTACTGCCAGTCCCCAAGCTGACCTGGCATTTCTGACCCTGTCTGCCTTCTACTTAAACAGCACAGCCAGCACATGTGGCATGTTCTCTAGAACAGTTACTCCAGGTTTCAAACATGGGACCGTGAAGACCTAGCCTTCAAAATCTCAGGGGGAAAAAAAACAAAGCAATAAGGTTTTAAGAGGAGAATACAGACTGAAAAGACTAAGAAATTGCTTGAAAAAAATAACTTTATGATGCTTGAGCAAGTCTACAGGTGCTTCTGTAACACTCCTTCCCACACATGGAGTGCTGGATTGGATACTCTGCGTGACCCAGACTGTTGCCTGCCAGCCTGCTCTGGTAAACCCCTGCTGTGAACATGCCTGGGCTGCAGGAGCGGTGGCTCCTAAATGCACCCAGTGCCCCAAAAGTGCAGTTTCCTGTTTAGGTGTCTTTGCTCATTTAAACCTCCACACACACAGACTTTCTTCTTCTTTTCATTTGGCTGGAAGCATTTATAAAATGATCAGGCCATCAACAAAGCAGGCTGCCTCTGCAGACTTCTGACTGCCCTAAACCTCCCATAAGTTTGTAAAAAACACAAATGCATCTGACCAATGACCAGAGCTATGCCTTCACCCTGCTGTATGCAAGGGTGTGCAAAGCAATTACCGGAGAGCACTGCAAGGCTCTTTTCAAAGGTGCAGAGACCACCTGGTGCTCTGAATTAGATGGAAACAAGCTGACAAAAATGGATCTATGCTGGAACAAAAGAAAGGGCAGCTGAGAAAAAAGTCCGAGATAATGTTAAGGCACTGATTTTGAAGCCTGTTGTGGAATATGGTTCCCTTCTTTGTGTGTCAGCGAACAGTGAACAGTGGACACCAGCCGTGTCCCTTTCGCGAAGTGGCCTAGGCCCAAAAAGCAGTGAATTATGGGGTTTTCAAAACATCTCATACAGTAACTTGAAAGCAAGTTGGTCATAACTATGTTTGTCTGTGGCCCATGCTACCAGATCAATAGGATTTTCAGTGAGGATCCTTGAGAGGGCAAAATTTGCTTAAAATTTTTTTTCCATACTGCAAATTGGCTGATACCAATTTACCAGCCACCATACCTCTGGTGGTACCACTCTAAACCTGTTTGGGCAGGTAGTTTAAAACCAACGGTTGAACTAGGGAAAACATTTGTTTTCAACATTGACACAGATCTCCTTCCCTGGTGTCTGTCACTCTGCAGAGAAGTTCAGCTGTGCCCTGCATTTAATCTGATGCAGCATGGAACACCACTGGGTACTGAGGCTCTGGCAGCAGGGTAATATAAAGGTGACAGCTATATATCATGCATACTGCTCAGGACTAAAGTCCTTCTTGTGCCTGATGAAACCTGCCGGAGTCAGCATACATGCTGTAATAACAACCCAGGGCTCCTGACAAAGAGAGACTTAACACTGCCTACTCGTTCCTGTCCTGATGCTCTTCTCTTGTTCACACAGCTAAACTATGAGACAGCCATCACCAGTAAAGTCCTCTGGCACCAAGGAGGAGGGAGAGGGGGAAAAGCCTGCCCAGTGTCCTGGTTTCAGCTAGGATAGAGTTAATTTTCTTCCCAGCGCCTGGTACAGTGCTGTGTTTTGGAGTCACTATGAGGATAATGTTGATGGTGCTTTAGCTGTTGCTCCGTAGTGCTTACCCCAAGTTTTTAGTTTCCCATGCTCTGCCAAAATGCATATACACGAGAAGCTGGGAGTGGGCACAGCTAGGAGAGCGGATTCAAATTGGCCAAAGAGATATTACATACTATGGAATGGTGTGCCCAGTATATAAACTGGGTGGAGTTGGCTGGGAGGAGCTGATCTCTTCTCAGGGCAGGCTTAGCATTGGTCAGTGGGTGGTGAGCCAGCTACCCTGCCTACATGCTCGTTGTAGCAAGGGCTCACATCTGGCACAAGCCTGGCTGGCTGTCCTGCATGCAGCAGCAACTGGCTTGGTTTGACCCATCCAAGCAGGCCAGGCATGATAGGGCCAAGTCTCTCGCAATCTTCAAGGAGTCACCCAGCAGATCTTGCAGACTCATCATATCTTGCCAGGACGTCAGTCACAGGCACATGGCACTTCCCTATCTTGCACTGCACAACATGCCCCAAGCACAGCTCCATGTACTGGCCCCAGCCCTCTGTGGCGTGCAAGAGTCAGCCTAGTTTGGCTCTCTCCAAGCAATGCCCAGGTGTGTTTTGAGCCAGCATAGATGTTGCTGATCTTTTCCCATGGTCTGCCTGAATCAGTGCAGGCAGCCAACGGGAGCACCTATGGCAGCAGGAATCAGGGCTGGCAGTGGGCTGGTTTAGCCAGTAAAACAGAGCTTTTTCATGCTGAAGCACCCCATGGACGTAGCTGGGGCAGGCAGGAGTGAGTTAGCACTGAAAGTAGGATGGGCTCTGCAGCCACCTTTGCTGGTCTGGGCATTGTCCATAGAGTCAGCAGAGACTGTGGTCTCCCAGATTTAAAGCAACAAGTTGCCATTGGCTAAAAAGTCAGATCACATTTCCAGTGACTGTCATGGGTCAGGCACATGCTTTCTCTCTGAGCAATTAATCACTGCCACTGCTATTACTATGATTAATGATTTACTGCAAGATACAATTCCATTTTTATGGCAATCCCCTTAACCATACATAACGGAACAGAAAAAATACAGCTTTCCAGGTACTTTGCAAGGCCTCAGCCACTACATAAAACAAGTCCAAAATTCCCTAGCATCAAATCTCACACTTTAAATTTTATAGTCTATGTCTATAAAATTTAGCAGTGGAAAGTTATTGTATTAACTGAGAACTTAACATAATTTACCTAGTTTTGGTTTTTTCTCTGAGACAAAATAGAATTTTCTCTTAATGGCAACAGACAACAACATTTTCTTAATCAGTATGATTTTGTGACTGTTGAATAAGAAGGTAGGGTTTAGTAGGAAGAACAAGTTAAGGATTCCCTCCACACGGCATGCATGAAATCATCATCCCTCTATCTTTCAGAGCTTTTGAAAGAAAAGTTGTGCTGACAATGACTGTAATGAAAAGAAAAGAAAAGAAAAGAAAAGAAAAGAAAAGAAAAGAAAAGAAAAGAAAAGAAAAGAAAAGAAAAGAAAACTAACAAGAAAATCAAATTCTCTTTCAGAATATCCTTAATAAAAGAAAACTCACAGGGAGAGAGAAGGCAGTGGGAAGGGTCAATAGAAAAGCTGGGTTGACACCATCAATTGCACAATTTTCTAGGTTCCTGAAAAACAACACAAATGAAACAAAAGTTTCTAGAGAAATAGAGTAAATTGAAATGTCTGTCCTTCATTTGCACTCTCATAAAGCTTGCGGTTGTCTGAATCTGGTGCAAGATTGTCAAGAGTGATGGTTCCTTAATTATACTGCTGAGCACATAGAGTATATTTTCCATAAATGCCAGTCAGAGGCTTGGTATCGTGAGCTTTAAAATCCCCTCCTAGAAAGGCACGGAATTAGTAACTAGTGCTGGTAAAGGCTGCATGGACAGCACGACCCTGCCATCTGCTGGTGCGAAGATCAAATACATCAGCCCTGCCCTGTGCAAACAGGAAAACTGCCTACAGCCACCTGCATTTTCTTTGCTGGCTATTCCTGTTGCAGCAGCTCGGGTAGCCCCGAAGTCCGGGATGCTGGGCATGGTGCCCCAGCCCTCCAAAGCCTCAAGAGTAAGTGTGTGATTGTGAGCTTCCTGTACCCTGCTTTTGGGGAGGGTCCAGACCATACAAACCCATGTCACATTTGGAAACAAGGAAAGCAATGCCTCCATAAATACAGCAATGGGGAAAATATGACTTATTGTTGTCTAAAGAAAAAGTGCCTATCATCTGTCAATAAGCCACTGAAAAATATTCATGAAGAGCAAAATAATTCACCATCTGCCAAACCTTGTCAGCAATGTGCAGTTCAGGGAAAATGCCTGCAGTGATCTGGTAGCAGGGAAGGAGGTTTAATCTTCCAATTTACTGACTCATGTGTGAGTCCTTAAAATTCACTAATCAACTGATGGGGTGCAGATGTTTGACTTCTCTTTCAAACAGATCTGGTTGCACGTATTTGCCAGTCACTGTTATTTAGACTTCCTCTCCACCATGAATAAGAGAGTGTAAAGAAGGCTTTGGTAGGACTGTATTAGGATTCAATCCTAGTCTCAATTTAATGTCAAAGCTTCTATTTGCTTTCACTGATGCCACGATTTCATACTCAGCAAGACCAGAGTCTTATATCTATTAAACACCACAGCATGAATTGCGATATGCAGCTGTGCTATTGTGAACATGTGAAGATTTGCAAAGTCAATTACTTGAAGAAATCTAATTAATAATTCTGAAGCACAAATAGACTGGAAGAACTCCAAATCTATTTGTTGTCTCACCATGAACAGAAATAAAAGAATAACTTACTGGCTATTTCAGCTTTTAATCAGATTTTTAGCTGGAACATCTAAGTTCACCTAAGCCATCTAAGTGCTCATTAGTTACTGTTGAAAATACCCATAAACCTACTGCTGAGACTTTTTGATTTTTTAACAAAATCCCATTTCAGCCATGACTAGAGATTCCCTTGCCAGGAACTGTGCTGCAAAGGGGAAATAGACCTGTCACTCTCATGTGTTTCCATCTTCACTTGCCAGCTGTGACTGGCAAGCCTAGTGGGAAAGTATCCCAACACCATCCCCAAGGTGCAGAGATCTCAATTATCTTTCCATGGGGAAATAAATCTGTGTCTATCAGGTCAGCTCTGATTGCAAGACCCTAGGTTAGTCTCCTCTCCTCTTGCTGACTCCCTGCAGCTCTCCCCTGCCTTTGCAGAACAGCATCAGTGCCTGCCCTGCTGCAGCACCCATGTGCCGGTGCAGGTGACCACTCTGTGTGCCCTAGCACAGGAGAGAGGTGTTAGACTTCAACACCAGCACACGTCTTGCCTTTGCAGCAGCTACAGCAAGTCCTTCTGCATCAGAGGACCCAGACACTGTCAGGATGAGTCATGACCACTCCTCATTGGAAAGCAAATGTCTTTTCCCTGTCTGCATTACCCAGCCTAACTCTTCCAGGTTTCTGACAGACATTCACTTATTCGGTGTGGGCACCTCAGTGGAACACTCCTGTTGGAAAAATAAAACAAATGGTGACAGGAAAACCATGCTAAGATGGCGAGAAGAAAGTTGTGGGGTTTACCATGTCTCGTTGAGAGAGCCCTAGCAAAGGAGCTTCCCACACACAACTACAACACCGAGGACCATCTTCTATCAGCCTCTGTGGGGGAGCAAAGCCATCTGCTCTGACAATCTCTGACCTGCAGCAGAGCTAATTATAGGCCACACTATGAGGTCTTTACCACCCTCATTAGGAAGAGGGCTATTAGTTTAGCTTGAGATAAGACTGAGGAAAAATGTAAGGTCCAATTCTGTTGTTCTCACTCATGCTGAAAAGCCAGCTGTTCCCCAGGAAGAACTGCAAACAATCTGCCAGCAGGAGTAGCACCCCACTAGAGACAGACCAGAACATCAATCCTCAGCAGGAGACTTTCAGGGTAAAACTAATAAGCTGGTATTCTCATCAATTCTGAACTCTTCTGCCAGATTGGCCTCACAAAGGGGCTGATACAAGATAGCTTAGAGTGAGTGTTCAGCCTGCAGAATGCAGAGAGTGCACAAAAAGCTGCTTCTCTTGACAGCAGCCTGCCAACCCCACTGAACTGGCCAACTTTTTGGAGAAAAAAATGAAGGCTGCAATTCACTGCCAGCCTCTACAATACTCTCAGCCTCTTCCAGTCATTGGGGGAAGGTTTTCAAAGTTATTTAGCTTGCTGAAATCTGCAAGAGATGACCATCAAGGCTTTCAAAAATCTCCTAAAGCAGGTAATGGAAGTTAGGTACCAAATCTGCGTAAAATCTCATACAAATTCCACGCCTTCTAAATTCCACACTTTCACCTTCCACACTTAGAAACATTTGAAGACCTTTGAAGCCCAGCAGCTGAAATTCTGGCTATTATAGATATGTGTTATTTTTATATTTTAACTATATTTTTATGTTATAATTTATGTAGATATACAACCCTCATTAGGCCTGTTTGGCAAAGAGGAACAATTCACTCTCTTTCACTGACTCTCATCACCACAGCAGGGCTGGGGGAGACCTTGCCCTCATAGTTAGAGGGGAAATTGCTTCCTGATGATTACAGTTGCAGTGCTGTTTACAAATACACAGCATTGCTTAGACCACAGATAGATGGAAGAAACTGCTTGTTCTAAGATAGAAGTAAAGTGTGAACATTTTTTATTGATTTACCCACTTTTTAATGTGCCGTTTACTGTTTGAAATCAGACTTCTTGGTACAAAAAAAAAAAAAAATAGATGATTCCACCAAATGACAGCAATGCTGGTGCCCCTACCTGAGGATGTAAGATCTCAGAAAAGGGTCACTGAGATCACAGGACAAAATGCTTTTGATTCACAATCCAGTTTTAATTTACCCCACCTGTAAAGGTCCAAACACCAAAATGTTTCAGGCTAAGGGCACCAGCCTCTCCAGCTGGACAGATGTCCTACTGTAATGGGAACTCTCTCATGAGGAAAAACAGCCATAACAACAAGGTGCAGATTGGACTCTAAGAAGCAGCAGCTTGGACTGTGATTTGCTTTCATTTACAACACTAAAATGCTACAGGAGTTTTTGAAAGTCAGGACCCTCTCAGGCTAAGAAGAGAAAGCAGCTGCCCCTTTTGTTGTTATATACCTTGGTGCTTATACTTTACTCTGTGGAGCACCTCAATGCCAACATCTACAGGTGGTTAAAATTTGTGGTATGCCTGTAATGCACAAGCTTCAGCTGTCCTCACGGCCAAGTCTTTCCAGGAGGAAGAAGGGACTTTTCATACTCAGTGAAGACATGTGATGCAAGGATTATGCTCTGAAGCAGCAAAGGTGCATGTCACTTACAATAATGCTGCTGGGAAAGACAACAGGATATCATAGACCTATTTTGCATGTTAATAGTTAAAGCTCAAACATTTTACAAACGTGGGAAATTATTGTCAAAAAAGGAACTGAATAAACAAGAAAAGATGTCAAAATAAACAGCAGATGTGTATAAGAACTATTCCCTACTATCTTTGTAAATCATGGTGCCTCCAGAATGTTTTTTGGTATTTCATGTGATTTGAATGTTTATAATTTTATTTCAGTTTTTGAGGTGCAAAGATTATTTTTATTATAAGATTATTTATTATTATTATTGCTGTTTGTAAACAGATGTGTTGGAAAAAAAAGAAAAGTGTTTGAATTACTTGGAGACTTAATTTGATTCAAAATGTAGGCTCCTAGATGCTATGGTTTGAATGTGTGATTTAAAATATTAGTTAAACACCACAAGTTATAGGTTATAAAATAAGCAAGTGGTGTGCCCAGATCTGCAAAAATGTGCAATCTCAGTGTACTAAGGACTTTTAAACACATCTGAGTGAAAAAGAAATAAAATGGAAAATAAAAAGTGTTTCTCCCCCAGAAATGCACAATTACCAGTACATTGTTTAGTGTTATTAAACAAGATTCTAACAAATACTGATCCACCCACTGGAAGATGAGAAGAGGTACTCAATAGCATGTGCTATTGCATTTATTAATATGCAAATGCCCAATAATCTTATCTTCTGTAGTTGTGAATGGTCTTTTCAAACCACCATTTTGCTTTTTCTTCCAAACCAATTTTATTATGCAATGTATCTAAACTGCTTTCTTGCTTGATAAAGTTAAAAACAATCTCTAATACTACACATATAATATTTGTTCACTTTCAATTTTTAAAATTTTTTTCCAAGTCAGGTGAATTTAAGCTTTTTGGTTTTTAACCCCAGACTGTAAACTGCAAATTACTTATTTGTATAGTTTTACTGCAGACTTAGCACCTGAAGGTTTCTAAGCCCTCCTATTCTAAACACAGCAGTTGTATGGTGTAAAATGCCAATAGCATTTTGGCTAACAAGAAAGGCCACTCAGTGGCTATTATTACCATCTCACCTTTCTAATATCTTGCTAAAAGCTCCTTAGCTGTTTCAAAGAATACATATTGCCCTTGTGGTGATAAAGACATACACAAACACAGAGCCCTAAGAAAACTCCCGCAGATGAGAAGCTATCGACTGGTACTAAGTACACAACATTTGAAGCACACCCAGGTCAGTGGGGCTTTTACAAGAACTGTCTGTGCAGTCTCACAGATGGACCTTTATATCAGCACGGAGGCTGTAATCAGACAAAGTGGACAATTTGCCTAGGGGTAAGACTTTAAATGTGCCTTGATGTGTTTAAAAAACTCCCTGAGCTCTTGCATCAATAGAGGCAGTGACAAGTAATAGTAAAGGTCTCATTAAGACTCAGCGGAACCAAATACAAATTCCCCTTGTTGCTGGTATGCCAAACTTCAAACAGGCAGTCAGTTGCTGAGGAGAGCCTTGGGAAGAGGTGGGAACCAGGGCCAGCAAGGGTCACAGCTGGACCTCTGTTTCACTACAAGAAAATAAAGGCCTCCTTATTTTAGAGGGTAGAGAGGGTCTGCACTTACACTCAGCACAGGCCTGGTAAAGGGCTCTAGAATAAATAGGTCTTTGAGCCAAAAAGATGTCTCAGTGCAGTAGAGTGTAATAGTACCTGATACTTAATCTCACAGAGGTTCCTTGGTTTACGTGCTGTTAACTATGAGATATTTCTTCAGCTATCAGACTTCTGCTTGTGTTTTGGTCAAGCTCTCATGCACAAGGCTTCTGTGTCCAGGCTCTGGCAAGCTCCCTTATTTTATGACACAAGATCAGACTAGGCTTCTCCTCCCAAATGTTCAGACAGTTTAATACCCTGAAGGGTCAATTAAATATATATCCAGCAATATCATTAGTTTAAATAAAGAAAGAAAAAAAAAAAAAAAGGAAGAATGCTAAAGAACCATTGGAATAGAAATGCCTGAAAATGTGTGTGTGTGTGTGTGTGTGTATATATATAACTGCTGGAATTAAAGGCTGCTGGATGTCTTCCAAAAAGCCTTTCCAGAAAGGAAAAGATTAATTGATCTCCTGCTAGCATGAAATTCTCTTGTATATTTTGAACTGGTATAGGCCATTTATCACATTTTCTTTTATATTTTGAGCTGGTTTAGGCTGTTTATGACGTTTTTCCTCCTTGTCTGAGCAAACATCACAGTGAAAACAAGAATGTTGTCAAGAACTCTCAGGTTTAACTCACAGGACATAATTTAGCCAGAGAAAGGACCATCAGTTGGATGCACTCTCTTCCTTCCTCTGTGTCATTCTGAAGAACCAATTCTATCTAAACCCTTGTTACAGCAAAATAATGTCTTTGCTATAGGCACCAGCTGCCTCTACACTTTCTTCCCTTTTTATTTCTTTACAGCTTGCAGAAGGTTTCCAATAAGAAAACACGTCTTTCCAAAGCACCTGAAATGGTACTGACAACTTCTCAGCTGCTACATTGACTTGTGGGAAATGTACAGTGGCTGAAAGTCACTGATTTTCCCCGCTACCATTTTCTGCGCTGACTCAGCCATAGAAAAAGCCTTTATTCCAGGTCTAAAAGGTCATCCAGACACTGAAGTGAAACCTTCATCACTTAATAGAGGCAAATGAAAAGTTATCAGGAATACATGCTAGTGTACATTTGGGAGACCCACCTATGCCAATATCTGGATTGGAACCGGCAATGCTGGGGTTGGAAAAGTTTCCAGCCTGTTGTCTGTGTTCTCAGCTGCTGGGATCTTAACAACCTGTTATATGCACGTCATCCATAGCTCTCTTTGTAATGAAGTCTTCTAAGTTAGAAACACTTCTGTGTCCTGAATAATAAGTTTGATAATTCACACGGAAGATCTAGTCAAGACTATTTTAACATAATTTCATCCTCCATTTATGTTTAGAAAATAACCGCACTTCTGATGACTTTTTTTATATTTTTACTCAGTGGTGTTCTCAGCTTGTAACATACATGAAAGGAAGAGAAGAAACATTAGAGAAAAAAATGTGGAGGCCTATTCTGGTAGGGACAGACAGCTTGCTTGGCCACAATAAAAAATAACAGCTGTGCTCTTCTCTGTGATTCACAAAGTATCCCATAGAATCATGAAAAGTGGCTACAACAAGTTGAAGGAAATTTAATCTTGCTGGCAGTGTGTACTCCCTGCTATGACCCATGGCCTTTCATCTGCTCTCTCCCTGTGTGACTCCCTCCCTCCCCATTTCTGAGATTTACTGTTCCAGTCACCAAGAATATTTCAGCTTCAAGCCACAGTGTTGCTGAGGGAGAAGGTCATGAATTCATAACTATCAAAAGAGCCCTTGCTCCAGCTAGTCTTGTTCAATGTTGTTATCTCCAGTGTATTGATTCAGAGCAGCCTTTTGGAAAAAGACCTTGACAGGTATGACTTCTTTTATTAGATTCTCTGAACTCAGATGACATCTTACCTGCTGAACCAATTCAATCCCTGAAAGTGCCAAAAAGCTGATCAGAAACCTCTGCAGACTGGTGAACTGGAACATCTCTATTCTCTTGGTATTTCCTGCCTACCGCAGGCACACACACATGGTAGAATTGCTTTACTGTCTTCTTTCCATCTGTGATGCAGTATAAAAACAACTCAAGATCAACTGGTGTAGCCTCCATTCAGCCTGTGCAGATTCTTTTGAGATCCATGGGATTTGCAAGAATGTCTGTCTACAGCTCTGAGCATTACCATAACTAGTTAGCAACTTCTCTGCTCTACCTGCACCTGAAGGCATTTCTAACTACAAGAGTAGTATTGTAAGTTGGCTGTGTGGAGGTTATATTCTTTCCATCTTTCCATCTTCCTAGGGATTTTTTTCTGCTGCCCTTCTGCAAAAGAAGTCTGGGAAAGACTTAACTGGACAGAAAACTTTCTTTCTATGCAGTGTGTCCTTTGAGCAGGAATAACTACACGTGGAGTCAGCCAGCTTCTGTCAGAAAAGGCTCAGCAGACACTTTTGTCCCTGCTTTACATAGAAACATTTTCCTAGGAATGCTTGAGGAATTGTCTCAGAGGCAAAGTTAAATCTTAATGGGAAGCACCAAGTTTCATCCTGAGCAAGGAAGGGAGGTCTGTGAACACAGGATGATTTAGCTCCCTTTTTCCACAGGAGCTTTGGTACATCTGCCCCACTGCATACAAACAATCACACGATACCAAGCGTGTGGGTCTGGGGAAAATGACCTGAAGGGGTCTGGTTGATGTGGATGACTTGATAGGAACTTCAACCATGACTGAAATTAGCAACCCTCAGCTTTATAGACTTTGGATGGTCAGCTGAGCCAAGCAGTTACAGTTTATAAATCTTCAGCATAGCCAGTTAACTGACATTACAAAATTGGCATTAAAGGAATTATAATGTGTTTGCCTAAATCAGTCATATGATAGAGCAGCTCATTACCAAATATACAGTATTTAAACTCTAGGGTTTTTTTGTTTTGTTTTGTTTCGTTTTAATAAAATTGCTACATGAACACATGGATCAATGTGTCACACTGGATTAAATCAACATCAGCCATTTGCTAAGGACTTTCTACCTCCATTGTATTTTAAATCTCAATACAAATATTGCTTCATCCATTTCCTCCCACCTCCACTAAAGCCCACCCACCTTATCTCTTCATCCTTTTAATTGCTCTGCATCTCTTTCTTCCCTTTTTACCTAAGCCATAATTTTTCCCTTCTTTGGTCTGTTGTTCATGGTCATTTCAGTCCTAGCAATATCATTGTGAAGTATCAAAGCTTTAGAAATAATTGCTCCAAAGGTCTACATGACTCACAACCACAGAAATTTCAGTTGAGTGACATAAGTCCTTATATATGAACACCAGTAAAATGTGCACACTTCATCACCACTTGCCTTTGTTGACCTTTGAAATTGGCCAGAACACAGTCATGTTCCAGACACAAAAAACCACATAATAATTACTTATTCCCTGCTAATAAAATACTTAGCTTGTTTCACCCACATCTTTGTAAAACTATATCAAGGCTTGGGCTTTTACTTATCCAGACATTTGGGGTTTATTTTAGCAATTAGACCTGTAATAAAAATATTTCTAGTAGTCAAGCTCTGAGATGTGAATCAAGTCTCAGAGTTGGAAAATGCAGTGGCTGAAAGTTCTCCTGAGACTGGCTTTTATGGATTCAAAATACTGATGTGGTGAGAGTCTGATGACCAGAAAAGCTGGTCTCAAAAGCAGATACCACTTGTCCCCGCCTCTTGACTTGCAGGTAAGTGTGTGTGAGAATGTGTGCATACATACATGTACATATAGTTTTTATACATAGTTATAGGTATAGTTATTGCATAGGTATAGTTATTGCATTCAAATAATTTTCAGGGGTTCTGATTAGAATTTCTAATAACATTAACAATGACACAGGAAATGGTTCTGTGTGGGCACTTGCAGGAAAAGGAAGCAGCAGTCATCAACATTTCTGTGAAGAATTCAAATTTTGAACTTCATATTGCACTTGGACTTTTATTTTTATTTGATTCCAGTAAGTGTGGTCTGTCACAAGTATATAGTATGCATAAAAGCGATATTAAAGAGATATTATTCACTAAAACCTGCAGTCTGAAAAACGTAGTATGGCTCAGATCCCACCAAGAGACTTGCAGAAAGTCAAACATCTGCAAATCTAGTTCAAAGTCTGAGTTATTCTAAGCAGGGTTATGATCTAAACTGATTCCATATTAAATACCTCCCTTTTTGAAGGTTTTATCTAGAAAGTCATGGAAGATTTTGGGTTTGAATTTTCAGCCTAGTTGAGGATAGATGTCAAAACATCCTCCTGCAGGAAGCATTGCAGCACACATGCCTGCAGGTGGCAATCACACCAGGAGCACAAAAGATCCAGCTTGAGCTTCCTAGAAAGAGCCAGTGATGAGAGAAATCAATGTTCAATACTAGTACACTCTTTCACTTTCTCATTTTAAAGGAAAAAACAAGGCAATGTGTCAATTTAGAGAAATTTGGAGCATATAAACCCTAAATAATAAAGCAATACGTATCATCCAGTGTGGCAAAATCTGAACAATTCAGAGCAAGTCCTGAGGACAGGTGAGGCTTAAATCATGTAATTTTCACACCAGCTGAGAGAGGGTGTGCATGTCTTTTGTTCAACAACTATCTAGCACTGTTGAAACCATTTGACAAAAACCATTCAGTGATGGTCAGTAAGTTCAGTAGAAGCAAAAAAATCAAAACTAACGACTCTGGGCAAATAAATTCCCCAGCTCACTAGTTTGCTCAGGCTTTGAACGACTGATTTCTCTGGGGCATTCACCCTAATCACTGGTTTTCCAGACTTCTCTGACTATATGGGCAAAGGAGAGCAATTACATGGTCACAGTTGCCTGCTGCTGCAGGAGATCAGACCTGTAACAACACAAGTTGTTGTTACAGTTGTCACAGTGACATGCAAGGCTGGAATGAATGTGTCTGAGCAGGGAATGTGGTAGTGCCCTGAAGGTCTTTCCCAGGTGAGCTGACATCTATGTTTATAAATAATGAAATAGGGCAATTATTCAAAGCAGAATTTTTAAAAAAATCCAGTTCCAGCACATTAACATAATTCATGAAGCAGTTTAGACCATTAGTATTATGAAATTACTAACTTATGGTTGATAAACTTATTCTTAGTAAGATCTCATTGGACCTGAAAGGCAGAAAAACAACTTTGTTCAAACCCTGGCTTAACAGGAAACTGCCACAGCTAAATGAAACTCAGCAACCAAAATGTAGATCTTGGAGAAATTTGTCATAAAACCCATCTCCTCTCAACCTACAAACCAAATTTATGTGCTCTCTAGCAAAGAAATCAAAATACATTTCCTCCCAAAAAGCATGTTGTGAAAGTAAAACAGCAACAGCATTTCACGAGGAAAAATGTAATTGCTGGTATCATGCCATGTTTCAGCCCCAGGGAGCAGCTAAGTACCACACAGCTGCTAATTCACTCTCCACCCTGTCCCCTGGAGTGGATGAGAATCAGGGGAAAAAAGAAAAAAAAAAAAAAAGCAAAAGTCATGCATTGAGATAAGAATTGTTTAATAATTGAAACAAAATTTAATATGTTTGCTATCCTGGCCTACACACACTATCTGTATCTACCTGACACGAAACACAACTTTGTATCTCACAACATGATTCTTACACTGAATCCAAAACGCATCCCCGTACCAACTGCTGGGAAAGAAGTGAATTAACTCCGGCAGTGCCCCGGGAGCCGGGCTGTGCCGGAGCCCGCCAGCGGCGCGGCCGGGAGGTGGCGCTGCGGCTCCGCCTGTCCGGATCCGCTTCCCGCGGAGCAGGATCATCGCCCAGCCGCGCTCAGCGGGCATCGCCGGGCAGCCGCAACTCAGCGGCAACCCTTTCCCTGCTGGGGTCAAAGCGAATGAACCACACTGTAAACACTGAGAACAAACACTATCTGGTTGGTTTTGTTTGTTTGTTTCCCCCAGCAAAGGCACGGTGTAAAACAGCCAAGGTTTTGGGTGAATAATTTAGACGGATAGGGCGTTTTTCCCTGCTTGTGGCAAAGGCAGGAATTCAGTATGTCGTTGATCAGGTCAGCACTAGCTGCAAAACCAGCATCATCTTCAGTAACATCTTAAACTGTGTGACCTGCTGGATGCTGGCCAAGGATTCCAGGCAATGAAACCTGAGTGGCTCAGTGACTTCCTACAGACATTTTATCCTTGAAGCCTGTGAACTAATGTGCAGAAACAAGCATTGTGCTGCTGCATCCCAAGTCCTCCTCCTCCAGCTTCTGAAGGACTTTCTGCATACTACTTAAAAGTTTCTGTAAGTCTTATTTTCTGCATACTACTTAAAAGTTTCCAGACTCACCGTGGCAGGATTTTCCTGATATGTAACTCTTCCTGAGGACATGTCTTTCAGTGAACCCCCACTGCAGAAAGATGCACCTCAAAGCCCTGGGATGCCTATTAAACCCACTTCATGTTTTGGTGTTTCATCTTCATGCTGGTCTCCTTCTGCAGGGCCTCCTCCTTCTGGTGTGGCTGTCCCTTTTGGTTACCCATCTACCTTGCTTGTGGCTCTTCACCAGCAGAATCTGGATCATTTCCAAGTTTCTGGTTAGCAGACACCGCTGTGTTACTGATCCTGTTGTCACCATTGTTTCCAGTCCCATGACCTGTGCTTTACCCGAGGTGTCTGCCTTTGTTGTTGCCTCACTGGACTGTTAGCCAGGGGAATTCTCAGATCCTCGTGGATCTGCAGACTCCATTCTTAGTCTTCTTTGCTCCCATCCACCCATTTGCTTCCTGGCCAAGGACTGCTAGCCTTTTGGTTTCTGTGTTCCATGGGATATCATTCCCCCGAAGGCTGCAGCAGACAATTGATATGCAAATATGCAAGTATTGTTTTCCACAGGCCATTTTTGTCAACTCACCTCTCTTCTGCCTCCTGGTTTCTTTAGTTTGATCCCATTTATTTGTTCTGCACTACTTGGATGTGCTTGTTGCAGTCCTTCCCCAAGCTATCCTGTTTTTGTGCTGCAGTAGGCTGCCTTGCAAAGACCTCAGGGTCACGGTGCATATGCAGGCAGTTGAGACAGAGGTGCTCTGGAGCTTTCAGAGTTCTGGAGCTCTCAGGTGAGTGCAGGCATATGTCCATGAAGGTGTCACCCACCATTCCAGTTAGTACCACTGACATGGTACTAACTGGAATGATGGGTGACGCCATGGTGTAGGCTTTCACAAGTATCCCCATCCCTTGCCATGAATAGCTGTGCCTGGATCAGAGACTGAGCTCTAAGTCTACACCCGAATGTAATTTCCTGCTTGTTCATGAATCCATAGCTTCAAACTTTTCTAAGTTTTTAACTTAATGCCCTGCATGAAGCATTTCTTCATATAGATTATCCTCTTCCATAATTTTCTTTTTCTATACCAAATTAAACCAAACTTTTTTTTTCTTATCATATTCTGGAAACACATTGTAGCTAGAGAAAATGAGAAACATTTCATTTCAAAAGTGGATGGAAATTTGATGTCTTCTATTGTACATTTGCAGTGTAAGGCCCTATATTAGTTGAATGGAAATCTGGGGTAACAAAGCTGAGGTCACAATTTAATTAGTCTAATTCAGGGAAGAGTTTGACTCACTAATTCAAACTTTCAGCTGAACAATTCAAAATTCCCTTGGGCCATACCCTTAGGAAACTAGCACCCGTTATTTAATTGGTTTACTAAGATGGTACCACTCAAGATCCAGCCTGTCAGCAGACTGGATCTGTCGAAGGCTCACATGCCTCAGCACATTTCTTCATGGCAGTGTTGCAATTTTGCTAGATTCATACAGCTCTTAAGACATACTTTTTAAAGCCAGCTTACCCTTTTATGCCTAAAAATAATTGCAGGTGGGGTTTATAATTGCTAGGACATGTTGCAACTCTTGCACAGCAAAATACCAACTGCTTCTGCACGTCTAGTACCAGGAAATATTCCAGTGCACTGCAAGAGCATTGTTAGCAGCTCAAGAGCTCAAAAGTTAGGAAAGGTGAGATCATAAGTAGTCCATACACATAAAGATCAATACAATATGGACATTTTGATTATACTTTATCACATAGAAATGTAATTAATGTCACATTTGGTCCTGCTTTGAGCAGGGCTTGGACCAGAAGACCTCTAAGCCAAAGTATGTTATGATATATAAAGATTTTTCTTATAATTTTTGCTTGATGAGTGTATCT
The DNA here is from genome assembly GCF_017590055.1 of Onychostruthus taczanowskii. Lineage (NCBI taxonomy): Eukaryota > Metazoa > Chordata > Aves > Passeriformes > Passeridae > Onychostruthus > Onychostruthus taczanowskii. The sequence continues at coordinate 307,888 of NW_024499140.1, read as the reverse complement.
TGCTGTGGGGAGCAATTCTCTGGGGCCCTGGATCTGAGTTCCATAGCTCCTTTCCAACCAGTTCAATTCTGCATAGTCCTTCCATTTCCTTTTAATTCACTGCCTAATAATTTCAGTGGGTGCCTCTTAGTCCCTGATGCAATAAATAGGCACATCATTGTTCTCTTTTCCATACCTCTCATGGTGCTTTATATTTTACTTGTATTTCCTTCTTGATCACCTTTTTTAATAGCCCACGAGATTCGTGAAGAGCTGAATATATCAGTAGTTTTATTGAGTTAGTGTGGCCAACACTCCCATTTGACATGCAGTTAAACTACAATTCCCATTTCCAGCTCATACTGCATGCAGTACAGTCTTTCCTCTCCATATTTCTCATCCCTGCCCTTAGTCCCTAAGGGTGCTGTTCCATAGCACCTGTGGTTGATCCAAATCTGCCCTGATGTAATCTCTATGTCTGTCACTGGCTTTCTTTTGCTGTTCCCTCACCATGAGGCCACACCGTCTGTTGCCATCTGTTCAGGGATCTTAACCAATGGCAGACTATTTGCTTTATTTGTGGGTTTATTTTTTTTCCTGTTTGGATAAAAACCACTAAGTGGCTCAGCCACTAAGGACAGAGAAGCTGAGCCAGGAGGGCAGGGATGCACAGAGGTGGATGGGCAGGACCACAGTGGTGCCCACGGACTCATCTGGGAGTCCTTCATACCACCAGGAGGGTCTGGCTTGCTGAGAGTGTCTGAAACAATTCCTGCCTTTAATACTTGATCCCAGCTCTGCTTTCAAAATCATCAGCTGGGCCACAAGCACTACGCCGACACTCAGAGAACAGTTGTCTCAAACAACTAATTTAAAGCCTAACATCTAAATTACTAATTCCAGGTTAGCTTTAACAAGCCAAACCAGGCTACAGCAATATCATACATCATAAACTGAGAGAAATTAAATACCTTTTCTTCATGAGATGTTTCTATTAGCAACAATGGTGCTTCCAGCTACCATAAAAAGTAGTTTGGACCTAATTTATACAGAGAAGGGACCTAATTTCATCAAGATTGTGTGACTTTTTATTTCCCAAAAGAGAATTAAATTACACTTGAATGTATCTTTGACCAAAACAGAAATTGCCTCTTATATGTTTATATCTTTTACTGTGTGTACCAGGGAAAATGAGAAATAAACAATGTCAGATGCCCATCATACAAAGCAAGATGTATCGAGTCCAAAAAGATGCTCTTATAAGTTACTAATTTTTGTCCCATTTCAAGTTAGGGCAGGGACTGTGCTGAGGCAGGGCTCAGAGTAAGGTTTTATACCTTCCTTCCCAGAGCATCATTCTCCCTATCAGAAAGCTTCTAACATGATGAAACAAAGTCAGGAAAACTGCGGGGAAATGTATTATCTTTCCTTTATTAAATTATTTACACTATTCCAAGTGACTATCAGGCATGACTGCAATGCCTTAGGAGCACACACTTGAACATGGAAATGAGGAAGCCACACAAGGAATGCCACTGTCCATAAACGTGAGAGACATGTGGCCAAGCACAGAACACAGAGAGAGAGAGAGAGAGACAGGTAAGCACCCACCTGAAAAAACAGGCATTAACTGCATATTTTACTAGCTCAATTTCAGTAAAACAGTATCAGCTCAGATGTCAGCTTGCCAAAGAGAGAAAGCTTTCCACTGCAAGATTACCCTTTCAGCCTGTGCTTATAGAGTCCCAAGGTTAAGAGGCACTTGGTTCATAGCTCCTGAGAGCTACCACAGCACTGAAAAATAAACAAATAATGTCATAAAGAAATATCTTCTGAAGTCTGTGTCTCATTTTCAGAGCCCCACATGATGCACATTTTCCTCTGGGATTAATATTTCCATTAAAACTGAGCCTTGGCATTTGTCCTCCTGAAGAGAATATTTATTTAAAATTCCCTCTGGCCTTCAAGACAAGCCTAGTAGCAGCCCCAGCTGCCTGGCTGCATGCCAGCAGATCACATTCCCCTCCTGTGTCCCCAGCCACGAGAGTTGCCACCACCTGGACATCAGCTCTCATTACATTATCACACAGCTCGATCATTTCAGAGTACTTTGGTAGACTCTTAAAAGCAAAGGGGCCAGGATTTGCCTGCAAAGGCAAGGGAGGCAGGAGGAGATCCCCAGACCAGCCTGAGTATGAAACTATGCAGTTGTGCTGCCTCCCAGAGCAGGCAATGACTATCTGGTGCTGTTGATAACATCTCTGGTTTAGTGCCGCTCTACTCCGAGTCATCCTTCCTCTTCAACTCTTTCAGCAGATTATGGGGTGGAAGCCAAGCCTGAAGGAAACAGCTTCAGCAATTTACTAGTAATAAAGTGCTATTATGTAGGGACTGACTGACTATGCAGCATTCAGTGGTGTCTCAGAGAGGACCCAGAAGAGAACAAAGGAGCCTGCAGGAGACCTCAGCAGGCAGACACGCCTCTCTTCCCTATCCAACCTCCGGTTGAAAATTTGTCATCCCCTGAAGAAGATGTATCCCTTTTGCCTTATATTTTCCAAAGCACTTATTATCAGAGAATCAAAGAAACACAGATTCACATTTGGGTGAGACCTTATAATGTCTTCTAGTTTCAGCCACTCTGCCACAGGCAGGGACAACTTCCACTACTCCAGGTTGCACAAAGCCCAGTCCAACCTGGCTTTGAACACTTCCAGGGATGGGGCATCTACACTGTGTTACAACCTATTCCAGTGCCTCCCTCACAGAAGCATTAGCAATAACTATAATCCTTGATAATCTTATTACTCATCATCAGCTCCTCAGTTTCACACAGGCTTTAATGAGACAAAAATGGCAACTTATGTCCAGTGAGGACTATGTTAAAAGTGTTTAGAAATGTCTGGATCCAGCAAATAAATTCACATGCATTGCATATTTATCTAAGTAGAGTAACTTTTGTCTTAGGGGTTTGTTCTTTCACATTTCAATATGTTGGTTGTATTACTACTAGCATCATTATTGTTACTGTCAGTTTGAATGAGGGTGCATATCCTTGCAGAGCACATCTCTGCAGACAGTGCAACCCAGCCTGCTTTTGTTCATTTGAAAGAGGTCTTCAGCTTTGGTTTGAAGGGCTAGACTGAATCCTAAACTTCAGGGATGTCCAAGTGTGATATATCTAATGGTTGAGTCTGTTGAGTGATGCAGGAATAGTTCTGATGACTGGCTAACGATGCTTTTAACCAGATTGTCAGGTACAATTAGCTTTATTGACTGACTTTACCCCATGTTGTTTGCCAGTGAGTTGAATGCACACAGTGCTATTTGCTATCTTAACACTTTGTTCAGTGAGGTTATAAAATAAAAGGAAACTATAATGAATGCATAACTTTAACAGTCTTTACAGCTAAGAAGAGGGATCCAGCATCTGAACACTCCTTCAGTAAATCTCTGGAGATGTCCATATCCTGTTTTGAAGAGAACTCTTTTTGCCTGCACAATATGCTCCCACTAGCTATCATAAAACAAACATATTTATTATCTGACTTGCCTGATTTCCATCACACTTCTGTATCTTGCTAATATTAACATACTTAGCATATTTTCACTTAGTAAACAAATTTGTAGGGACAGCAAAATGATAATAAAATAGTAATCTATTTTTTTGTGACAATTCTCTGCTGAGGGTGGACAATTTGGTTAATAATCTCTCAGATATGAGTGGGGTTCACAATAGAACAGATAACAAGAAAGCGAGTGGGAACATCACATCCTGTTGAAATTTCAGGGTGATTTGTATTGGCACAGTGTTTATATCCTACTGAAGATTCATTTTCTACTGGTAAATAAAAAGCAACAGAAAAAAATCAGGTTAGATTTTGAGACTACAGCCTCTAAACCACCTTCAGATGGGGTCAGCTCCACTAACTTGAGCAAAGATGTGATAGCCCATATGAAAGGAGGAAACTCTGTCCCTTTGGACAAAAGATCACAGCAGCAGAATAGTTTATCAGCCTGCAAATGTCTAATCTCCAACAGCTAGATATCACCATGGGTTATGATCATTCTTCCCCAGTTATTCCTCCAAAATGAAGGGCCCTCACTAATGTAGTAATAATTTATAGCTTTGCTATGACAAGCACTGTGTTTTGCACTCTCCTTCAATGTCTCTCTCTAAAACCTCCCTGGAAGGAAAGGGGAGCTTACTTGCCAGGCTTACTTCCAGAGTCTGGCAAGCAGTCAGTCTAAAATATTCTTTGACCAGTGTTAATCAACTTCAGCAAGCATTCTGGTGCTGCAGTGTGCAATGCCAAGGCAGTTCTTTACTTTATCAATCCCATAAGGATTTAGACCAGTATGCAGAAAGAAAGGAGCAGGGAACAAGGAGGTGGAGCTGGGAGATGGGTGGACCCCTGAGGACAGCAGTGTTCAAACACTTTTGGAAATGGATTAGCAATATCAGCTGCTGGAGAGGGAAAGCCACAAAAATGCCAAGCATTAAAGGTTTTGAAAAGGATTTCTTCACAGCTTCCCCTCCACCTCTCCCATTCAACCTACTGTAGGCTTTGCAAATCTAATCTAGTGAGTGGCTTACCTCCAAGTCTCTTGATTGTGATCTGGCCTTTCTCTGTAAGACAGTGGATGCCATTGTTCCTCACACATTGTTGCAGCTATTATTCCTTGGCCCAGCAATTAGAAATATAAATCAGCCAGAGATAAAGGGTGATTGAAAAAAATAATTGTTATACGGTAGTGACAGCTGTTTTCTTATTTACCATAATGAAATATCAGAGAGAGCAGACTGAGAATAATGAAACTATGGGAGGAATAAATCCAAATCAAAAATCCTGGAAAGCTTCCAAAACAAGAGAATCCAGATGCAGAGGCAGAAGTGCACATTTATGGGACTCAGACTCACTGCACAGTGCATCCTTAGAAGTGTTGTAGGGAAAAGTGACAATTTGCGCAGAAAGTGTGTTAATACTTTGGAAAGTTTTGACGCATTTTATGTGCCTTTATCATCAAAATGGGGAAAATATTAATAGGGGAATAAGCTAAAGAGGTATGGAATAGGAAAAAGGATTAAGAGACAGTAAATTACTTTTGATTCTCACAGAGCAGTTATCACAGGGAGACAATCTGAGAGAGCAATGCTCTGCCCCACTCTGCTATCAGCTACTTTTCTAGTCAAGACCTGTTAGCCTTAGCTATTCTCACCAGCAGTACCAATACGTGGGCAGACATGCACAGACCACATGGCATTGAGAGAGAATTGTTGAGTCTTTGTTATTTGGCTGAATTCTAAACAAGATCAATGAAAGGCAAAAAAAGAGCATGAGGCAACAGGGCTGGGTAGATATGGCTGCAATTCTCAGTTGCGGTCCCACAGCACAGAGGGTAGAGGGTGCCTGATCAGCAGTGGATGCCCACTGTGTGTCCTCCCAAGCAGTGTACAACAGGCTCCTTCTCCCTGTCTTGCCACAAGGCCTCATTCCTTCAGATTTACTCAAAGTAGGAGGTAAGCAAGCTGAAGTTGCCAACTGGATGTGTACAATAGCCTTTAACCAGTTTCTTGGCCCCTAGATATGTTGGAAATACTGTAGCAGCATGACCACATGATGCTTGGAGCTCTGCCAGTAGCTGAGGCTCTTACTGCTGACCACCCATTATGGACAGCTTAAGATATGGCTAAGAACATGAACCAAAAAATGACATCCAGAGCAAGTAATCCCTCCCACTCCTTTAGTTTTTGTGTAAATGTGGGAAAATATGCCAACTGGAAAGCTGCAGAGATATTTCTAAGACAGCAGCTAGCACACTGAAGTGTGTATAAGTTAATAGTAATTTTAAAATTACTGAAGCCAAGTTTTCTTAATGTGCAGTGGTGGTTGGAGAGAGCATCCCTATTCTACATAATGCTTTGCTATCTCAGTGAGGTTTAGACCTGGTAGAACACTTATCTTTTGAGATTTGCCAATGAATGACTACTAGCAATAACTAAATACAACCCGCCTTTTGGTAGTAGAAGGGCACTTAGAACAATCATTTAGCCTTTCAGTGAAAAATTATCAGCTCCATCCAAGTCAGTTATTTATGACTTATGAATAAGACCTCTGTTTGCAAAAAAAAAAAACCAACCCAAAAGACCAACAACCCTAGCTTGTCTGGCAACATGCCTGTAATTATACAGAGCTCTGTGTGGGTATGGTGAATCAGTGGAGTATACTCCCTGTATTTATTTAATGAATAATATTCTTCTAGCGTATTTGGCTGCCAACTCACGATAATAATGAAGTTTGCTTCTGAACCAACTCATCTTGCCTAAGAAAGGGCAAAAAACAGATCAAACATACTTGAATCAAGCTGCCCCTGCACATTTTCCAATTTGCCCTTATTTCAAACTTTGAGTTCCAGCCATCTTTGGGAGGAAATGCCTCACACCATTCTGTGTGTAAAGATGTAATCTTTGAACAAATCTGCCAGTTTCAATTCCAGGTGAGCTACTTTTAACACCAAGTAGCTGGAACCCATGATTAGAGCCCTCTGGGTAGTAGCCACATGGTTCTGGAAGGCACACCACAGAGATTTTGCCATAACAACAAAGTGAAGAGCATTAGCTTTTGGATTCTGGAGGTCAATAACAACTCTCTTTTGTCGTTGTCGGGGCGGTCATGACACAACAAAGAGACCAGAAGCAGTCTCATTTGGCAACTCTTTAATACGAAATATGTCCGACTTTTTATACACTCTGTGATAGTTTATACTTCTTCTACCTTAACTATTGGCCACAATAAATCAACATAACACCACTGGTGAAAAGTTACAGTGACTTAACTAACTTTCTAAAAATACTCCATCCAGCTGCGTAGTTCTCGTCTTTCTTCTGTTCCTCACTTCTCTTGGTCTCCTTGGTTACAGCCTTGAAGACAGCTCCTTATCAGCTACTTCCCTGCTTCTTGCTCCTTCAGCTAAGAGGCCCACTGTTAGCTCCTTCCACACTCTTTGTCTCCCACAACATTCCTCTTTCAACATACCTACTTTTAGTCACTCAGCTTCAGCCATGGGGGTGGGAGGTAATGTTTTATTGTTCCTAGTCAACCTTACTTCATAATGAATTAATGTTCTTAAGACATAAAAAACTTTAGAAAAATATAACTACACTCAGATCTAGAAAAGAGCTGCCTTATTTTTCACCAAGCCAGACATGTCATTTGCAGAATGTGCTCACACAGGAGCTGCACATATATGTTGACAGGTTGTACAAAAATTATCAGATGGGTGAATCAGGGACATGAATGCAAGTACTGCTTCAGCAGGGGTTCTGTGCCTCAAAACATGTGTTGCTGCAGTTCATTAAATTCTGGACATACTACATTTGATAGGGAGAATTTCCACACAGATCATCAAATCACAAAATTGCCTGGGTTGGAAGGGACCTTGAAGATCATCTAGTTCCCAACCTTGCCCAGTGTCCTGGGCAAGGACAACTTTCATTAGACCAGTTGCTCACAGTTCCATCCAACTTGGCCTTGAACACTTGCAGGGATGGGGAATCCGCAACTTTTGTGGGCAACCTGTTCCTCACCAACCTCACAGCAAAGAATTTTTTCTGTATAAATAATCGAAACCTGCTCTCTTTAAATTGAAACCATTCCCCCTTGTCTGTCACAAAGTGCCCTTGTTGAGGACAGAATCGTTCTTCAGATTACTGGGAATGCCTACACAGGTGTGAGGGAAGGAGATCTGGAAAAGTTGCCCACAAGTTGCCCACATTGTGGCAATACCTCCTCCAGAGCCCCAAATATTTTTTTTTTAATATATTTTGAGAAGGAAAGTCTTTTGAAACATTCAGAAGTAACACCTCTTGAGTCTTACTCTTATTTCAGGTAACACCTATGGTAAAAAATGCATTACCTGTAGTGGGAATTACAGCTCAGATTTGCAGTCATTATTGGATAAAGTTTCTACAGATCAAGAATGCAATCACCTGTAGTTGTTTCCCAGCCCCACTGCTGTGATCAAATGTAAAGCTTGGCCACTGCTTCAGGAAGCTGTGATTGGATATGATGATACAAACTCCTGGAGTTTGTCCCAAGCTCTTGGCTATAAGTGTTCCCACAGAAGGAGAGCTGGCAGAACAGGTAGCCTGTCCTCTCTGAACTGCCCCATCCAGCACTCAAAGTTCAGTCAATCATTATTGACAGAGACTGAGCAAGGCTAGCTGAGGAGCAAGCACAGCATCTGTCCTGCCACTGCCCTGGAGGGAGGAATGCTCTGCAGTGAAGGTGAGAGCAGGCAGCTGAAGCGAGGACCAGCTTCAACAGGGGACATTGCTTGTGCTCAAGGAAGTGATGAATTTGGGCTCCCAAGGTGGGACCCAGCCCAAATATCACAGAGGGCTGGCTCTATGGTTGCAGCAGATTGTTTCTCCTGGCACAGCAATGTGCTGGCTCTCCTATCTAATCTTTTCCATTGTTTTTCTTAAAGTTTGCTACTGGAATAGGAAAAGTCACAACATATTATCAGACACAGACAGGACATTATGAGTGTTTATATGTAAGCTAGAGAATGTGTCCTGTATTCATCTTGGGGAAATTTGAGACTGTGTCTATTAAATGTCTCCTTTTTGTATTTTTTTTTTTTTTGTCTTGAAGTATATACACGTTTTGCTCTCAAAGGCTGACAAGTGTTAGTCTCAGACTGCCAACAACTCTATCCGTTGCCAGCATGCCAACATCATCAGAGAATCCTTCATTCTAACTTCCTGCTGCTTATAGTATTGTTGGAAATATATGGCTATAAAATCACCCTAGAGACATATATTATTGCCTAGCCAGGTTCAGTTTGTGTTTTAATACAGATAGGGCTTTAGTTCTACTTTTAAGAGCTGATTTCAAATTAGGACTTTAGTTCCCTAACTAACTATTTCAGTTTAAGTCTCTCCAAGGGATCCATCATTGTGAAAAGCTGCTTAAAGAATTTAAAGATAAGATATATTGTACCCAAGGCAGCTATGCTTTCCATGTTCTCTTTCTGTACTGCACCTGTCTGGCATTTTATTACACTTCTTTATTCTTTTTTATCTCCTTCCTTTACTCCATTTCTAGTAACTGAAATGGATATCAGGTACAGCACGAACAGCAAAGGCAATGCAGAGTAGTTGGGATTTCTGGGATTTCTATCTCCTCTTGGCTGTCCACCAGCTATTTCAACATGGAACAGTGTTCAGAGTGCCACTGAGAGGCATGTTTGCTCCAGTGCTCATCCTTATGGACCCCAGCTGTGCAATGGTCATTGCCTAAGCTGGAGCACATCTTCAGGACACTCTCCCAACTCCAGCACTGCAGCACAACCCATCTGCCCAGTGCTCATTCAAAGCTGGGAAGTTTGTTGTGAACGGGGTTGCTGTAGGCAGAGCTGGACTGTCCAGTCCCATAGATGAATGGGTTAAGTGACTCCAAATCTTCCTTTTTTTCCAGTTTGCCTCTCCTCTTTTTTCCTGAGATATTGCAGGTAGTACAGATACATTTGAGACATGATGTGATAAAAATGCTAATAAGATAAGCCCACTGAACAATACCATCCGGAGTGGAAAACAACTGGCCATTGTTTCAGCCTCCTCCTCTGCTTTTCTTATCTTGTGTGAAAAATACCTGTGGTTCTCAGAGCACAAACACGAAGGATAGAGTGAGGCCAGGTCTACAGCACAGACTTCTCCTTGGCAATGATACATGTGCCAAAGGTGTGAAGAGCAGTGTTCCCTGACAGACACAACCGTGCTGGTCAAGAGCTCCTCCACAGGTATGGCTATATTAACAATTCTGCACATTCTCTGATTTTAATCACAGAGTTTCTGACCAAATTTGGTGTGTATTAGTGCTCTAAAGTACTGGTATTATGACTGGATTTACCAGGACTGCATGGCAGGCTGTCACCTCAGTGTAGTGCCACAGAGCATGAGGCTGATGACTCCTACACCAGATCCAGGAACGGACGTGGGAGGAAGGTGGGGTCCTCAGATCCCCTACTTCTCTCTTTGAGGCTTTGGAGAGAAGACATTTGTGTCTGAACTGTGTAAACATCTGCAGGAGCGAAGACAGATGAGACCCGTGTAAGAAACTGGGATGGCACGAAAACCAGGGTGTGATTCTGAGTCTGTACATCCTCCTCCTTGACAGAGTGCACAGGCACATGTGTGGGGTCACACACTCACATTGGGGTGACTGTCTGGCTCACAGGTTTACAAAGCCTAGTCCTTAAAGAGTGTTGTTCAGCATGAAATACTTCAGCCCTGTGCCAGACACAAATCCCAGACATCTGTGGAGAGGAGCGGAGAAGAAAAGCCTTCAGTGAAGGCACTGGAAAAATATTTGTATCTTTAGCTGTACTGTAAAAAAGGAGGAGAAAAAAAGGAAGACTGCAGTTTTGACAAAATTCAGGTCTGAGCTTCTTGCTCAGACTTCTTGCGCATCTTTCTGAACTGCTAGGACTATAGCTGAAGTCTGTGAGTGAACATATCTTACATATATCTTACACATCTCTCAGACAGATTTGGTAGCATAGTTAACTCAGCAGCCAAAAATTAATGAGCCCTATCTCTTGCTTCTAAATTGTGCCATTCTCATAACATCTTTAAACATAATATTTTAAAGTTACTTTTATGTCAGTTATGTCCTGCAGCAGCATTTGGGAAGAGGTCATGTCTAACCAAGGAGGGAATTTATAGGGAATAGAAATATATGCAGAATTCAATTACACCTGTACACAGTGTATGCCCTGTACATTTACAGCATATACAGATGGGAGAACTCTGTATGCTGAGGGGCTGCTCTAAGGTGTAAACTGGAGCCCCTGCAATGACCGCTGCAATGGCTTTTCAGTGTTTTCTTCACCATCTGTCAAGAGGGACTGAGGGGGTGCTGCTTTCAGGGATGTAGTGCTGTAGCACTGCCAGTTGTACCTGTCCCAGTAAGATCTTATTTTAGCCTCCCCAGTGCCTCCCACTCTGCCCATGACACAGGACCCCATGTCAGTCTCTGACCGCCCCTGCAGCAGGTCTGGTCTCCAGTTCCCCTCAGTCCTGCCTGCCTGGCCATGGACCTCAGACATCCCTAGATATAACAGCACAGTTAAAACTCAAAGCCAAGTTTCACACCTCATTTCACTCCTGTTGACAAGCACATTCAGATTCTGTTCTCATCCTCCTCTTACTCCCAGCTGAACATCTGCACCACCTCAAATGCTGCATTCACAGCATGTGGTGCACCAGCCCTGGAACCTGACTGGCTCAGAAACTGTTCTGACTACAGGCTCATTATTTTTATACTGTTTGGTGTCTGAAAAGTTATCACAATGTGGCTAACAGGAGCTTTCACATGTCTTGGATGACAAGGAGATGAGATAACCCCAATCCAAATAATTCTCTTTTTAACAAATATATAAATTCATTGAGGCTCGGGATTTAAATTCAAATAGCCAGAGGATTGAAAATTGTGTGCTTCAATACACTATGTTGGTCTGGGAAGGCTCCTTAGAAGCATCACAGATAATGAGAGTTCAATTCTAGGCAAAGGGAACCAAAGTTTCAGTATCACAAATTAGTCATCTTGTTGTTATACGTAAAAATTGATTCAGCCAATTAGATCAAAAATAAAAATAAAATTTATTCACGACCGATATACAGTCCCGACCGCCAACAATCAAAAAGCAGCGCTGACCCCGGGATTGGAGCAGGTGAACTATGATCTGGCCTCTATCGCACCGAATCCCCCTGTTCACCATCAAGGCCTGGCAGAGTTCGGTTTTTATACTCTTTTTCTTGCCCACAGTGTAGTCCCTTTGTCCCCTCCTGGAGTCCTTCATATTCATGCAGTGTCTGTTCTCTGTCCTATGCTGGACAAAGCCTCGTCCGGGAATTGCTGTGTATCTGTCTCCAGTTCCCAGAATCCTTCATTCAGATGTATGCCCTTGATGGTCCTCTCTGTCTGAGGTGGACATCTACATGGGCCATCATCGCTGGGCGTTTTCTTGTTCATGCCATCCGGGAGTGCCCATCTCCTGCGCCGGTTAGGTTTTCTTTGTATGTTAATGATACACCTCCTCCTCAGCTTTGAGCTGTCCTGTGTGGCAATCTTCCTCTCCCCTTTGCTGGCACGATCTTAAGGCTTTATTCTATATTACATTAATAATCTTACATTTCCAGCAAGAATTACCACCTTATCCATAATAATCCCCCCTCTCTTTTCATTAATCCATTAATTTGTGCTGTTTTTCTAAAAATATTTATACATACTTATTTTTAGCCCTTTTCCCTTTTTATTTCCTGTGTGTGTGACTCTACCTATTTTGTGCTCAAAAAGGACAAGACATAAGCAAAACATTATTCAGTCTCACTTTCATTTTCCCATTCCTCCCTGGGTAACTCCTGATATATTTTATATTCAATCTCATTTCCTTTTACTTTTTTTTCAAATTTGGCCAAGGCGTCTGCTGCTCACTTGTGTGGATCTCCTTCTTCTAGTTTCATGATTATAGAGACTGGGTTAGTCCTTCCTGTGGCACATTCTGCATCCATGGGCACTGCTGCTATTTGCATGCCTTGTACAACTGAATGTATTAGTCTAATAAAACATGGTATCAGACAGGGTAAGAATATGATTCCAGCTACTGAACAGAGGATGAAGAATATTAATTTCTTCCACCATGCTCCATCAAACGGATTATCCCACCAAGATGCATTTAAGATAGAATTCCATTTCTGGACTGGGACATGAGCAACCCTCTTTATTTCTGCTGCCAAACCCCTAATGGTCTATCTGTAGTCATCTATTTCAATACAGCATTCTGACTCGTTAAATTTCCCGCAGACTCCCCCTTCTTCTGCTAATAAGTTGCCTAGGGCTATCCTGTTTTGGTACACAAATGCCCTCATTTGGGAGTGCTGTTTAGATAGCAACTCCAGGGTGTCTGAAGTATGATTTGAAACGATTTCCACTACTGCCTGGAGTCTTATTGACTGGTTTAGCAGGTATACTGGGGTTCTGTAACCCCCGCTTCCATCTTGGGCCCAGGTTGCTGGTCCATAATATTCTATAATTCATTCCACGGGCCACTCTTCCCCTCCCCAAGTTTGGCTTCCCTCAAAATTAGGAAATTTCTTCTTTACCTCCCTCTTTTGTCTGTTCAGAGTTTCATACAAAGGAGCTCCTAGCAAGGTGCTTTCTGACTGAGGTAAAGTAAAGAACACAGGTCTTATTATTCCTAAAGTACAGGAACCTTTCCATTTTTGCGGCAATTCACTATAAGCCTTTTTCCCACAGATGCAATATAAACTGTTAGGAGCCTTCCATTTACTGGCAGTACTCCCTGGTGCATTCCAGTAACCTTTCAGTTCTTCCAGAGATTGGTAAGGGTTACCTCCAGAGGCTTTATTCCAGCATAGTCCAATTTTATCACTCTACTCACAATTGTTTCCCTTTTCCCAGCTCCAATACCCCGCCAGGGGCTCTGGTTGCCAGGTTTTACTTTTAGCATTTGAATTTACAGCTAGAGTGGAGATACAAGGGGTATATCCAACTACTTCAGTATACTCCCTCCCTTCCCGGCTAATACAGATTGTTCTAATTACTCGTTGATCCAAAACCCAACCCTCCAGTCGTTGTATTAGTCTGGATATTTTAGTATTATCCCATTTAAGAAGCTGCTCTGGAGCTAAACTCTCACCTTTCCAAGGCCATTTCTCTGTCGATTTCAGTCCTCCACAAATCCAACAATTAGACAATCTTAATTCCGTTGCGATTTCCTGCATCAAATCTATTAAAAGATTTTTATCAGAAGCAGGCAACCCCAGATTGTTGTACTGTTTCTCCAGTTGGTCATATTGCTCACTTAGGGTCCTCAACCTTTCTTGTTCCACCCTCCTTTTCCTCATCTCTGCCTCCTGTCTTTTTAGCTCTTGGGCCACTTGTTGTGTTTTACTCTCTGGGTCTAATCCCTCTGTGTTCCACAAGAAACAAAAGGTCATGTCATACTGTAAACATGTTTGGATGTCATGATCTTCGAGAAGGTCAATGATAACCACTTCCTTTTTAAGTGGCAACTTATTTTCATATTTTAAATTCTTCCCCAACCAGTATGTTTTTCCCCCCATTATACACATTTCCAGTAAGTTATTATCATAACACAGTTTGTTCACCTGGAAATACCCAACAAACATGGATTCCATCCTACCCTCAGTCCATACAGTATGATTGCACATCTGTTATAAATAGGGATAGGTGCTTGTCTCACCTCTCTTTTGCATCGGGCGTGCTCTGACTCTCCAATCTTAGATGCTGCCTCTTTTAAGTAGCAAATCTCCTTTCCATTTACTTTGCATATCCCATATCGGGTGCCATTGAAGAGACAGTACCTACCTTTTCCACCTTCATAGTATGATTCCCAAGGCTGGGTGGGTTGAAGTCTCTGCTTCGGCCCGTCCATCCAGGATGGTTTGCATGCATGGTCCACACTCGTTACTGGAGACCTGTTCTCCCAAGATGAGTGGGTGTGTGCTAATCCTGAGGCATATGACTAGACTCAAGCTCATCAGGACTTCCCCTAATTTCATTCCTCTGCCTCTGCCTATGCCCACTGGGGTGCCTCCAGCGGCGGGGAAAAACATCTTCTTGACAGCAGGAATATCCTTCACGGGTATTGTACCTGGCTCGAGCCACGTATCTCTTTTTAAAAGTGCCCCATCTGGATAACTTGACTGCTATGGTTCTGCAAGGTACCTTGTTTAGTCTCCGGCACTCGACTGCTAAGATTTTTGCTCTGGATCTCAGTTTTCCCCCTACCCTGTTTTGAAATAACTGAAACCACACTAGTTAATCTGTCTCGATTACACCCAACTCTGTGAGGAGCATTAAGATTCAGTTAGTCAGATGCACTTCTCCATCCAAGCACTTATCACATAGATTCTTTGGCCAGCGTACCACCCACAGTGTACCACCCACACCTCATTACAATATTTGCACTTGAATTGAGCGAATGGGCAGCAGTTACAGCCTGGCTCTGAGCATCTTATTCGGTCATTCTCGGTCGTTTACTTGGCCGAAGCAGAGTTAATTTCAGGTCCCTGGGTGGAGAAGTAACTTTCCACTCAGGCTCCTCTTCTCGCAGTTCAACCCTCTTTACTCGCTAAGTGTGGGTCCAGCCTTTTTCTGCCATTTGCATTGCTCTATCTGTGATTAGAAGAACAAGAAATGGCCCTTCCCAGTGTGGGGAGAGGGGAATGTCCCTCCAAGTTTTCATGAGTACTTTGTCCCCGGGTTGAATTTGGTGTACTGACGCAGCGGCCTGGATCCCAGGAGAAAGGGTGAGCCTCGTAACAGGCTAGCTGCCCAGCCCTTTTCCTCCAAGCAGCGCCACCGAGTGGCCGGTCCCCACCTCGAGCTCCTAGCTGGGGCTGAGGGTAGCGGTTCGGCCTTTTGGCTGGAACCTCCCCTTCTACCTGGCCTGGCCGAAGGTGGGCACCCAGAGAGGTTCCTCGTCGATGCTGAGTGACACAAAGGGAGAGAGGGACTCTCTGGTGGCAATGTTCCAAGACGTTTATTCCTTCCCCGAGGGAGAAGTGGCATGATGATACAATGAGGGAGCACACACAGAAGAAAGCCCCAAGAACGGGATTACAACGGTTTATAAAGGGGGGCAGTCTCCTGGGAGGAGACTGCCTACAACCAATTAGAGATTAGCAAGGACGAACACAGGGTGGGCTTACATCAACAAAACACCAATGAGGCAAAAAGAAGGAGGGGTGAATACCTAATGGACAAATGGGTGAGAGGAAACAGCACAACTGACACAGAACTTTCTGGTAAAAGGGTACATCAAAACCCTAATTGACAAGCTGCAGGGGTTGGGTTTAGACAATTGACAAGGGAGGATTTACAAGTATGGGAGGGGTAAAGAGGATTGGCATGAGGATTGACGTAAGGAAGGGCGGGAAAATATGGGGTAAGCAACTCTGGGAAGAACTATTTTTGAAACTGAACAGGGGAGTGTGGAACAAACCATTTCATAAAAGAGGAAAATCTAACATATTACAGTTTAAACAGTTAAAAATCCAAAAACACACCACAACAGTGTACCGCAACCCCCAGGGGGCTGTTTTGCATTAAAATTCCCTGCTTCCTCTGTTCCTGTAAGTTTTTACCTATGGTTATCAGGTAAGGTTGTATCTGACCATCTTCTACTCTCGGGTGTCCTATAGGCATTCCGTGTTCATAGGGCATCCCGTACAACATTTCAAAAGGTGATAGTCCTGTTTCAGAATGAGGCAGTGTCCTGATATTTAACACAGCCAAGGGAAGGCACTTTTATCCAGGACATCTTGGTTTCCAAAATTAATTTGGATAGTTGGGATTTCAAAGTCTGGTTCATTCTTTCCACCTACCCTGAACTCTGGGGATGCCACGAGGTGTGATATTCCCAGCGGATTCCTAAAGCCTCCGCTAATTGTCTGATAATTCTCAAGGTGAAATGTGTGCCCTGGTCCGAACCTATATATGTTACCAAACCATACCGAGGTATGATTTCTTCTAGTAGGCACCTTGACACTACTTGTGCTGTAGCCCTGGAGCTTGGGAAAGCTTCCACCCAGTGTACCAGCTTATCTACCATTACTAGAAGACATCTGTATAGTCCTACCTTTGGCATATCGGTGAAAACCACCTGGATTCTTTCAAATGGTTGATATGCCACTGGGCGGCTACATGATGCCGCTTGTCTCACCCTTGCCCGATTAACCCTTTGACATATCATACATCCTTGTACTTGTTGTTTAGCTAGCTTGTAAATCCCTTTGCACCCAAAAAACTTTAAAAACTGCTCAGCTAGTGCTTGTGCTCCCCAGTGGGTTTGCGAGTGAAGCCTCTTTAAAATCTTTCTAGTATACTCTTTGGATAGTAATTCCCTCCCATCTGGCAATTTCCATATACCTTCCTCTAGTTTTCCCCCGATCTTCTCGTACCCTTCAATTTCTGTCTGAGAGAGTTGTGGGGGAAATTCTCGTACCTCTTCCCCTTAAACTTCTAGGGTGCTTACTTGCAGCAATGCCGCGTTGCTAGCCTCCTTATCAGCTAAGTTGTTTCCTCGGGTCCAAAACTCCCACCTGGTATCCTTTTACATGAACGACTGCAATTGCTTCAGGTTCCCTTATGGCTTCCAAAATTTGTTTTATTATCCCTTCATACATCAACCCTTGCCCTTTGGTGTTAATCAGCCCCCTTTCTTCCCATATCTTCCCGAACGTGTGAACTACCCCAAAGGTATACTTCGAGTCCATGAAAATCATCCCCTTTTTCCTTTTTAGCATCTGCAAAGCCCTCAGTACTGCATGTAGTTCACAGGCCTGGGCTGACCAACTAGCACTCAAGGGCCCCGATTCCATAGTTTCCCCCGTCTTTCCACCTACCACTGCATATCCCTATTTCCTCTTCCCCTCTGTGATTCGGGCTGACCCATCTACAAACCATTTTTTCCCTTCTTCCAGTTCCTCCTCTTCCAGGTCTGGTCTTATTTTGGTTTGTAATTCCACTATCTCAGCGCAGTCGTGGGCAGGTCCCCCTGGAATTTCTCCATACAGGAATTGTGCTGGATTTTGTGCTGTTGTCGTTTTTAGTTCTAAGTCATGTGAGTGGATCAAGATAGCTTCATATTTAAGAAGCCAGGTGTCCGTGAGCCACTTTTCAGCCTTTTGCTGCAAAATGCTCCTCACATTATGAGGAGAAAAAACACCCAAGGGCTCTCCAAAAGTTATTTTCTTAGCCTCTTCTACCAAAACAGCCACCCCCATGATAGCTTGCAGACATGTAGGCCACCCTCTGCTGACAGGATCTAATAACTTTGATACATACCCCACAGGTTTCTTTGACCCAGCCCACTCCTGAGTCAATACTCCGTGGGCCATATGGTTACTCATGTCCGCGAATAGCTGAAATGGTCTGTTCACGTCTGGGAGACTCAACACCGGAGCTGTCATAAGCATTTCTTTCAGCTCTTTTAATCTCTCCTCATCTTGCCTGGTCCAGTTTGGTTTATCCATGGTGAGCTTTTCATAAAGAAATTTTACCTTTTCACTATATCCCTCAATCCACTGTCTACAAAACCCAAAAGCCCCAACAGCTGCCTTGCTTTCCTCTTTGATTGGGGAGGGGGTAAGGCAATTATTCCGGCTACTCTGTCTGGGTCTAATTTCTTCTTACCTTTCATAAGACAGTGCCCCAGGTACTTAACTTCAGGTTCAGTGAATTGTAATTTAGATTTTGAGACTTTCAAGCAAGTTATAGTTATAGTTATAGTTATAGTGCTTACCCTTACCAGTTCTTCTTGGGGACCCGCCACCAGCAAATCATCAACATATTGTAGTAGCTTGGTCCCTTTAACAGGAACAAACTCACTCAATACCTGCTTGAGAGCCTGGCCGAAGAGGTTTGGTGAATCTACAAACCCCTGAGGCAGGGAAGTCCACCTTAGTTGTTGTTTATGATTAGTGTTGGGATCCTCCCATTGAAATGCAAAATAATCCCGACTTTCCCTTGCCAGTGGGCAAATCCCAAAAGGCATCCTTTAAATCTATTACGCTGTACCAGGTATCCTCTGGAGAAACATTATTTAATAGCATATAAGGGTTCGAAACTGTGGGAAACAGTATTTTAGTCCTTTGATTAACCGCCCTTAAATCTTGTACCAAGCTGTAACTCCCATCTGGTTTTTGTACAGCTAGAATAGGAGTGTTGTGCCTGGACATACAAGGTTCCAGTGTGCCCTTTTGAATTAAATCCTCAATTATTGGTTTCAGACCTCTCCTTCCTTCCATTGGTATGGGGTACCGTTTGATCCGGATGGGATCTTCGGGTCTCTCAATTTCAATATGGATTGGTTCCATTTCTAATTTCCCTGCTTCTCCCTTTGAATGCCAGACCTTGCGATTGATTTTTCCCTCATCCTCCGTGGTTAATTGGTACAAACTTACCATAAGCTGTGAATCCTGAGCAATCAGGCTAATTCCTAGATCCACCAACAAATCCCATCCCAGCAAATTATAATCTACTTCTTCCATTAATAGGATATTTCCCACACAAAACTTAATTCCTGATTCAATTTCCACACCCTTTATAAATGGTACCTTAAAGGGTTCTCCTTTTGCTCCAATGACCATCATGGAATCTTTGCTTTTAGAACACCCACTAGGTAATTGTTGCACCGTGCTCCGCTTGGCTCCTGAATTCACCAAGAATACCAATTCTTGTTTAGGGGGGTCCTATTTTTAATTTTATCAAGGGCTCTCTGGGTGTTATGGACCTCAAATTAAAAAGCCCCTGACACCTCTAGTCTTCCTGAAAGATCCTTCCATCCTTCAGCCTTTTCTTACATTCCCTCTTAAAATGACCTCTTTGCTTGCAGTAATAGCACTCCAGTCCCTCCCCCTGCCTGTTCGTGCATTTTCTTTGGAGTTGCTTAGGTTCCCCTTAAGGCTTGTGTGCCTGACTAGTCTTACCTGTGTTTGCATCCTTCTCTTGCTTCTGGGCCTCCCTTACTGCCGCCACCAAAACCTTTGCCTTTGCCTTTTGCTTTTCATCCTCCCTCCTCAAATAAACCCTCTG
The DNA here is from genome assembly GCF_017590055.1 of Onychostruthus taczanowskii. Taxonomy (NCBI): domain Eukaryota; kingdom Metazoa; phylum Chordata; class Aves; order Passeriformes; family Passeridae; genus Onychostruthus; species Onychostruthus taczanowskii. The sequence goes on along the minus strand of NW_024499140.1, from coordinate 288,260 downwards.
TGCTTCCCTTAGCAATTCCTGCAGAGTTCTTTCCTGCCAATTTTCCATCTTTTCTAGCTTTTGCCATATATCCTCCCATGATTTGGCTACAAACTGGGTTTTTAGCAAGACTGCCCCAACTGGGGAGTCCGAATCTGTCCTGGAGTACATCTGGAGACTTCTCCTTAACCTCTCCAGCCACTCATTGGGAGTTTCATCCCTCTCTTGGCATTCTCCTAATGCCTTGCTCAGATTCTGTCCTTTTGGAACCGCTCCCCTGATACCTTGTATGACCATATTCCTTAATTCTATCATTTTACATCTATCTTCCTCCGTCTGCACATTCCAAGAAGGTCTTTGGTTAGGCCATTTATCCTCCCCACTCCCCCCTTAAGGGTTTCTATGCTCCCAGTCCTTTATTGCCGCTATTAATCATCTCCCTTTCCTCCGCATTAAACAATGACCTTAGGATGGCACTGATATCATCATAGGAGTATATGCTGTTCCCCAGAAATTCATCCAGCCTCTCTGCCACCCCTAGCCGATCATCCATTATCTTCCCCATTGCCTTCTTGAATGCCCATACATCCCTGGAGTTTATCGGCACGTTAACATATCCGATGACTCCCGGAGCTGTTGGAGCCTCCCTTAAAGGAAAAGATTTTGTTCACCATCCTTGTGCTCACTATCCTCGAAGTTTACCTTCTAAGTCCACTGTCTTGTTCTACTAGCAGGCGGGGATCCATTCCCGCCCATGGGAACAGTGTGCCTGGCGTTTTCTACTTGTTGTGAGGGAGAAGGGGACAGGGACAGTTCTTGCAAATGTTGCACCGCCAAAGCTGATCCTTGTACAGGTAAGGCATCCACTGGCGGTGCTTGGGGTACTGCGGGTTGGTTCCCAGGATTTACTGGCGCGGGGAGAGGGAGAAGGTTTTGTGGTGTTGGGTAAGGTGGTGGGAGATTGTCTAAAGGTTCCCACGTTTCCCCAGGGTTTGTCTGATTTCTGTAGGTCCTAACTAGGAATAGTCTCATACTGGCATATTTCCATAGTTGGGCATATTCTCTTTCCTCACTGGTTGGTCCCGCCTCCTCAGAAATGAACTCATCCAAGGTCCGGCATGTTTCCTTTTTGAAGGTGCCAAACAGAGGCCAGAATAAATATTTCTTAACCTCCGCGTTCGCCTATTTCTCCATGCAATAGTAAATCATTCTTTCCCTCAACCTCCTCTGCCTTGTTGGGCACTCATCCCAGTGTTCTAATATCCACCCCAAGGGATTGTTCCTAGGTATGTTCGGCAAACAGTACTTTTCTCCTTTTTCTGTCTTACCTTGGGTTTTCCCTAAGATTTTACTCTTTCTTTGTCCCATCCCATTTGCTAGGTTTAGCAAATTCTCTTTACGTACCTTTTTCGTTGTAATGGAGGAACCTAAAAAATTCCCTAATTCCCCTGGTCTTCCAAGGGGACCTTTCAATCACACAGTGAACCGGTCTGTGGATTTTTGCCTGTAAACGAGCTCTCATACTGACCTTTTCCTGGATCCAAGGAACCAATTCCCTAATGTCAGAGGTCTTTCCTACCCCTTTCTGATCCTGCCCCTGATCTATGCCCTCCCCTTCCCAATTTTCCTGGGTGTTCAGGGTTTTGGTGTGTGTGCAAAAAAGAGTTTTTCGTCCGCTTCCCCCTTGACCAACTACTTTCCTTGCGGAAGAGTGGAACTGTGATCTTGGGGTCCACAATCGCTTCGTGATGGCGTCACATCTCGCACACATGCTCAATCACACCCCACTCAACCATGCGATACTTACGGTCCTTTTTTCCCGTGTGGATGCTTCGTGCACGTGGTTTTTATGAGTGAAAAAATTCCCTGGTCTTGGAGGTTCCACACTGATTTTGAGAGCTCTGGGGCCCATTTTTATCCTTTTGATTGTGGCTTTGGGTTTCTAGTTCATGATTCTGATTGGTTCCATCGGGTTTCCCAATCCCGCCCGGCCGCTGAAATCAGTGGGGCGCTGCCCGGGCTGAGAGAAGGGTCCCTGGAATCCAGGATCAGATCATGTTGGGAAAGGTTACCAAGACTGTTAGAGGTAAAAATTGATCCAGATAATTTGATCAAAAATAAAAATAAAATTTATTCACGACCGATATACAGTCCTGACGGCCAACAATTAAAAAGTAGCGCTGACCCCGGGATCGGAGCGGGTGAACTATGGTCCAGCCTCTATCACACCGGATGCCCCTGTTCACCATCGAGGCCTGGCAGAGTTCGGTTTTTATACTCTTTTTCTTGCCCACAGTGTAGTCCCTTTGTCCCCTCCTGGAGTCCTTCATATTCATGCAGTGTCTATTCTCTGTCCTGTGCTGGACAACGCCTCGTCCGGGAATTGCTGTGTATCTGTCTCCAGTTCCCAGAATCCTTCATTCAGATGTATGTCTTGATGGTCCTGTCTGTCTGAGGTGGACATCTGCATGGGCCATCATCGCTGGGCGTTTCCTTGTTCATGCCATCCGGGAGTGCCCATCTCCTGCGCGGGTTAGGTTTTCTTCGTATGTTAATGATACACCTCCTCCTCAGCTGCGAGTTGTCCTGTGTGGCAATCTTCCTCTCCCCTTTGCTGGCATGATCTTAAGGCTTTATTTTATATTACTTTAATAATCTTACATTTCCAGCAAGAATTACCACCTTATCCATAACATTGTCTATTATTTGATCATCTCCAAGGAAAATTGGAAAGTTCTTGGGATGTTTTTATTACATGTCATTTTGTCTGCTTTGTTATGGAATTTCAACTTCAGTTGTGCTACATCAACACTCGTGCACAGCTTGGGCCCAGCTGCCTCCATGGCGAGCCTATGAGTACTCTTCCAGGCAAATTCTGAACCCAGCATGCATGGAGTTGAGCAGTTGGGTATCTCCAGACTGTGCCAGTCAGTTCCAGGGCAGAAAACAGCCCTGAGCATCCTTAACTTGCAAGAAAAACTATAGCCCTTGAGTCTTCATTGGCCTGTCTGCCATCAGGAAGATTTTCCACAGGTTGAGCAAGGCAGGATATCACCCAGGGGATATCCCACAGTTGTGCCAAAGGCTCTCACACTCAGCTCACTTGGGATGCATCTGTTTTCTGCTGGCAGGACATCAGTGCCAAGAGCGCTGCTCCTGATGCACAAAGCCCTGACCTCACCAAACAGGTACCGGGGGCTGTGCACAGCAGGCAACTTGCACTGGAGGCTTTTGCCTTAGGCTCTGAAGAACAAACAAAAGAAGGGGAACAGAAAACTGCGAACCTTCTCCATTAAATAGGATCCATAGCTTAAGACTTATCTTTTGTTGTGAGGCAAGAATGGGTTGACTTCTGTGTTGAATACAAAGAGGGTTTGGGACAGGAGTGTTGTTAACAGGTATCTGCCATGTTCCCAGTGGTCAAACCACAGGTATTTCTGCAATTCTATAGAGCTTGCTTACAACTCTACTTAAGTATGTGAATACATAAATAATATGCGGACTGTAGCCTGGTCTTAGCAAAATATCTGTATTTTCTCCAGAAAAACTAAACCCAGCTGTGACTCTCTTCAGCTCCACTGGTATAGTATGAATCACAATGAAGCAGCACAAAATACCTACCTTGCTGGTTTTGAGGTTTGTGACTATAGAAAGAAAAGTTTTATTCCACCTCTGCAGAAGCTAAACTTTATGCAAAAATCTTTAAAAAGCAACTGAGTGACACCAGCTTTTAAAAGTTCATAATAATTTTAAAACATAACTTGATAAAGTTTTCAAAAATACTAAACACAAGGCACAAAATAAATATTTCATATAAGGTGAAATCCTTGGCTTAAAGTGCTACCATATCCCCAAGCATCCTTCAGCTCCAGGCCAGTAACAATTGCTCCACATATCTTATTGTCCATGCATTTCCTTCCTGGACTACAGCAGAGCAGCATCCCTGGACTGATTGTGTGGATCAAGGCAAGCTGCAAGCTGATTGTCATCCTCTTGCACCTCACTTTTCATATTCATTCAGCCCTCCAAAGTGGCATATACTCCTACTGTAGTACCATCCCTGTGTCATAAGAGATAACCTTAAATAAAAATAGGTATCTTTTTATTCATAACAATCTATACAAGGAGAGATGAATTTCAGCTGTACCTTCACTCTTCACATGCCTTCCTTGCGTGCTGCCTTCGTTTTCCACTGTCTGGGAAAAATTAATTTCTTCATCTCTCAGTGTCAAGATATGTTTCCCTATGCATGGTTGGATTCAGCAGCAGGGGCTGTGGTAGTGACCTGTGTGGTGGGACCTGTGTGCCAGTCACAGCTGGGTCCAACCATTTCTGAAACCAGTCTGTGCAACCACCACTCACCAGAGCTGAAGCCAGGCAGGAAGAGGATCCCACAGCATCCCATCTCAGACATATTTCAGGAAGATTAGCAAGCATTGCAAGCAGGAGATACACAGATAACACTTTTAGGGAGACAAATTAAGACAAGAGATAATTGTGGAGACATGGAGCTGGGGACACACTCTTGGAAGGAAGAGCTCCACATTAAAGGGAGGCAGCCTGTGGCTAATAGGCAACCCAGAGTGGGCAGGGACAGCCCTGGGGGACTGTGGCAATGGGTGATCAACACTAGGGAAAGGACAGCTCTGAGGGACTGTGGCCAACATGCAAAACTGTAAGAGGCAAGAAGGACAGAGAAAAAACAGTAAGAATGACAGATGGCCAAAGGAATACCAGTAAGGAATGTGGAAAGGCAGCAGACTAAACTACTGTGTATATGGTCCCAGCCTCTGGGATTATTCAGTGTAACCCACATCAAAAACAAGAGGAGGTGAGACTAGGGAGGAGGGAGGAAAGGTGTTTTGCTGAATAGTGCCTGGGGAAGAAGAGTCGAGAAAGCTGATTACCCAAGTGTTTGCTTAATTGTTCATGGTTTCTTTTTCTCAAAAAATCAGTAATTAGAAGCTTCTGTTCATTGGCAATAAACTGAAGTAAGTAAAAATTCTCTGAGTTGAACCTGTTTTGCCAGTAACATCACACATGCAGCATTTTCTTCCTTTGTCTCTTCCACCTTTTGCAAATAATCTTGTGCACACTGCCCTGGTGACACCAGAGGACATGTTTTTCCACAGGTCCACCTTTTTTCTACCCTCTCTTGTATTTTATCACTTCATCCATATTTAGTCTTTGTTCCACCTGGCCTGATCAGCTCAGCCTTGTGAGAGCCCGGGCTTCCAGCTAACTAAAGACAAAGCCACAGCAGGAGTCTGGTGAGCAAAGAGCACCTGGACACGCTCAACAAAAGAGGGTAGTTTCATCCCTGTGCCCATGTTGTGAACCCGGCCAGCTCCAACAAAGGACAGTTTGGGACTGAGGGCAGCTTGTGGCTTCCTGTGTGATGAGTGACAAGCCCATGATGCTTTCTTCTGAACTGAAGCATAACATTCAAGTAATACAAACAGTATTAAATACAAATAGGAAGGAAATGGTTTGCAATACTCTGTTTGCCTGTGGCATCTCTTCTTACATTTTTCACAAACAATTTCAGTATATTAGACTCCTGCTGACCTTAAGAATCTCCAGAGCAATTTTGGTTCTTCTGCTCCAGAAATATTTGATAGTTTTACCTGAAGGCGCTTGAATGTTCAAACATGCTCTTTATTTCTCATATGAATTTATCTGCCTGCCTTTTCCATTGCTGCTCACCTACCACTCTGTTCAGAAACTGGGGAAAAAATTTCACATGGTGTAAGATGCAGCATTGTCTCCTTACTGTTTAGCCACAGAAAAGCACTACACTGCACTACTGTTATTCAGACAAGAAACAGAACAAGCAAGAAGCAGTTGATTGGAATAAAGAGCAAGCAATGGATTTCACTAATATGCAGAAGGCCAGCACAAGTCTTATATATTAATTACACAATGGTTGAGAGAGAGTCTGAAATATGTTTGAGATCCAGGTAGCATACAGCTTTGTACTGGCTTTTACTCTAGACCATGAGTTTCGCCCTTACAGCCCCGCCCTTGAAAAGTGTGACCCCTTCCTTGTGAAAGGCCACGGGTTCCCCCTGTCTGGTGAGGGTAGTGGGTGCCCAGCCCTGCTGGGATCTGCATGGAAAGGCAGGGAACAAGGAGCTGCTGAGTCCAGTAGTGAGATCTGTTGAAAGATATGAGCAGCCTGAGGGTAAGGAGACGCTGGGAGAGACAAGAAAACTCCTAGGGAGTGGTCGAGCTAAACTAACAAAATTCTTTCCCATACACATGCCTAATACTTAAAATAATAAAAACACCTTTTGGGAACTACTAAGCCATGGGAAAGCCAAACAAAGTCTGTTTTGGATTTACTTTAGTCAGCAGCTCAGGAATATCAGAGACCCTGCTACATGAACTGGATATTTAAATACTACAAAATTCCAGAGAGTGCGATAAAGATGGACTTTTATTTGGCAAGAGGGGATGTGCTTGTGCAATGTTCTCAGCAACAGTGCATTTAGCCACACCAATGGAGTAGTGCTTATCCCAGAACTGGTGGTACTGCTTCCTTTACTCAGCCCTTCAGCCCAGTGCTGAATCCCTTAGTAATAACTTGGCCATAAAGCAAAGAGCTCAGCTATGGCCCAGCCCAATCTCTCCATGTAGAGAAATGCTGCCACATTTACACACAGTTAAGCAAAGCAGCTTCTAAATTTTGCATTAAATTTTGTTTGTAAATTTTGATGGGCTTTCTCCAGGCAGTCCCTACTCCCTGCAGCACTGCAGTCAAAGCTGGACATCAGAAATGCAACAGCTGCGGCAGGTAGCAGCTCCCACTCTAGAGTGGACCACTTAGTTGGATCAGCTCTGAACAGTGGTAGCTGTTTTTGCAGCAGTGCATAGGCAAAAAGGCCATAGTGAGCAGGAGGGCCTCGAGCTGAAAACCCAATGTGTTCTCCCAGTCACTGGGGAAGATTGCTCATCAGAAGAGTACTCTGTGTAGAAAAGGTGTTCTTCAGTATGTTTGTATCTCATTTGGCCTAGGATAAGATTTTGCCTGATGGTAACACCCAGGCAGATTTCTTCAGGCATTCAATTTTTCTAATGCAAATATATGCTGGCTCTTTGAAAGACACCACATTTTTGCTGATTGTGGCTTAGGTGATGGAAAAGAGACATCCCTGTGGAGACAGTGTGGACTGGCAGACGGACACTTTGGTCTCTGCCTGCACTTTGAACAGGATAAATTCTTGAGGGTGAAGGTGACTGGAGGCAGACAATCTGGAGGACTGGCTCCCCTTCCATGATTTCATCTTCCATGCTCCTCCTTTTGCTTTGGAGAGTGCCGTGAACACTGCAAGATACTTTTTTGTGTCTGCCTTCACCCATGGGAACAGAATCAGACACAGTGGGGAACACAATATGGGGACATCTGAAACTGTTAATTAAAATTCAGTACAGTGTAAATATCACTGGGCTGCTCCCAGACTCGTTGTAGGACATCTGTGTACAGCTGCATGCAGCCAGGCTTGGCCTCTCACTGCTCACAAATCTTTCAGTCATGGAGAAGGCAGCCTCTAAAGATGTGCAACCACTCAGCTGTGGATCAACTGGATGAAGAGATGTGTCAGAAGGCAAAGAACAATAGCAGTATTCAGTCATGACCAACATGGTTTGAAAGCACTGAACTAGAGATTTAAGGGATTTGCTACAGATGTGTCCGCAGGTTCTTTGGGGCCACAGGAAGCATCCAGACCATAGCTCGATGATGTTGTAAATACAGCTTTAGCGGTCTGATTAGGTCAAAAATGCTGCATCCTCATGCCAAAAAATGTTCTTTAACATTTAACACACCAAAAAAAAAAAAAGGGTGAAGTAGGAGTAAGCCTTGTATCTACTATCCAGCCTACTTATTAAGTGTAACAGTTTTACAGACATATGGCACAGCAATTTCTCTCCTTAGATGCTGTGTGAAAGCAAGATATAAAGAATCTCAGAAGAAGACTGCGGGGGGGGGGGGGGGGGGGGAGGAAATCGCTGGGGGAGGAAATAGCTGAACTGACAGTACATAACATCGTGTTTACAAAGTAAACAATCTGAGAAGACAAAAGCAAGTCTTCTCTTAAATCTTTAGTTGAAAGAGCCTTGTGTACAGCATGCAGCTATTAGCACCAGCACAGCACAGATAAGACAGAGAGATTTGAAACTGATGTTCCTTTAAAGAACTTGCCATGTGGTGCTGCAGCATTAGCTGTCTCTTAAAATTCTGATTTAGGAACAGACACTATTTACTGATTACCACCAAGCAAAGGTCTGTCACCAAATTTATTTCCAGTAGTTGCATCAATGGGCACTGAGTTGCAGGATCTGAGAACTATTGTCACTGGTAGACTGAACCTGCATCCCCAGCAGCCATCAACTGCAAACCAGCTACACAAACCCTGCCCATCACTTCTCCTAAAGGTGCTTTTTGAAGCCAGAGAGGGGATTTGAAATATTTCAGTGCAAAAGGATGAGAGCTGCCATGAGAGCTGCTTTGTGCAGCTGTAGCTTGCCTTACACAGGGGATGCTGCAAGTTTTTCTGTGTGTAGAAGAAAAAATCCATAAGTAACTGCTGCACATGAATGCTTTGAATTATTAGAGGTCCATGAACAGTGTAAAAACTGGGCTCACTAATGCATCCTGCTAAGAGGATCTCTGCATCACTGTTCCTTCTGTTACACCAATGTGCTACAGAGACACAGAGGCTGTGCCTTGAATTACTTACTCAATAAAGTTACTGTTTAGCTTCTTCTTAAACAAAGGTAAGTCAGGTTTGCCTTTGCTGAAGCCAGCTCTGCCCATAAGTGGGGGCTAAGGTGAGAACTCCACGCAGTCCCATACTGATACACTCTCACTTAGTGTATCCTGAAGTAGGAAATGGCCTTCGGCGCCACTTTGCCTTCCTTGGCCTCACTCTTTCCCCACAAAAGCCTTGTGGTGATATTGAGAGCTACTACCTTGTGGTAAACATCCACTGCTTTGCTGTGGATAGGGGCTCTGGGGACAGCCAAGCCATGTTTTGGTGCTCTTATTGCAGGTGGTAATCTGCAGGGAATATAAAAAGAAGGCTTGAGAAAGGCAGATGGCTGATCATGGTCAGTCAGTGTCCCAGCTATCCCAGGTGTTAACCTTCCACAGGAAGGTCCTGGCCAAGGATGCCTGGATGTCCTAGTCTAAAAGACTGTAGGAAATTACACTATAAGCATTCAACACTAAGGCCATTCTTTTCCTAAGACATGGAAAATTCACTCCTGGATCAGAACATATCCTTGGTTCATTTTATTGGCAAAGTACCCGGGAAATGAACCTCCTAGCTCTCATACAAAGGTCCAGAGAGCTTTGGTTTCAGAGGCGGGGGGTGGTGAAGGCGGTGGGGCAAGGGGAGGGGGGGGATTATGCCTGGCTGTTGTTCTGTTAAAAGTTGGTTTGTTTCTGTCTCATAAAGTATGCAAGAATGTTCCCATGCTCTGCCCGGGCCAGCCCCCAGCAGCATGCTTCACACATTAGCAGCTGATGCTGGAATGCTGCGTTCCCAGGGCAACTGGGAGTCCCCCATGGGGCACAGCCAGCCCCCACCATTGTGCAGCCCTGGCTGACACGGCTTTGTTGGGTGAGGTAATGCCGTGTGTATGCAAACCAAGCCAGGGGCACAAATGGCACTTGGAAACTGTTCCACGACTTCAAAGGGTGGACTGCATGGCCCCCAGGAAGGCTGCCTCACTCCAGCCTGCACCTCCACTACTGAATTTCACCTCCTCTCCCACCCCACTGCTGCTGTCACGGTGACAGTATCCTGGGCTGCATCATTTGCACAAACCTTTGTGGTATGATTTAGTGGGCCCTGTGGCATTTGGTCAAAGGCTGGGCTTGATGATCTTGGATGTCTTTTCTGCCCTTAATGAAAAGAAGAGTAACCAATAGGTTGAGGGAATGGTGTCTACTCCTCTCTGGTGAGGGCCTACCTGGAGAACTGAATCCTCCTCTGAGCCCCCAAACATAAGAAGGACATGGACCTCGTGGAGCGAGCCCAGAGAAGGACTCTTGCTGTCATGGTTTAACCCCTGTCAGCAACCAAGTTGTACTAACCACTCTTAAGAAAACTACCCCTGCTGAAACCAGCACATTGGGCCACTAAGTTCATCACAGGGCTGGAGCACCTCCCCTATGAAGACAGGCTCAGAGAGATGGAGTTGTTCAGCAAGGAGAAGGGCAGGCTCTGGAGACACCTTGTAACAGCCTTCCAATACCTAAAGGGTACATGAATTCTGGAGAGGGACTTTTTACAAGGGCATGTAGTGATAGGCCAAGGGGGAATGGCTTTAAACTGAAATAAGGTATATTAGATAAGATCTAAGAAAGACCTTTTCTTTACAAAGCAGGTAGTAAAACACTGGAACAGGTTGTCCAGAGAGGCGGCAGATGCCCTCATGCCTGGAAAATGCAAAGTCAGACTGGATGCGGTTCGCGGTTCCGTGCAACCTGGTGTAGTAGAAGACGTCCTTGCTCATTGCAGGGTTGTTGGACTAGATGTGCTATAAACCTTTCCAATCCAAAATATTCTGTTCTATGACAGGCCTATTGGAATTGTGGCAGGAGCTCTGCAGTGGACTCAGGTGTTGCTATCTGTCAGCCCCAACCTGCTCACCCATGGACCTCTAGCACAGAGTCAGAAGGCTTTTTTCAGAATATTTTTATTTCTTGATGCTGGACTGCCCTTCAGTATGGGACTGAAAAGAGTGCTGCACAGTAAGAAAGAAGAACTGTCCTCTCAGATCCATGTTCTAGCTATGGACACAGCTGAATTCTTACCCACTGCCTTCAATAATTCAATTCTACTACACTGTACCCTCATGAGATATGGTTTCATATTGATTAGAGGCCTAGGCTCCAGCAAGCAGTGACTTGATGTATATCTAATGCTGTGTAAATGTTGAGACATTATTCTTGTTCCCAAAACTTTGCTGTATTCTACATGTAATGAATATTGAGAGAGGAATTGGAGGTTTGCCGCCAGATACAAAAAGAGAGAGCAATGTTACTGTTACACTTAAAACTCTTTTATTAGATAGCTGTCTAAATTACATGCAGAAACGGAACACATCAGGTCATTAAAGGGACAAATCAATTCCTTAACACCACCTTGAGCTTAACAAAAATGTTAGCATCAGACAATGCACTTGCCAGATTGATTGAGAAACAACTGAAATCTGCCTGTTCTGTGAGCCTAGTTTCTGTTCTCAACGAGAAAGTGGAGGAGATATTTCAAAGGATATTTAAAGAAACTGCAAGTGGAAAACATGCAGTGATCAAAACAATTTTATGGTATTCTTTGGTTGCACAACAACAAATCAATATGTAACTACAACTAGGCTGAGAAAACTACTGCCTGGGAACCAAAGGCATCCCAGTTCCACACCTATTTGCAGACTGCAGAGTGCTTTAACACTAACATTGTGTCCTAGTACATTTTGGCCCAGTTTTTTCAAATATGCATAGGGTGTCAGAACATGCACATATGAATCAGTGAATTAAGTGTCTAATGTTTTGGACCGTGTGTCTTCCTATTTGTGTCTTTCACCACTTTGACTTTGTCAAATTCTAAGACATTTCTGTAGCACTTCTGAGAGGTAGGCAAGTCAAGTGCACCAATGATGTTTTTTACCCAGTGCAAAATCAGTAAGCAATATGGCTAGCACTTTCAATGACAAAACAGGGACAAGAAATCCTCTTGATACCAGGAAGGTGAGGGCCAACATTGCTCCCTCAGCTGTCTAGCTCACCTGCCGTGCATTGAGGTGATTTCGTGATCTCGTGATCACGCAGTGCTTCTGATGGGAGTGAAAACTGAATTACAATGTTCTCTGTAATAAAGATAAAGCAAAATCAAATAAAGCTACATTCTTGAAAGCCAAGAAATTCAAAGATACTCTTAGAGCAAACTTATGACATGGAAATAAAGATTACTATAACGTATATAACTTTCCAATGTGTTCTTACCAAAACTGCAGCAGGAGGTCTTCCACATCAGTTATCCACGTCCCTATAGAACTGAGTAGAGAAACTGCCTGACCTGCTCTAGTGGCACTCAATTCTGCTTCTCTTCAGCTTATACAAAGCTTCCATTACTTTCAGTGGGAACAGCTTAGCAGTTCTAGTAGCGTGAATGGATGCATTATAATCTCAGTAATAACAAATGTCATGCACATTCCATGATTAGCTAGAAAAATGATTCCAGGGTTAAACAGGCATGTCTTATTCAGATGCATGTCACTGAGCTAGGCCCATCACCTAGGTACTGGATGCCATCTCTCCCTATTTCTCCTTCTCGAGACTATTGCTAAACATGCTAATCCTGGGCAGCAAGCAAACATCACTATTGCAGGCTTGTCCAAAAACTATGCAGGGACAATTAGCCTCATTGAAAAAAGGTATCAAAGACTTCACTGTATCAATTATCTGGTTTTCAGTGCACACACACACACAGAGGCATTGAAGGTATTTTAAACATAGCTAAAGACAGTTCACTGTGAATGGCAGTGAACTTCATGCACTAAAAACTGCATCTCCCCCTGTGATGTAATGCCTGTACCTTTGGATGAGTGGCTTTGCTACAGCTTTTTATCCTGAAAGGCTAGGAGAGAGATACTCCCAGTCCCAAGGGACACTGCAACTGAATGTGCCCTACCACGATCACACTGGCAACATCAATTGATAGTAAAGAGCAGGTGGCAGCATCCTCATCAAAATAAACACATGGATGAATCAAACACCTCAAAGTGGACAGCATGGAAACTGGGAAAGGAGAAGTTAGAGGAATACCACTGTTTTAGCATCTTCTAGGGTGTAAGTAGTCTGCAGGAGTAGGAGTTTGTACTTGCAGACTGCATTAGTAGTATGAGCATCCACAGTGCTCCTGAAAAGAAGAAATTACATCCTATGTCTATCTCCTTTATGTTATAAAGGTAAGAAGCAGGAGGTGTGTTCAGTTAAGATGTTCCCAAATGTAACTCTCAGCATCCACAGAGCCTGAGGGATCAGAAAGATGAAGTTAGGCCAGGGGGTGCAGTAAGGATCCAGATGTTTGCAGAAAACTTTAAGTGGTGTGTTGTGGCTATAAGATTGTGCAGCAGTTTCCATATAAAATTATATTATTAAAGGATTTTATTCCTTTAAAAATACTTTTCATGTATTTTGAAACTGACCACAATGAATATATTCTGTGGCCTAAATTAGTTATTTTCTTGTTCAGTGCATATTTATTACAAGCACATGCTGTAATACGATTGTGACAATAATGCCTGAACCACTAGAGTAAAACTGAGTGAATCAGCCTACTGAACAAAATACTAAATCACTTCACACTTTTTCTTTGAAAGAACTTGTCAACAGAGAATGTGAAAAAAATCCCACAACTATGGGGCACTATTACAACTGTAATTTTTGTTGAGGACTTGGAAGAGCAGGTCCACCAAAGTCATGGAAGCTGAGCACTCTGGAGCAGCTTACTCTCTGCAAACCTGCCGAAGAGCCTCTGGGCCTAAAAGCTCACTCACTTTTTACAACTGTATGAGCTCTTAATGCCACATAATAGCCTTTCTCTGGACCACCAAGGCTGCAATAGTCTCAGTCCTGCAGCTCTTCAAACAGGTGCCTTTCACAGGATGATCTGAAACTGATGGCCATAAATAAGCACAGCCATTCTAAAAACTTAGGTGTTAAGTCTGCTTGAAAATAATAAAACCAAATTTTCCCAATTTCCTTTAATAAAAATATTTGCATGCTCTGAAATAATTTGAAGTCTACTACCAGCCCCATAACAGCCCTGTGGAAAATCACTGTTATACCAGATAAGTACATTTTTACATCGAGCTACTTTTTAAGGGCAAATTAAACCACATTGAAGAGGCTGTCCACAGCCTTTAGGAATCTGCTGTTGTTAGTAATTAAACTACACACCCTTTCCTAAAGGTGGTGCTGCAGCCAAAATGCAGTTCATAGGTGGGCAGTAGAAACAAGTCAAAGTAACTGTTCTTCTAATGCAGAACGATTACTGCCTTCAAGCATAATGCTTTTGACAGGCTGGTCTAAGCTCTTGTCAGGGTCGCAAGTTTAATCTCACAGCAGCCACAGGCCCCCTCACTGTTGAGCGTGAACAATATGGTTAACATTTTTGGAATGGAGTTAAAGTTCTTTGTCGTTCCTAGCCTACACCTGACAGACGCAGCCCTCTTCTCTGCTTTCATAACCTGCCATCTGGAAGATAAAAAATTCTTATCTAGCCGGTTGATCTTTCCTTCAATTGCTAAGAATGTTTCCCACCACCAACCAAAAGACCAGAAAACAGGGTTTACCTACCTGAAATATACTCTGAGCTTTCCTGAGGCTAATTCCTTCAGATCCTGCAAAATACAGTAATGTGTGACACAGCAAAGAGCTCTTAATACCAGCAGCATTCCTCTGGCTCATCACCACAACCACCACAATTCTCATTCCTGGGCTACTGATTAAATGCAAATAAATCTTGACATTGTTTTTGTCCATTTTCTCATTGTATTTGGCTTCATTCACCAGTTTATCCCATGTAAGGCTAAGGGTAAGTTAACACAGGATGGATGATGTTATTTAGTTTATGTCCCATCACAGAAGAGGTTACACTTTGCTTGAGCTCCTGCAGTGACAGTACAATATTTGCCTTAAATAAATAGCATGTAAATAACCAGTTACTGACAATTTCAGTAAGGGAATATACCTGTCCTCATAAAGATTTGTGTCCTAGTCAGGGGGAATTCTGTAGATCAAGTCCTTGTAAACATCTGTAAGTGTTACTTACAGACACAAGTCTTATCCAAATGTATACATGGCTCATCATATCTTCTTGCACTTGGCCAAGCTTCTAGTCCCCAGAATTGAAGGTGTCACAGACAGTGTTTCATATCCCAACCTCTCTCATGTGACCTACAATTAACCAAGAAATTCCAAATTTTCTTTGCTAGCAGTGCAATCAAGTACTTAAGGTACAGACAACTGCGGTCTTATTTACATGCCCAAATACATTCAGGTAATTGACATCAGGTGCCTATGCAGATCTGGACTATTGAGAGCTATTTATGTTGCCCAATTTTAGGTGAGGTGATTTGTACAGTAATAGAAGAGAAAGGGTTCCCCCACAGCCAGTCAGAGATAGGAGTTTTTGTTTCTTTATTAGAGTGGCTGATGTGACCCCAGGGAAGAGGGGAAGAGGATGTACAGTGGGAAAGGCATGTACATATAAAGCCCCAAACTCTTCCAGAAGAGAAGAGGCATGGTATGAAAAGTTGGATAATTCCCTCTGCTAAGTGTCTTCACTGTTAGAAACATGGATAGACTATCTCCCAGTTGCAGGTACCCCAGCTATCCACTCCCATTATTCTGCTTCACATCAGATTTAGAAAGCAGGTAATTTTAATACTTAGTCCTTTACTTTCTGTGAGTTAGGTGCTACTTGACATTTCAGTAAACCCTATTAAGCAGTGGGTTTCTGCTGAAAAGGTTGTTTGCCACTGCAGAAACTTCAACTGCAGTTCCTGCCATCCCTCCTTGTGTTTCGTTGGAGCAAGGTTCTCCAATTCAACACAGAGTTAGAAAAATATTCTATCAATTTTTCCAGGGTAGGCCAAATGGCCTTCACCCTGCAGCTGTACCATCACTAGAGTAGACTCCAAAGAAGGAGCAGAAGAAGACAAAGAGAGAGAGAGAGGATCAGAACATTCCTTTTGGCTAGACCAGTTTAGTTGTAACCTGAAGCTGCATCATAAATTAGGTACCTTAAAAACAGAGAGCAGGAATTTGCCCCTTGCCACCCAGAAGGTTAGACCAAAAGGCAGGGACACAGTCAGCTATGAGCCATGTTCTGTTTGCCTCCTCAGCAGGTCATGATATCCCTGCTTTCAGGTTCCGTGTGGGCACACAAGAGCAATCTTTACCATGGGCATCCTCCGTGCATCAGTGCCAATGATGCTCCCCTCCTTTGAAATGGAGGATAGGCCTGGATGCACACATATGGATATTTATGGATGAAGTAAACTGATCCAGTTAAAATACTTTTCGGAATATTATTTTCTGTTTCACAGAGGCACGCTTGTAGAGGAGAAAGCAGCTTAAGAGCAAAAATGCAGTAGGTATCTGAAATTACCTTATGCCTGTCAGTCCAGGGACACTGGACTGGCTTTCTACACCTGACATTTGACTGAAAGCATAACATAGGTATCTCTATTTACATAAACGTACTTACCCTACTTATTTTTACCCCTACAGAGTCACAGTAAAGTAAAAACCAGAAAAACTGTTGAGGATACATGGCCATGTAACTGGCACATTCATGTTGATTGGAAATTACTACCTTTTTCTAATTTCCTTACAATTCTTTTCAACACAAAAACTGAAGAAAAATTGTATTTGTCGCCTGAAAGGAAGTTAAAAAACTGAATTAAATATGTGATGGGCACTATAAAGTGCTATGTATCTTAACATGAAATTTATCAGTGGCCTGAAAAGGAAGATACTACAGAGTAGGATCCCTGGTTGAAATGCTTTGGCCTCTTCAGAAAAGCCCTCTTGCAGCAGCTTGCTCATGTCTACATGACCAAGTGCTATGTTTGGGGCAGTGTCCAGAGCCCACTGCATCCCCTGAGAATGGGACCCACCCCCAAGGGACCTCAGTGCCAGCAGGACTTCCCTCTACTAGAGCTCAGTTTTACTACTGGAGATGGCAAGGGGTAACTCTAAAAGTTACTTTTTGATGTTATTGAGATGAGTATTTCTTCTGTCATTTTAATGGAAGGAAGAGAAACAGCTATTTTTAAAAAGTAGGACTCATCTGTGTGATCATTTCCAAGAGGCTGCGGACATCATTCCCAAGGAAAAAGCAAGCAGTCATACAAACCCTCAAAACTCAATCCTCAACCTTGAATTAAAAGATTTCAAGAATCAATAATGGTAACAGTATTTATGGAACATACAAAGAATTAGAGGACACTTCCTACCTTTTACAGATTTTGAACCATTTTACATTTTGGAAGTAACTTTAAGTGAACCAGGCTGACTTGTGTTTCTCATCTTTACTTGATGTATGATGACAAAAGGAGATAACCTTGGTATAGATAGCATGATTTATTCAGAACTCAAGTCAGTGAGGCATGCTTACCGTCATTGCAGATTAGCAACCCCTGTGTGTACATTTTTTATTACTTTTGCCTTTTCTCCACTTACCAGCCATCATCTCCAGCTTTTACTTTGTCTTTGCCTGTCTCAAAGGTTTCCTTTCTAAAGGACAGAAACCAATCCCACCAGGGATTATATTTCACAGCCACATTCTTTATTTACAAGGGGGCTTCAGTGCTCAAGACTTTTTATACTTATAAGATACCTAAGTTTTTTTGTATAACTTGATGAAATGTTTATAATGTGATGAAATAGCTTTCAATACAGAAATAATTTAATGAGATGAGTTCCAGAAGACATTTTAACATTTCTACACAGCCTCCAGGTGAAATGCGATTATTATTTCTTGATATAAGCTTTCACATCAGCTCTGTTTATTTTAAGGAAGGAGACATTTTTTTCTTCCTGAAGAATGACAGGTTGAAACACTCAATTCCAAGTAAATTGTTTTGTTCTGGCAGTAAAAGAACCACCATCTCCTGCAGAGACAAGAATACTAAAATAGGCAAGAGCTCTTATGACAGGTAAGCAAGCCTCTGACCAGAGTGGTGCTGCTGTAAAGGTCAGGGGCAGAGGCCTATCTGTAAGAAAAAGGGGGGTTTTGTGGAGGTTGTGGAGCACCTTTGAACCTGAGCCCCATTTTCAGAGATGAGAGCAAATCCACCCTTGGGCACACACCAAACCACTCAGAAGGAATTTATCAGGAATGAGGGGAGATTTAGATGCATCTTTTTCTAATATACTTAAAAAGTATACTCTCTGGGTGGAATAAATCCCATACTTCAGGCACTTTTCCTAATCTCACCTCCTCTATGGACAGATATCATAGCACTCTTCCCAGTCAACTCTTGGGCTTGCACAGGAGCTGGGAATTAATTCAATTCCCTTACTCCGTGCCAGGTAATGTGATGATGAAGAAACCTGACAGGACCTACACATTAGTAATTTTATCCAGAACATGGTGGAGAGAAGTGTATTTATGGAATGTGTCTGTTCAGGAGATTCACACTGTACAGCAGAAGACAACATTTCATGAATTTCAACAGCATTTTAAGTCAGGTACAGGCAAAGACTTTTCTTCATGTTTGGATCTGTTTTGCCCCAAGTAATGCAAAAATTGGATTTTTTTGCATTTTAGCTAAACTTACCACATTTGACTTCCATTTGCATTGACACTGTTGTAAATTCAAATTATTTAATTCTAAGACCTTAATTTGCTAGAACATAACTGACTTCTAATGATCATTTTTACAACCCTTTGTTTACAGATTTCACTGGTTCTTTCCTGTCATATTATATTCTGCTTCTGCTGCCTAATTTCAAAGTTCTTGCTGCTTTGACACAGCATACCAATGTTAATACATAACTGATGCATTTACTAAATGGGCAGGAGGGAAAAACAGATGAGCAAGAGCAAGGTAAGCACTTGACTGTAATTATCTGTGAATAGGCTTAGGTTAGCAGTGATAATGGCAGAAATAGATTTTACATGTCAGGCTAAATTCATCCTGTGGGTAATTCAAATCATCTTAGTGCCATTACTTCATGGAAATTTTCAGCCTAAATGTGCTCCTTTTCTCCTTTAATCCCCCATTTCCCATTGAAGAAGCAGGATGACACAGCACATAAGGGTATCCCTTTGCTTCCCTAAAACTTGCAGGATTGTATGCTTATTTTTGGCTTTCTCTGCATTTTTTCCCCCAGAATTTTCTTATCTAGGCACAATATTTCCCAAGGTAGGGAAATCTGCAGCACTGCTTGGTAGCAGAAGGTAGAGAAAGGGCCGCTGGGGCCTTTGCAAGCAGTGGCCTCTGCTCAGCCAATTGTTTCCTGCATGTAGCATTTCAGAGCTGGTGGAGCTGGTCTCAGGCATGTTTCCTTTCCCAAGTGCTCCATCCCCACGACCCCTCCAGAAACATCAGCTCTGCTTTGTGTGGCTGTGCAAGGTGCTCGCCAGGCAGGGGGCTGCAGGCAGGACCCCAGCAGCCAAGATTACATCTTCTTCCACATCTCAGTTTTCTGGGGGGTGGGGATCAGAGGGAACATACAGAATTTTCAAAAAAGAGGCAAGGCGAATGCTTAGGGCATGAAAAAAAATCTGTGGTGTTGTAGAAAACTCTTTCCTGGCCCAAGTGCCTTTGTAGATCTTTCCTGACTCCACTGCTTTTTTATTAATATCCTAACACTTTATAATTGCAGACATTTCTATTATTAGATCTAGGGAAGAACAGGTAAAAACATAAAAAGAAAAAGAAAAAGAAAAAGAAAAAGAAAAAGAAAAAGAAAAAGAAAAAGAAAAAGAAAAAGAAAAAGAAAAAAGAAAACCTCCATTTAGTATTAGAAAAAAGCTTAACTGTGGAATATTCTTCCAAATATTTCCAAAGTTGATTAGTTTAAAAAATATTTCCAAAGTTGATTAGTAAAAAATTCCACCCTTCCCTATCATCTACTGGTGTTATTCTTCTTTTGGTCCAAGAATATATAAGTCAGCTAGAGAGAAAAACTTAAAAATAGGAAAACAATATTACAGACAGTAATTCTAATCAAAACAAAAAGTAAAACACATAGCTGAAAGGAAGTAAAATTAAATGAAAAGCCTTTGTGAAACCCACATTCAGAGACAGCAGAAGCAAATTTACTCCTTTGCAAGGTATGCTTTGGCAGGATTGCTGTCTTTAGGGGTCAAGAGAGGAAAGCTTGCAGGGAACAGACAGCCAGAAAGAATTCTTTAGTAAGAAATGAATGACAACGTTTGCCATGCCAAGGACATGAAATTATTTTAGTGCTGTGATGGAAGCCTATCAGTGACATGATAAGCACTGTGAAACCCTGGGCAGGGATTTAACAGCTCTGGCATGGTTTCAAAGTCATCAGAAAGTAACCAAAACTTCACAGTTTGAGTTTCAGTGTATGGTGAAATCAGCAGACAACCCCTGTCCCCAAAAAGGAATTTGTACCAGCAGCTTATGCACTTTTTGTGTATTTAGCTGCAGATACCAACTTGCCAGAGCACCTGTATAGGCAAAGATACATCAAATGCATTCTGTCAGAGAAAACGTGACAAACTCACATGGTGGCTCTGCCGCCACCAGCTGGGATCTCAGAAGGCTCTGTAATGAACACAAGTTTGGGCTTGATTAGAGCTTGGGTAAGGAAATCTTGAAATCAAGGGCCCTGGGAATTTGGTCAGAGTTAGAATAAAACAATAAGCCTATAATGAGGTGAAATGATTTTGTGTTACTGAAAGATTCTATTTCTCTTTAGAATAAAATGTGGCTTGTGACCATTTTAGTAAATACAGTCCCACAGAGACTCTGCCAAGGGTAAGAGTTACAACCTTTGTGCTCTAGGGCCAAATTTCATTTATGAACCCATTCTCCCTACCCAGATAACCCACCTGGTTTTCAAAGGTTGCTGACGGAGCAACATTATGCAGCTGTTCCCTCACTACCTGAAGGTCTCTGTTGAAATGTCAAATGAAAAACTTATTGAAGAAGAACATCAGGACCCCCTGGGATGAAAGATGCAATACACAGTGACATATATGGCACCAGAGACAATAGGGTATAAAATAAAATCTCCTATGTCCTCCCCAGTCATATGGCACATCCCTGGCATAGGAGCCAAACTTCAAGTGCCCACAAGCAGTTTATGGCTCCAGAGCTGTACCTTGGCCTCACTTGCAGAGTAATGTGGTCAATGATCAGCACAACAACATTTGACTTTTATTTAATATAAACTGGTGTCTTATACCTCACCAATTATACCTATAGCGTGTATATGGTATAATGACTAATTATTATCAATAATGTAACCAATACTGTACCAGCAGAGAAGCCACACTGTAACTTTATTTTTACTGTTTACATGCTCTTTTAGATAAATTTGGTATTTCATATGTAAAAAATAAAATACAAAAGAATCCCGACCCCAGAGCTCAGAATTAAACCTGATTTTGCAACACGTTCATCATGAAAGCCATAGCTTGATGAACAGTCCCACTGAAGCTATTGACCATTTTCTAGGAATAAGGTTAGAGCGAGCAAAATCAAGATGTAACATGCACTGAGAACATCAACAAATATGATTTTGCTTCAGCATGTTTGCTAACAGAAAGCAGATTGTTATAATTTCATGTGTAATACCTATAATGACTGTATAAGCAATGAAAAATACACAATTATTGTTCCTGCAAGAGCTGCATTATGGCTGGAAAGTGTCTGTACGCAGCTAATTAAATCTGACTCTGAGAATGCAGTTATGCGAATAGCCTTTCATGCAAGATATTCTAGTAATTTTTTTAGGGCTCCCTGACTGCCAGCTCGCTGCAGACACAGTTAGTTTAAACTTTTCTTGAGGATTCATTTCATGCCCTCCTTTCTGCTAATATCCCTGAGATCAGTGTTTTCTCTAATGAATAGCTGACCTATTCCCTTTTGATTTGCCATTGATTTCCTCACTTACTTCCCAATGCTATGCCTATTGATTAAACGCTAGACATAGGAATGCCTCAAATTTCTGACTTCTGAGTCATCCTCTCATGACCTGAACAGCTTGAAGCCAGCTTCAGCTCCCATTAGTGAAAACTCCTTTTGTTTTTAAACTCTACAAGCAACCCATTTCTCTCCATGGTGAGGTGCTGCTTGTGAACTAGACAATAAATAGTAGCAACAAAATTATCTCCTACATGCGCCATGATAATTATTATAAGAAAAGGAAAGGGATACTTTTTCTGAGACAGAGAAGGCGAGCCACAGCTTGTTGTAGTATGCTTTTATACTTTGTAATACTTTGTAATAGTCTTGATTTTGTATCCCCTTATTCTCCCCAGATGATGTACCCCCTTTTTGTACCCCCTTCCTCTACCTGTGTAACCATTCTCCTGTGTTGAGATCATCCCCCAAATCCCCGCCCTGGCTCTCTGTCAGTCACTCAGCATCCCATTCCCTCTATCTAGAACTTTTGGTCAAAGCCGTTGAGTGATTTGCCCGAAGCCAGGGATCAGCCCCCCAAGGATGATGTTATACGCTATCCCAAATGTCTGTCCCTAAGGCTGCATCCCTGGAGGGTCTTTATTGGTCAGCAAATGTATCTACTCTCGGTTTCTTCCCCCCCCACCCCTTTAAATGTAACCTTGAGATTCCTTTGTTTCACTCTGAGCACAGCGCCCACTGAGGTGTGGGGCCCCCTGAGGAGCTCCAAATAAATCTTGGACTGGCCCCCTACTCAGAGTCGGCCTTTTATCCTCTACCGATGTCTCCAGCGTCTCTTCTGCTGCAAAGGTGACTAGCCTAGCTGCCCTCAGTACCCTCGGGGCACCAGAGAGTGTCTCCCCACTGTCGGTCACTTCAGGGCTGCCCCCCCATTGTTTGCTGACCCGGGGCTGGCTGGGGTTCACTGGGAGGCACCCAGAGAGACGGAGACAACAGCTTTCCCTTTTGCACTAGCAGATCTCTTTGCCTACATGCAATGCAGACAATGAGTAAAGACACCTGCTTATGCAAACTTTTATTTTTGCATGGGGTCCCTCTGACTCCAGCATGATTCTGCATAAGACATTGGCTTACAAAAGCCACTAGCTTTTAAGAACCAATCCATAAATCCCCCTCTCCAGGTTCCACT
Source organism: Onychostruthus taczanowskii (assembly GCF_017590055.1). Lineage (NCBI taxonomy): Eukaryota > Metazoa > Chordata > Aves > Passeriformes > Passeridae > Onychostruthus > Onychostruthus taczanowskii. The sequence goes on along the minus strand of NW_024499140.1, from coordinate 265,444 downwards.
TTATAGAGCAAGCTGGATGAAAATGCTTATCAACACTGCAAGAAGGAGAGCTGGAGCTGATACTTTGAAACTTGCAGTGGTATTTCCTTGGAACACAGATATCTTCAGAGTCCAACACTTTGATGTCTCTTTCAAAAACAAACAGGCTGACAATATCTCAGTTTTCCTGCAGTCCTGATGCTTCTCAAAATGCAGCTTGTTTTCTCTAGGGTGCCACACAATCCTAGACCAGCTAGGTGCAATAAATTACTATACTTCCAATTAAGGTAATAGTACCTGACATTCTGTACTAAATTCCCTTTTACTAAATCACAGCTACATTGGGAACATCACCTGCACACAACCCACACTTTTCTTACTCTCCTACTCAGGTTCTGTGTGAAGGAAATAGCCCTAAGGATTCTAGTGCAAATGATGAGAAGAGCAGGTGAAGGTGGTGCGCCACAGAGCACACCTCTGTCTCAACAGCCTAGACACAGTGCTTGGTTCCTGCGATAGCTAAAGCACCATTTCACAGAAACTGGAGCCATGAGTTTGTAAGCTACTGTAACATTTTCTTTTTCAAATGATCAAAACGCAGAAGAATGCAGCAACTGTTCAGAGCTGTTTGCTAACATTTCAAGTTCTCCACTAGCTGTCAGAGTACGACAGAAAGTCCTACTATGATCAGATGACTGTGCTGACAGAAAGTCCTACTGTGACCAGATGACTGTGCTGGCTCTGCTGCAGGCTTTATACATGGTACAGGGCAGGTTAAATAAGAATAGATTCAACAACAGAGCCTACACTTGGGCACTAGATTCTGTGCCCTTGCACTCAATCCTGCAAATTCATGCTGGAAAATAAGTGAGGAAGAGTAGGTGATATTGCAAGATGGTGACTCCAGCACTGGCTGGACCACTCCATGAGACAACCTAATCCACCAACACAGCAGGCCACTCTTCCAGGAAATTAAAAAAAAAAAAAAAAAAAAAAAAAAAAAAAAAAAAAAAAGAAAAAAAAAAGCTGTGATTTTCTGTCCATTTAGTGGGATTGACCAGTTTAGCAATCTGAAGTGCTCCAGTGCTGGCTTAAGGAAGGTGCTACAACCTTGAGCAAAGGGAGTGAAGGAAACAGAAAATAGTAAAGAATAAAAATAGACAGTGTAACATGTTTCTATGGACATGCCAAGTCAGCTGCCCATGAAAACACACATTAGGCACCCCAGAATAGCATAGAAACAGTTGGGAACTACATAGATCAGCCTTGGCTTAACCAAAGGACAAGCCATGAAAGACTTCACCTCGGCCATTGGGAGTTGCCTCTATTCAGTTAGGACCCACAGCCCTGGAACCATTCCTGAAATGAGGTGCCTGTCCATTTGCTCAGATAATGACATCAAAATTTTCTCTCAGAAGATTGTTGTGGGATAAGATATTCCCTCTGCTCAGAGAGCAGCCTCACTCTTACAGTCCAGCTGGGAAGAGGCAAAAGTAAGCAGTCCTCTTTATTATCTGTGCCAGCAAGGCTGAAGTTTTAGCCAGTCTCGTGTCCGACCTCAAATGCAAGATTAAAACCTGGGGGTCAGTACAGGTGATCTGGTTCCCTGTTCACATCAACCTGTCAGGTGGCCATGCTAGACCAGCAAGTCAGGCTCAGTCTTGTGGCTCCTCCTGGGCAAATCTCAATTTTTTTCCTACAGAGTTGTGCAACACTGCGCAAAAGCCTTTCCACCTGCTCCCCTTCCATGCCTGCTGCATCCTCACAGGGAACTTGGTATGTGGGGAAATTGAGCAACAAACTACTCTTGAGGGAGCAACTCAACAGAACTTGAGATTGTCCACTTTCTTTCAGAAAATTACTGCATTAAAAAGCAGATGATAACACAGAAGAGGGAGGGAAACAAGAAGGCTTATGTCATGCGTGCAGCACAGCACCTCCCTCTCGAGCACTGTGGCTCTCAGCCCCCGAAACTCCAGGCGCGGAGTTCCTAGATCCGATCCCGACTCTTACACTGCACCTCTTTACGCTTTGAGCCATCTCCCCCTGCCAGCATCACCAGTTAACCTGGCTGCGGCACAGCCAACCGGACCGAGTTCCAGTGACTTGCTATGGTGACTCTTAATTGCAATTTCCCCTACACAAACTTAATTGCTGCCAGTACGGTGGACTGAGTATCCACCAAAACCAAAATCGCCTCGCAGCCCCGCCAGCAACGCCTCATCACCGCACACAGTCCGCCGGCTACCGCGGCTTCCCCGGCACACACAGCCCGTCCCGTCCCGGCCCGGCCCGCCCCCGCAGCTTCCTCTCCCCGTGTGCCGCCCCCCCTGGCCCCGCCCCACCGCCGGTCCTCCTCGGGGGCTCCGGCGTGCTCCCGCCGTCTGCCCTGCTGCCTCGGTGGGCGCTGGATGCTGCACCGGAGACGCCGGAGGAGCTCCGCGGCGGGGGCTACACCGCGGTGAGTCCGCGGCGCTCCGCTGACAGGACAGCGGCGAGGAGGTGTCTCAGGGCCCCTGCGGCAGCGGGAGGAGAGGCTGGCGCGGTCCCGGTGAGCTGCCGGGGGACAAAGGCGAGGGGGGACGGGTGCCGGGTGGGAGCGGCGCCCGCGGGGAGCGGTGCCGGCGGAGCCGCCGGGCGCGGTGCGGCTGCGGGCGGCACTGTGAGCGGAGGAACCCGCTGGGCTCCCGGCTGCGCCCGCGGGGAGGGAACGGTGGGGGCGAGGGCGTTGGGACGGCGGTGTGCTGCCCGCGGAGCCGAGAGAGGCTCCGTGCTGCAGCGGTCGGTCTCACCGCGCGGCAGCGGCTGCCAAAGTCTATTTACAACTTCGTGGCTTCGATAGGCGGTGCGAGCGTCGGCCGGAGCGATCTCCGGGTGTGTCACATTGTCAGGGGGTTTTCCCGTCGGAGCCGCCACCGTGGGTGTCCCTGCGCGCTCCCGGGCGGAGGCAGCGAGAGCGGGCAGGCACAAGGTAGGGACAGGAGAGAGTGGGGCTCTGGAGGAGTCTGGGGTCGTGGTAACTTATCTGTCCCTCGGTGTCGTGGACCGCGCCCTGCCGGTGGGTCTCGCTGGATGATGGGGTGATGCTGGGGCGGGATCAGCAATAAACCGGCTGCGCGACGGGAGACACCCGAGGCGGCTGGCCGTGTCCCAGAGAGCTCCCGTGGAGCCGTGCGATGGCACGAGTGTGGGACGCGTCCCAGCTGGTGCTCGGTTGGCTGCCACCTGCCTCGCAGGTGCCGAGGGGGATTGACAGGGACACGGCCCCGTGGGTCCCACCCTGTGGGGCAGCACCTGGGCCGCCTCCTTCCGTGGGGCAGCCTTGGGGGGGAGGGGCTGGAGGCATCTCGTGGGGCTGGTCTGGGTCGTCCAACAGCCGTGAGGGACTTTGATGCACCCGTTCGGGGCGGGACGGGACGGGACAGGAGGAGAGTGTCCCCGCAGGTGTGTGCTTGCGGGAGAAAGGGTGGGCGTCAGCAAGGCAAAAGTCTCCATACCTCGTTGTTTCTCCACCTCTTGGAATTCTTTTTTGGTAATGATTTGCAGGGCAAGGCTTTGGGTTTCCTGTGCTGAGAAGTCATCATCATCTGCATCGAAAGGAGAGATGTTTCTCCTGGTATTCGGCAGTGACAGGCTCTCAGGTTAACTCCCCTGTGGCATTTAAAATGCACATCTGTGTTTTTCTACCATACCAGAAAACTAGCACGCTGTCTGAACCTTGTCCCTTCTTCAGAGTACTGCTGTGATGCCTGGACCCTGACAATAAACACTTCAGAAATGTTTTAAAAAACCCAAACCAACAAATCATAACTGTGAACATTGGTGACCCATTAATTTGTTTAGCGTTTTTAATTTTTTTTTTTTTCCTGGAAAATTTGGAATGACAACAGAATGCCTTGGCCTCACTGTTGTTTATTCCTCCCATTTAATTGTAGAATTAAACACTCAAAGTGTTATGGTTTCAGCACTAGTGGTGGTGGGAGTCTGTGTAGTAGCCTGTGTTTTGGCTTCAGATAAGAAGTGTCAAATCAGAAAAAAAGGAATCTAAGAGGTGTGTGGGGGTTGTGTTTCTTGTAGAGATCACCTTGTGGAAGAAAAGAGGGGAGGAAACAAAAAAGAATAAGACAAAAATAAGACTATACAATGCTGTTGAAGAACAGGAGTTGTAGTGATTCTTTGTCGTGGTCTGCTGAAAAATGTCTGTGGTTTTTGGGCAGGTTTTTTTCCCCTTAGAATTTTTGTTGTTGTTAACAGGATTTTTTAATACAAACTTGATAAAATGGGATGGACACCAGTAACACCAAAACCATCTGGATTTACTTGTGGTTTTCTCATCTAAGTCTTTTTCTGATAGAGGGTTTTAGACCCAGGTGAGGGCCAGTCATTTAGATTTTTTTATGGGTGAATTTTTGTGGGATTTTGGAGTTTTTTTGTTTGTTATATTTTAGTTTGGTTTTTTTTTTAAATCAAAGCTGATAGTACTTTAAAGCTACAGCACTTTTCCCAGCACTGCAGGTAAAAAACATATGAATCCAATCATTAGCTCTCTATCAGTTGGATTTTGTTGTAAAGTCTCCCTACTGTTCCTCCAAAGTGAGACGATGCAAATGACTTGCATGCTTACTGTGCTCCAGAGTTGCATTGCTCTTCTTGCCGAAAGCCCCCTGTTACTGCACTGCTGCTTTATTGTCTTGGTGGTGTTACAAAGTGGCACCTTAATTTGTGGTGTGTGATTAGTAACTGCACAGACAAACAGTGAGCTAGGCCCAAACAAGATCATCTGGCAATGAGGAGCTGCTCCCTGGAGTATTGCAGACGAAGATAATTTGCTTCTTGTTTAACCGTTTCTTATGTTTGCCTTTTCTTTTTTTCCCTCTATTTCCTCTTTTTTCACAATTCAGCATTGCCTCAAAAATGCAGCACTCTGTAAGGCTGGGTTTTTTTTGTTCTGTTTCTTTTTTTGTCTGTGTCTTCCCCATTGCTTTGCTAAAGCTGATGTCTGACAGTGATGTGTGCAGTCTCTGAAAGTCCCTGCTGTTTGTGTTAATTTTGCCAAGGTATCAGCAGATTGGCATTTTCACACTTGTAACAGAGGCAAGCTGTGTTCCACTTGGAATTTTATCTATTCTTTTTGTCCACTTCACATAAATCAGTATTCCTCTCTACTCTGAATATTTTCACGACTAGCTGTACACTTTTTTTACATGGTTATTACTGGTAGAGAAGCTATTCCTACTCAGAAGAATTTGTCACGTTGTTTAAAAAAAAACAAAAAAAACCCACCCCACATCTCTCCTTATTTATCCTGCAGCTCAAGGTATTGCTTGTGAAATTATAATTACGCTTTGCTATTTATTTATTTATTTATTTAATAAAGACTTTGTAGTCTACTGCTTCTATAACTGTTAGAAGATCTTGGTGAGAATAGCAATGAAGAAATTTTTGGACAGTTCTGCAACAGGCTTCTTGAGTCTTAGGGATACATTTCAAGTCAGTCCAGTGTAGCTCAAGAGAAAAAATACTATCCCTGTAAAATAACTTGTGCAAAGACAGGCTTGTAGAAGAGTATCTCTCATCTGTTGTGCTTGATGCAAGAGTATAGTGGATCCCCTTGGGAGAGATCCTGTTTATAGCCTTGGTAAACTAAAAATGGAATATGTTTCCAGTTGGAGAATTAACTGATAGGCTTTTGGGTCAGGACATGTTGTGCATTTGCAATTTGCATAGTATAGGAAGGTGCTTCTCTTCTGAGTTGTCAGTAGAGAGGCCAGGTCTTGCTGCTGCTTTCCTGCTTTTCCTAAGTTTCCTGACAGTTGCTGTGCCTGTGAAGGAAGCCTGACTTTCCCTTATTGCAAAGAACTTGCTGCCTGTACTTTGCCTCTCCTGTTTCACATAGATAGAAAAGATGAAAGATCTTACTAAAGAGCTGCGATTTACAAGGCAATTGCCAAGCACTGGAGTGCTAAATTGAAGTATCTCTGTTCTGGTTCTTACACCGGGATTCTGGGCTGGCATTGTCTTTACTGCACTCCCAGCTGTGCATTTGTATGCCCATACATGAGATTTCCCTAAGGGTCCATCTCGAAAGGGACATTTCAGTGTGTTTGAGGGGTGACAAGGTTGCTGTTACTGAATGGCTATTCCAGCAATTCACTTCTCTTAACTTTTGGAAGATCTCATGTGATGTGTGTTGGGGATCCAGCTGAGAAAATGGAGCTTGGCATTTCTGACTAGGCTTCCTCTGTAGCTGCTCTGTGTGAAGTGTAATGGATACTGAGGCTGGCTCATGCCCAGTGCCATATTTTGCTGGTTCTTTCTCATGCTTCTGCAGTAGCCTAGGCCAGTTGATACCTTAAATTGCCACTTACTCTTAAACTTTAATTAATGTGCTGGATTTATGAAGTATGAGAAAGACTTATAAGTGATTGGTATTCAATAAACAAGTAGATTATGCAGCAGTAATGAAATTCATTGCAATAGAAACTGTGTGTCAGTAGTCAGATGCTATTGGGTAGAAAAAAATTACTGTAGTACTACAGTATAAAACATACAGTAGTACTACAGTACAAAAAAATTACTGTATATACTACAAAAGTAGTAGTACATACTACTATTTTTACCAGTCAGTGAAAAGGAAGGATCAGTTGATCCACATATCTTCCCACAAGAAGATTGTTTGTCTCCCCTGGTAAAAAAGCGTGCTGGAAAGGAATTGCATGCTCTAGATGCAGATTTTACTGTTTGGGCATTCTTTAAAACGTGTACATTGGTCAGTTTTGCATGTAGTACTGATAATGTATTTTAAATGGCTGCCTGTTTTTGAGTACAAAAATTCAAAGCCACTTTCCATCACTTAAAAGTGATGGAAAAAACATAGTCCCTGTGAGATCCTAATTCATCCCCTTTTGCCTGAAGCCTTTAATACTCATTGTCTGTATCTTTCAAAGAGCTCCTGAACTGTTTTGTTTCAGCTAAATATTAAGATCATAAAGTGATTCATGTTGTGCTGTCCTCAAAGGGAGCAAACTGCTGAGGAGCTTTCTTCTTGCCATGGGAGAGGTGGGTGGAAGCATGGCAGCTGCATGGTCCTACATTGCTGCCCTGCCCTTGTGTTTCCATGTGCTGCAGGAGCACCTCCTTTGGTGCTCTGTCCTTTGTTAAGCATTTTTTCCTCTCCTTCAAGACTAGTTAGTGCACCCAAAAACATCAGTCACTTTTGTTTGGCTGCAAGAGAATGTCACCACCCCTGGGTTAGGAGAGCTATCCCTATTTTTGAGCTTAAGGACTAGGGCAGCCTACAGAGTGTCATAGCAGCATGGTCCTAGGTTAGGAATTGGTGTCCACAGAATTTTGGGAGATCCCTTCTTCTTAAACACATTGTGGGAGGCTGCAGAGCAGAAGAGTTACAGGCACTAGAGCATGTTTCCTGTTCTAGGATTCACTTGTACTGCTTGACGTGGGGCAGGAAGACTTTATAGCACAAAGGTGGAGAGCCCAATCAGTCACGCCTAACTAAGAGCTGCATCTAATCCTTCAATGAAGACTAGCAAGAAAGCATTTTCCTTGCTGTTGTTAAAGCTCAGTGTCACCAAGGAGTGCTGCTTGTACAGGAAGAAAGGATAAAAGGATGTTGGCTGGTATGTAAGACCAATGCTCAGCGATTTCCCTGTCACATCGGCTTGGGTTCACAGCTCTGGAGTTTTTGAAGGCATCTCGCATTGCACCTCTTGAAGAATCCTAAAGGAAGGGTGGGGGCCAGGCCCACATCCCTGTCCTGTGAGAGAACTGTGGTCACACCTGACCAGGTATGGAGATCCTGCTGTAGTTGCATCTCCCACTTCCGTGGGCTGAAGCCAGTTGTCTCTGCTGTCAGTGTTGCACATGCCCACAGCCAAGCTGCACCAGTTCTGGAGTCCAGTTCTTCAAAGCGCCCAAGTGACTGGGAGGTGTCTTGGTATTCCTTGTTCAGTGGCTTTGAACAGGGGTTTCCTACGAAGTGGTGTGCAGTGTTTGAAGACAGGTGTATATTTTACCCAAAAAGCAGTGTGTGGATACCTACCTCTCTGTGGCATCTTTGCCCTTGGATGTGTTGTGCTAGTTCTGGAACGATACTGAGGTAGACACATTTGAAAAGTCAATGTGCTTCTGGGAGTTTGCTGCAGGATGTGACCTAGTTGTCCTAACTGCTGGTCACAGGTGGCACTTTTCACATCATCTTACAGCCATGACATAAAGCTATTTAGCTTAAATCTTGTTTTCTGCCCTGACAGGCAACTGTGTTTCCGCTCCTTCCTGGTTGATGCATCTTCTCAGAGAAATTTTCATCATTGCAAGGGTTAGTCAAAGGACGTGGGTGGAGTTTTTTAAAATTGCTGAGACGGCTTATACATGCCATCATGACATCTTTTACTTGCTCAGGCTCTTTGATACTCTCTTTTGCAGATAGTACTGGTGCCCTCCAGTACGCATCTGAGGGGACAAAATACCTGGAAGGTGAGGGGGGTTTTCAGTTCTACGACTGTGTTTCATCATGAGTACAAGGCAGCCCATGTGCCAAAGGCAGATTTCTTTCCAGGCAGTTGTCTGTCTGTCTTGCTGCAGGACTGCCTTGATTAAAGCTGCTTAAGCTGTTTGTGAAACTGCAGTCTAAGAGTATAGTGTTCTTAGAAGCCTTAGAAGAGATCTCTGGATGATGTCTGGAAAATATTAAGAAGAGTCTTAATGTTTCTGGACAATTTTTGTTGAGAGGCTGTAGGGCCACTGTGGTAAGGTTTATCAGGAAGATGCTTGGTGCTCGTTCGCTATCAGCTCTAGAAAAGCAGATGTTTTACTGTAATAAACCTTAAAAAGCATGTTTCCATGTGTTTGTGAGAGAAGCACAGAATTACCTGTGCTTTTTTTCTTGACAGATAAGAATTTTGTTCTGCTTTGCTACTCTTGAGTTGGTAAGTTATGGCTCATTTATCTATTCCCATTATCCCCTTGAGATGTGGTTGTAGCTGTACCTAGAGGCTAAAATGAGAATTAGGACCCAGTTTGCTGTGGTGTTATGAACTAGTGTGTAAAATACAGTGGTTCATTACAAGAACCCACATGCTGTCTGGATGAGACCTTCTCCCAGACAGGCTGGCAGTGGCACGGCCCCAAATTCAGTGGTGGCAGGACATCCTTGTGTCATTGAGTGTATGGTGGGGTGTGAGGTGTTTCAGTGAGCCATCCTGCTGATCCCTGAAGCAAATGTCTCCTTCCTTCTCATTCAACTCTCCCTCCCGTGGGGGGCTCTGCTGCTCTTTTCTGCCTTGCTGGAGCAAACCTCATCCATTCCTGCTTTGATCCAGCAAGTGCTGAGGTTCTGGCCCTGTGCTGGGAGGCAACTTGAGGGTCTGTGGAGAGAGGAGGGGAAGATTTAATTGAGGTTTTATGACCATGTTTGAGGTGCTTAGTGAGAGAAGGCTTGAAGTTAATGACAAGCATGTTTTCCAAAGATCCTCTGCATGTGTGTTTAGGTAAAATAAACAATGCTAAATAAGCTGTGCCACCACTCTGAGCACTAATAAGCCTCCTGTCTCATACCATAAAAATACAAATAAATAGTGCCTTTGACTGTTTTAATTGATAGACTTGCTGGGCCTTTGACCAAGCAATTGCATCTCAAAATGCACTTATTCAGGAGCTAAAACATGAAGTGATGTTAGTTATAAAAAAGCAACACAACAAAAACAAACAACCTGTAGGGTGTCCCAGAGGCTGATGATTGACTTCAGCTTTTATTAATTCATCTGCAGTGCATTTGCTGGAGCTTTTATGGTTTAATTGAGGTTAAGAGGTTGGAATCTGTGGTAAACAAAGGAATGGCATATGGGCAGTCTGAAATTGTGTATCTTTAAGAAAGAGCATTCCTTCTGGTCACTTGTTTGCATTGGGCAGTTATTCCTGACTCACAACTTCTTTAAAAAAAAAAAAAGTAAAGGTGTAAACATGCATTGCTAGCAAGTTAATGATTCATTATGTTTTATCACATCCTAACATTCCTCTAAAGAAGAGAAGGTTGAGCTGGGCTTGTGTTTGACCTCCCCCTTCAGATGAAGGATGTTTTTTCTTTAACCCCTTACCTGTTGTGAGAGGGGCCAGAAGCTCTTTTTTTTTTTAATCATAAGAAGGAAAACACTTTCTCTTCTGCCTTTCTCACTTCCCTGTTCTGAGGCTCCACAGCTGTTCTCTTAAAAATTCAAATGGAAAAAGCAGGTGTGGGAAAAAACTGTCAAAAAACTTTTTATTATAGAGGCTGTGGGGAACTGAGAGTCAGTTTCTTCAGATGTCCAAAGGAATCTGTGTGCATGTGTTTGTGTTTTATGGTAACTTTTTTGTCCTACTTTCAGTTCTGAGTCGCATGAATGTCTTTACTGGCTGTGATGTTTCCTTGTGAGAGGGAACGTGTACTGGCCAGTGCAGCCGTTTGACAATTAAGATAAGCTCATACTTGAGGTCTTTATGCTGTTGATAAAGTTGATGGCACGAATTACATCAGCTGGCAATAATAGTGGTGACCTGTTGCCCTCAAGTCATTCTTTAGACATCTGTAATTTATATACAGCTGTTAATAGTGTGTAGTCCGGACCCTGAGAGAGCATGTGAGTATAATTATTTCAATGAGAGAAGATAAATCAGAATTTTCCTCTTAATATTTCAGTTAATAGCAGCTTTCACTTGTCCCATAAGGTCAAATGTCTTTTTCTCACTTACTTTAGTTTAGAGCAGTATTTTTAAAACTCCTACATCTTGTTAAACGAAATACTTGTTTTGAAAAAATACTTTAATAACTCCCTTGTCTGCATTTTTTGTGTACTTCTGTCTTATAAGGAATGCTCTACATAGCTTGAATCAAAAATTGCTTTGTTAAGAAGCATTGTATATGCTGGCTCAGGGAAGGCAGTGCATGGAACAGCTTCTGTATTTGCAAGAGGACACTCCTGGATCTATTCTGTATTTGCTTTAAAAATAATTTTTAAAAAATTGATGTGTGAGTACAGTAGAAAGAGATATAAATCCAAGTTCTATTTGCTGTATTCTACATTATTGTTTGCTTTTCCCATCTCCCACTCATGAATTTGATTCTGCCACAATTTTCTCCTGAACCAGGATAAACATGATTTTTGAACTTATTTGTAGTGCACAGGCACACAAGTACATGCATATATGTGTATGTGTGTTAGCATAACATGGCTTGCTTCCCTGCTGCTTGCGATCCCTCATGTTTTATGCGTTGTGTAGGGTGAAGGAAAAGCCCAGGGCTCCCTTCACAGCCTGTCCCCTGAAAGTGGGCTGGGCTGGGCTGTGGGTAGTGGGAGAGGGTGGCACTGCCAGAACCAGTGCATCAGGCTGCCCTTGCTAGGGTCTGCACCTTCCCTGGGTGTATGGGGACTTAGGGGACAGGCAACACCTCTGTTGCTGTGCTGCAGGTGAGTGCTCTGGTGTTGCTGGTGGAAGGGAGTCACCCCCTTTGTTCGGGGCAGTTGGGGGTTGACTTACATCAAAACTTGTATGGGGATGGAGTGGATCCCGTGGTTGGTATCTTGCTGGTTTAGGTCTCTGCTGGCATTGATCCCTAACCCACCCTCAAGGAGCCTCTCCCCTTCCTGATGGATTCATCAGGTGCCACAGGATACTTCCTGAGAGGAATGCTGAGAGCATTGGAGAGGAGAGGGCTGTACATGAAATGGTACAAGTTGCTGAGGAAACTGTCTAACCTAGCAGTAAAGTCAAGATGATGTTGTCTACTGTGCATTTGGCTGCAAAGAAAACTTCTGTCTCTTATTTCTGTTAATATCTATCTGAACTTCATCTGTAAGATGCTTGTGCATCTCAAGCCTGTGCTCAGTGCTTGAGAGGAGGGCAATTCTTACCTGACAAAAGGTGTTATACAGTGGCTCAGTCTTTTGAGTTTGTGTTCCATCTCCTCCTTTGAGTTGAGGTGTAGAGGACTTCAGGCAGTGGTTTCCCAGGGAGTAGGGATGAAGTGAGGGGGAGGACAGCACAGATGAACTCCTCTGCACTGACATGTGCCTGTTGACAGCCCATTGAAATCTCTGCTTTGGGAGTGAGCAAGGTGACTGGCTGAAGTGTGGGGCACTCTCCCATGTCAAGGGTTTTCTCAGGCAATGGCCCAAGGTACCACCTGTGTTATCGCTTGTATGAGTTTGGAAACCTTGAGTCTGGTTTGTTATTCCAGGGAGACTTCATTGCTTTATGGCACTCTCATGGGACTTTCAAGCTGTTTAAAAGGTTGATGCTGCCTGGTTTGTGCTGTGATGCTGGTGGAAACATTGACTGGCCCTGGAAAATGGATGACTGTTGGGAATGGTTTTGTTTTTAAACATCTCATCACATACATGCTGTGATCTGCTCCCAGTGCCAACAGAAGCACGGCACTGATGATCTCACCTTTTCAACAGGTACATGGGATGAAGGGAGCCTGACACCTGTCTGGAGAGGAGACCCCAGCCTCTGTGGAGCTGCCCACCATGAGCAGGACACTGCTGGCAGGCAGGATGCAGCCAGAGATCCGGAGCGTCTGCGTCTTCCTGCCAACCCGTGAGCAGCTCAGCCTGGCAGTTGGGGTGAGTGGCCGGGAGGCCGCTGCATCGTGGCCATGGTTCAGTTTTGTTAGCTCCCATTGTTCTCCCAACAGCCTGGTGCTGGTCTGCTGACCAAAAGGCTATTAGCCAGCTTAGGGTAATTGATGCTCCATTTTCTAATTGGAAATAGAGCTTCAGCTCATTCACGGAGTTGTTAGAAGTCATGGCTGTATTTGTAGGGTGGGGGTCTCCTCTGCTCTTTTTCTGTTGTTATTTACTTTTTATTATCTCTGAATGGTTTTGCTGCTTGTAATAATCCAACAATTAAAAAAAAAAAAATTAACCCGAAATACCGTGGTTACTTAGCAAGTATGCCCAACATATGACTGTTTACTCTTGTAAAGAGTCCAGCTATCACTGGTTTTGACAGCCTGCAGACCCCTTTAAAGTCTAAGGCAAACAGCCATTGAGGGTGGGGTTTTTGCCCTCCTCTTGGGTACTCGTACACACAAAAAATCGAGGTAAGTCACTTCATTTCTTTGATTGCTGCCTTGAATGTGTCAAAGTGTGCATGAGTGACAGTAGGGCCAGCTCAGCTGGCAGCCCAGGGTGGCACGGTGTCTGCACAGCACGGTGCCTCTTTGTGCAATGCCGGCTGCTCCTTGAACTTGTGAGAAACTGAGCTGACAAGAGGCACTTGGCTTTCAGAGGAGCAGCAAGTTTCAAAGATAAGTGCTCTCTTGTGAGTATGTGCATTCACTCATAAGGGCTGGGGAGATATGGCTTTGTTTTGGGTAGTTTTTTTTCCCCCTGCTGTGGGATGAGGAGGGGGAAAAGACAGTTGAGGTGAACTGTTATTTTAAGTACTTGATTGAAACTGTGGCTTTTGAAACTATGTGTGCTAATCTTCAAAATCTGTGTCTGATTTTGCTACCTGCTGTGTCTAAGTGTAGCGTCCTTAACTGAAACAGCCTCGAGGGCTGGATGGAATAAAGCTTTAACAGAAAAATCTGGGACGCTGTGCTTTTAGGTTACTGGTTCAAACCCAGCCCATCTACTGCCCCAGAAGGCTTCTGCAATCGGCTGGCTTTTGTGCAAGGCAGAAAACAATGATTTAATTAAGTTCTTGGCAGCAGGTGTACGGGTCTGTTGCAGCTGACCCTAAATCTCACCTTCTTATAGCTCTTATAAAGAGAGAGAGAGACTAAAGGGAGACTAAAGATGGGAAATAGCAGAGCCAGCCAGCCATGGGGAATGTTCAGGAGGGCAGTGCCAGCAGGGCTGACAATGTCACTGCTCCTTGCTGTTGGTGTGCCTGAATGAAGCACACAGCTGTTCCTTCACCACTGGGTCATGCTCCAGTACATCACAAAAACCTGCAGTTTATAATAAAATAAATTTGGAGTGAGAAAGACTCTTTTAAGATCGAGTGCAGCCATAAACATGACTCTGCCAAGTCCACCACTAAACCAGGTTCCTAAATGCTACATCTGCATGTCTTTTTTAATACCTCTAAAATATTTAATAAGCATAAGAAATAGACTTTTGCATTGAGTGCTGACAGGAACAGAAGAAAAGTGCTGTGTCCCTTCCTGTTCCCCTGTCCTGTCCCAACCTGCTGACCCTCCAAAAAGCTGCGGTGCCTTGTGCATCACTGCGCTCATCCTGCAGAGGAATCCTCCACAGCAACCCTCTGTATTCCTTTAAAGACATTCACCCTTGTCATTTCTGATCCCCCTTTCTTTCGTGTCTGGGAAATTGGGAAAGTATGTACTTGGAGATGCCTGCGTGTGAAAGGGAATAGCTGCCTGGGCCAAAACATGAGACCTCAACACACAGTTGTGTCCTAATTGCATAGAGAGTGAAACATGACCTGTTACAGCTGGGCAAGTCACCAGAAACAACTTCTCATTTGGCTTCTGACTTTATGACAACACTCTTTCAAAACAGCAACAAAAATTAAGATTTCACAGCTGAAAAGGTCTTTCTTTTTTAAAGAAACATCAAGGCAGTTTTGTAGTGATGTTGGTAGAACTCAAATGTAATTAGCATAACCACAGATGATACTTTGTGCATTTATTAGAATAATAATGCTACTACTAAAGATTTCCAAAGCCTTTTAACCTCTCCAGTGTGGAATGCAAATACTAAACAAGCTTGCAGCTCATTGAGGTAAGTAGGAATGGTTATTTTTCCAGCAGAATAAATTATAGATCCTTCCCATGATAAGCACAGTGTTTATGTAGGTAAGTCCTCCCATATAAATTCCACCCTTCCAGATAAGAGTTTACCTATATGTGTTTTATGTGGTCACATACCGATTGAAGCTTGCTCTTTAAAATGTATTTGTCTTACACCATTCATAGATAGTGCTGTTGAAGAGGGAGGAGCAGGAGCCATTTTAAATTCTCTTCCCCTGCACTCAAGTATCTCTTAATTAGCTTTGATGTCTACCTTTCTGAATGTACAATGAATCTGGGGGGATGGTGAGGAGTAAAACTGCCTTCTTGGGACCAATAGTGAATGTGAGGAGAAGCAGAGCAGTGAGGGGAACTAGGGGGTGCTGCAGCTCATCAGCTGCTCTGAGGAGGGCAAGGAAAAGTGGAAGAAAGTTTTGGAGTGGAGGAAGTCTGGTGAGGTCCTGTGCATTGGTAAATGGCAAGCATAGGTCTGAAGTCTTTCAGTTGTTCGGTGAACAGGAGAGCCAATGTTTGAAAGCATACGTACCAAGAAGAACAGATATAGGCAACTAATGCACGTGAATATCTGTACACAGAATGACCTTGGAGTAGCAGGTACTGTCTGTAAACTTACACTTAATTTCACTTTGGACTAAATTTCACATCTAAAGAAGTCCTGAACCCGACATGGGGCAAAGCTGAGTATCAGTGGAAGGAATGAGTCGTAGCATTTCTGAGATCAATCTTGGCACAGGAACCATATGCATAGGGAGGAAAGTCCAAAGATGAAAATTGCAAAGGGGAAAGTATTGGTTGCTTTGAGCAGAGGGGAAAGTAGGAGGGAACAGCAAATGAAATTGGTATTGCATAGCCTTTAAGGCTGGGAGTAGAACTTGATACAGAAGGGAAGTGCCAAGAGGAGAATGGACAAGGTGGTAGTAACATACCTGTTGTGCAAGAACCCTGCCTAAATCACTGTTTAGAGCTGTGTGCCACAAAACTGTCACTTGAAGTGCTCAGTTCCCCAGAATTAAGTATCTTAAAGCAGGTTTTTCTTCCCTTAGGTATAAAAGCTTGCCACTTAGAAAATTCATCCCATTGTGTTTCCACAATTTACAGAGAGTTCTGTGCTGCCAGTGACTGTTGTACGCCTATAACCATTCTGGCTAGAGGTAGCTCACATCTTTCTTAGCAAATCCTTCCCAGGTAGGAGAACATAGTCAGAGCTTGCTTCTTTGGCAAAGGAGATTGCTCTGTGACCAACTTTACCTTCCAAATGTGTGTTGTGGGTGTCTGACCAAACACTGCATCTAGGTGTGAGACTAAAAGGGTGCAGTCTCACATGGAGACTCATAAGACCCAGATGTGGTTTTGGGTCTTATCAGAACTGTGCACTACCTCCTCCCAGCTCAAAGCTTACACATGTTTGCATTGGTGTAGTACAGACTTCCAAGCTCCTGATAAAACAGTAGTGAGTGTCTGGCTACTGATTCCTTGTCAAGTAGAAGAAAATGAGTACTTAAATGACCTCCTGTTTCCCATTGTCCATATCTAGTGACATGGTACAGCGTGGGGCAGGGAGGTGAGTGCAAGCCAGTTTCTGGGGTGTGTGGCATGCCTAAACTGAAAGGTTTAAAAATTTCAAAATTAGGATGGTGATTGGTTTGTAGGAGAGTTAAACAGTCAACTTCTGCCCTGTCATCTTTGTTGCTCAGTCTGTAGCACTGCACTGTACCCCTGCAGGCAGCTGCTCCTGGCACTGCTAATCTGCATGGTCCAGCAGCGGGGTAATGAAATTCCAAGGTCTTGGCCCATTTTGCAGCTGCAGCTGGCTGCACCATGGCTGCAGCTGAGGTTGTGTCAGTGCTGTTCTCTTCTCCCCATCTGCTCTTTCTCTGGACTCCTTCCCCCATGTCTCTGTGGGCTGAGGGGTTTCTGTGTTTACCTGTGCTTTGTCTGTCAGTACTCCTGGGATGGTGCCTGCGACAGGGGGAAATGAGGCTATGGAGGGACATTTAGTGGGGGAATCTTCCTATCAAAGTGCACATCCAGGTCTGCACATGCAGTTAACCAGAACCATGCTCCTTCTGGGGCAGTCTGTGCATTACAGGAGGCAGGGATATCAGAAGGTCTGTGTGCAGAGAAACAGGCAAGGTCTTACAGGCTTTTGGCTGCAGCTGCTAAAGATAAAAATGTTGATGGCTGTGTGACTAGAAGTCAGCAGGAGACAGAACAAGCTTTTCTGTGTGGGGTACAGAAAAAAACACATCTCTAACCTATGAGCTACTCAGAGTCTTGTGTTTGTTTGGGTACTTTTGTTCCTGGTTCTCCTGAATGAAAACTTCTGGTTTTGGGTGGGGTTTTTTTGTTTTTTTTTTTTTTTTTTTTTTTTGGTTTTTTTTTTTTGGTTGGCTTGGTTGGTTGGTTTGGTTTGGTTTTTTTGGGGTTTTTTTTCCCCTCAAAAAAAATTTGCAAGGGAGCAGTATTTTCATTTATGTAAATATTAATGATTATTATTCTATGATAATAACAATAATACTTACAACAAAGCATGTTCTCTGGTGTGGTTGTGTTTGGGTATTTTACTTTGGTATCCAAAAATGTATTGGCCTGCAACTCTTCTCTAGAACTCATTCTTTAGAAGAGTTGCTCCATCCAGGTGCACGAGCCATCTGTAATGTTGGATTGGTTGTGTCTTTCAGGTCAAAGCCACTGGACTGGAGCTCTTTCAGCAAGTTTGTGATTTAGTGAAGATTAAAGAGTCTCACTTCTTTGGCCTCAGCATTGTTAAAAGTAAGCAAACTCAATGCACGAGCAAGTGACTTGGCAAACATCCAGAGACCCGCTTGTGTATTTACAGTGTGTGCATACATACACAGTGGTTGTGCCTGCAGGGGGAATTTGATTGTAATAAGGTCACAAAGTATGTAGATTATGCAGAGCCTTCCCAGAGCTCTTTTGATCTTTGGTATGTGGGCAGACAAATTGAGTAAAGGGGGGGCGTTTGTTCTCCACCTTTGTTCTTGGATTCCACCTCTTTGTGGGGCTTGCTTTCTCTCCTGTAGTGGGAGTTGATAGTCAAGGTATTTGTTACTCTATTCAAAACTATAGATATTGAACAGGATGTGGATTTTAAAAGGATTTTGGGGCTGAAATTGTTAGTTATTTTCTGAAGTCACATGTGAAGAATGTGGCACTGGGGAGGAAAGTCAAATGATAAGGGACTGAATACATGCGTGGGACACATTGGGTTTTGAAATATCACATGGGAAATACAAAGCTTCTAGTCCATGACTTAAAGTCCAGTTTGCTTGGTCCTATGGCTTAGTATTGGCCAGGAAATGGTGTTAAGATGATGCCTTAAAGAAGCAAATTCATATGAGAGATCACATTTCTGGTATTGTGTAAGCATTGACGTTCCCTCTCATACTCCAACTCTTAGTAATTAGAAATGGATCTGTTGTTTGGTTATCTTGCCTCCCCATAGTTCCAAAAGCACTGAAAGACTTGCCTCTCCTCCAAAAACTTTTCTCAGGTGTTTTATTTACTACTGCAATTCTAGATATTTCACTGAAATTATAGTAGTCTTTTATAAGTCCTTCTAAATAAGGTTTCTTTTGCCTCTTTATAAATATATAGGATAAAATAAGGTGTTTTTTCTAAGTTTGTCTCATTTCCTTTATGCTCCCATTCTGTAAGAACTGCTTTTTTTGAGTGGAGACACATAACAGCGGACCCCGACAGCAGCGTTCAAACTGAGAGGAACATAAGCTTTTTGTCTCCATGAGGTTTGTAGAGTCTCCAAAAGATTCCTTAAACATAATATACCTGTGCTTTAAACCAGCATAGTTTTTTTAATGTGAGGAGACCTGAATGCTCTTAACTTTTTTTACAAATCATCTGTGTTTCTGAGTCCTCCCCTTTGAGGCATTTTTTTAACACCAGGTTTTGCCTATTCCACTTGCAGGACGCCTTGGCTGAAATTAGAACTCTTGTGCTCTCCTGTAAGACAGGGCAATTTCATTCCTATTTTCTTTGAATTCTTCTGTTTTCCCATGTTTCTTTCACTTTTTTCTCCCCTTCACATGTTTTTTATTTCATATTTTCCGTACCCTGCTTTTGCCTTCCCTCATACCTTTACTGTGAAGCAGTTTGCTTCACCCTATCAAGTACAGGGCTTCTGGTCCCAAAGTAACCTGTAGTGGCAGATACCTTTCAGCCTGTTGGAAATGCATTGTAACCACCACATCCCAAAGAACATAATAGAGCTGTTCTGACTAGACTTTAGAGTACATTGTCCACAGCTTTAAGTGGAAAGAGTCTTCTCACTTCATGAAAGTATTCTTCCTTTCTTTAGCAGCTAATTCTTCCAGAAAGTTCTTAAAAAGTCAAGGAAAAGAGTTACAAGAGTCCAGTGGCCTGAATTAACATCTATTTTTTTTGTTTGTTTTGGGGGCTGGTTATTTGCTTTCCTAAAAGGAAATACTTTTTCTCTTCCACAACTTGGTTTCTCTCCGCCTTGTTTTGGTCAGCAGATTGGTGATCATCTCTCTTGCTATCTGTGGTAGCTGAGGTCTTGCCTCTATAGCAAATGTAGTGCTGAGTCTGGCATTTGTAAGTAGCCTTTAAGGTATTGTCTGCTTCTCAGGGATTTTTGACTTCACAACAAGATATTTTCTCCAAAAAAGGAAGTGCTCAGGTCAGGTAGTGGCGGGGCCTGGGTAAGTGTTGCATTCCCAGGGTTGCCTTGTGGTTGCTTAAGTCGACTGCCTTTGCTGAGTAGCAAGTCAGTGTGAATCCCACAGAGGCTGTGAAGCGGGGGAGGCCTGGGCCTGGTTCCTTAGGAAAGGCTGAGCTAGGTATCCAAAAAACGGAGAGGAAGCATCTACATTTTTGAACAGGGTAATACTCTCCTTCATCATGCTTTCACCTCTGTGCTGCAGCTTCAAGAAGACACTTTTTAAAAACAGCCACCCTATTTTAGTAATATCATCTTTCCTGATTTCTTAATGTGTATTTATTTTTGGTGGTCTGATATTACCACATGCAAAACAAGATATTCTAATCCACCTGCATCCATTACTTTGCTGCTAATTTGTCAACAAAACCATGACTGTCAGCAGTAGCAAGAGAATAAAAATTAAAGGATTTCTTCAGAACTGTAGCCAATCACACTGCATGGATTATCTGGATTAGGAGCCCATTTGACCTGCAGACATTGTACTCTAAGGCTCAGTTGGTCTCATGGTAAGTACGTGTGTGGGGGAAGAGGTTGGGGTCCTTAATCATAAACAGAATTTTAACCCCTAAGTGTGGCAAAAAGGGAAATGGGACCATAAAACAACATGCAAGCTGCAAACCCATGAATGCTGGAAGATCTAAGTTGCAGGTCTTGGAGCGAGTTTCCCAGCATTTGATGCCTAAATATGTTGCCTTCTCTTCTGGCTATTGCAGATGCTGAGGGCAAGCTTCAGGATTAAGAGTAACAGTTACAGTGTCAGGATAGTATTTTTCATCCCTTCTGCTCTTGAACTGTTGTTTTGTTCTCAAGAGGAAAACTGCTTCAGCCCAATATATCTGAGGAGAAAAAAAACTTCTATCTATAAGAATTTGATCACTTTGGAAATCATGTTCAGGCATGTGCATTAATGAGAGGTCCTACAAACCTCGGGACATGTTACTCTTCTAGCTTTGTCATGGATCATCACGCAGGCTCTACCTTGTGTGCTGCTGCTGCTGAAGTGCTTGGTTTTTAATTTTTTTTTTTTTTTTTTAACTTGTAGTTTGCTCAGTGAAAGATCCTGTGACCCTGCCAGGTTCAATCTGGTTCCATAGGCTTCAGCAGCAGGGTCTTATATGGAAAATCCTCTTGTGTGGTCAACATTATCTAGTGCCCTGCAGGAGGTTTCCCTCTTGTTATCAGAAAGTGTGAGCAGTGACACATTCAGTCTTCTAAAACAAAACTGAATGTCAGCAGACAAAGAACAGCCAGGCTTCCTTTGTTGTTATAACTCAGATCCCTTAGATCCTGAGTTTTGGGCCATGCCTTTCTAGGAGTAAACCTTGCTTGATCTAAGCAGATGGAAGCCTTCAACTGGGAAGGAGTAAGACTGCAGCTCCTATACCCTGCCACTATTTCTGTGTCCTCTTATGAATTTGTCAGGCTGGCTTTCTTATGAAACCAAATCCCTTTGCTTTAGCTCCCCTGCCTCAACGATAATATTCTGAATTTTAAAGCTATGGCTGTTCACCTTGCCAGGCCCATGCTTCCCAGCACATGCTTACCAAGGAGCTCAGTGATTAATTCTGCCAAAATCACTCTGCCTTCAGTTAATTCTTCTGCCTCTGTATATCTTCCAGTACTGAAGTTCATGAACAGGATATGCGAACAGGTTATCTTTATATTACATGAGTATCGCTTATAACAAAGGGTCTCTTAGGAGACAAATAACAGAAGTTCTCTGAAATACCTTATAATGATTTCTACACACCAGTCCTTCCTCACTATCCATGCTTCTTGCCTGTCCTCTCTTAAATCTGCTTGCATAGTTAAATCTTCTTTAGGAATTTCTCCTGTATTCTAACCTACGGTACAACTCTATTACACTTACTTTGGTACCTCAGATGTGTTATATGCAATATAAGAAAAACACATGCAGAAATGTACCACCTGGAGGGTGGGCAGGGGTTCAAATGTCCAGAGAGTATAAAGTACCCCTTGAAAGGACTTATATGATCTCTTCCTATGAAGGGAACTTTTTGCCTGTACTTGCTGTCAATTGTTTCTCCTTTGGTATCAGTACAACATCCAGAGAAGTGCTCTCCTGCCTGAGAATTGCAAAGGGTTTGTTTGCCCCTGGATGAGCAGTGCTGGAAATGGTTCTGCAGCTCTTCTTGTGCAGAAGAATCCCCCGTGACAGTGCTTAAGTCTGAAGATATTTGCCTGGGCGTGCCTTGTTGCTAAATGTAAGATGCCAACATAAAATTCTGGCAGTACCTATCCATTACCAGGAATGACTGAACCTTTAGCTCAGTGTCCAGACCTCAACAGTTCCTAACACCACAAGATCTCAGGCTTCTTGATATTGTCTCCTTTCATGCTACCCTCCATAAGCCTCGTGTCCATCCCACATAAAGTGACCTCAGCCAGGATCTCCCTTGCATTACTCCCAGCCTCTGTTGTGGTTCTTCCCTTCACTTGGGATACATGTACTTTCCAGCTAAAGTTATGCAAGGTTATCCAAAACCAAGTTCTTTTAGACCCTTTAGTAAACTGATCAACCATGTATCAGAACGTATCAACATTTCTTTCTGTTGGCTTGAAAGGTAACACAGGAGCATTGAGAAGTTACGCAGAGGTGGTGGGAGCAAGTGCTATGTGGGTAGTGATTTTCCTAAATCACTAATGCTTG
This sequence comes from Onychostruthus taczanowskii, assembly GCF_017590055.1. Taxonomy (NCBI): domain Eukaryota; kingdom Metazoa; phylum Chordata; class Aves; order Passeriformes; family Passeridae; genus Onychostruthus; species Onychostruthus taczanowskii. Next base: position 243,298 of record NW_024499140.1, on the reverse strand, counting down.
GAAGCTCAGGGATATCCACATGCAAGAGGAGGTGTGTAGCCAGCTCTTCTTCAATAATCAAACAAAAAAATCCATGCTGGTGTTCAGCTTATGTAAGGGCTGCAGCATGTGTTCTGAGGTATATTGTGGGGTTTTGTTGTTTTGTGGTTTTGTTAAGCTTCAGCTCTCCCCTAATCCTAGCATCCCTCTGCCCTGCTCTCTTTCCTGTTGCACCTCAGGGGACATAGTGGTGTTGCCATGAAGCTTATTGAAGCATCTGGGAAAAGTTAAGTGCAGTAGGCATGGATAATTTTTTCCCTTCTCTTTTAGGCAGAAAATGCTTGCTATGTGGAAATTTGGCTTCACACTAATTCATATTTTATTTGAATCCTATTCTTCTGGACTGTCTAGTTGCATTGCTAAAATATACATGACTTAGCCAAATTTGTTAATGGGACCTTCCTGGCTGCCTGTGGGGCTAAGCACCGACTCTTGGTAGGACACCTTTGTGGAATTTGTTGGTGCTCCTAGCCCACAATGGGCACAGGAGGACAACAGGTTTTTGGCATCACCATTAGTTAGCTTTTATGCAGAGAACTTACTTTTCATAAAAAATGAGATGAGGAGGAACTGGTTAATGCAAAATAATGGCCTTTAGATTAACAGTGACTCAGAACTGATTTGACCGTATATTACAGCCATAATTTTCCATTCCCATTTTTCCTGCAGTGTAAATAATGCCTGTTGTAAGTCTGCATCACTCACTGGAACTGTGTCACTTTTTTCTAACTGAGGACCTGGCACATTATTTTTTTCCAACAATGCGTGTCTTATATTTTTTTAAATACATAAAATGTGCTAAGCTAATTTTGCAGAGTAGAAGTGGTTTACATTTCTGGTAACTGCTTATTTTGAAATGTGATTTTTACAGCATAAATTTTCAATCTCATTTGAGAATTCTTAAAGGTGAAATTGGGAGAAGTGTGTGAATTTCTTTACTGCAAAGGAGCTGGCTGTCCAGATGCATTTCTTGGGATTGCAGTGCAGTGCACTGGTGAGTTGTGCCAGGTCTGGTATCTGCACATACGTACATAGGGGAACCTTTCAAGAGAAGCTGATGTATTTGTAAGATCACCTACAGTGCTGAGATTCATGAACGCAGTGTCAGTAGCTGCAGGTGGATGAGAGTGTATTTTTATGCATGTGTGCTTCTCAGTCAGCTTCTTAGTACCTTTCACTTGTCCTTCAGATGAGGCCAGTGAAGCAATGACAGTTTGTACCTGCTGAGTATCCAGCCCTGTTTTATCCTTCCCTGGAAAGGAGGCCATCTGTGCATTTCTATATTGTCCTTTACAGCACTGCTCAGAGGTGCTGCAGTTTGGTGCCCTCATATCTGTTAGAGATGCTTATTTTCAAAGCAGACAGTTTTAGCATGTGGCAAAAGATCTCTTAGGGTTTCATCACTAATCCAGTGTAAGCAAAAAAAAAAAAAACAAACCAAAAAACAAAGCCATCCACTAAGCAGTAGGGCTGTGGAGGGAAATACCTCTTTGTTTTTGTAGATGGAGGCTTACATTGTGGGTTGACGTTCCAGCCATTCATTAGGCAGGAATGCAGTGCTGCATTCTTGCACAGGAGGGAAGATGCTGAACTGGGCTGGGGAAGAGTAGGACCCGCAAGAAGAGATACATTGAGGTGTCCTCCTGGAACCTGGCTTATTCTTGTGGTTTATGTGTATCTCCCAGTAGGCTTGATAATAACCTGGAATCCTCAGGTTTGACATCTGTGCCCTCACAAAATCATCTCTAACCTAATTAACATGACAGATGAAGAGGGGCTTGGGGTGCGGGTAACAAATGGCTTTACTGTAGTGTAACTGTTCTGTCAGACTTTTCCCTTTCAGGAGGCGGTGGGATGGTTTGGGGTATGTCACTGTGCTTGCTATTGGAATTTTTCCCTCCTAATTGAGGAATATAATTAATGTGTTTCTCTGAATGCCTCTGGATATGGGATCATTGTTGAAGTAGAAAGGAAAACTGACCCTTCAACTTGTTACAGCCTCTTAACAAGGTGTCAGCTGAAGACCACAGTGCTGGCAGAGCTGATACAGGCTTTACCCATCACTGCTGTGCCATCAGGACCAACCCTGTGCCATGTGGGGAGCCCAAAGTGGAGGGTCTGCCCTGCCGCAGGACTGTCAAAGCCCAGGCTAGGACTGGGTGGTGTGCTCATGTTACCCCACTCCTGTCACTTGCTGTGCAATTGATTCACTAAATGAGCTTTTACTTGCATTTTAATAAAAGCTTTATGGAGTGATGCTTACCAGCTTGGCAGCTGATGAGGGACAGAGACAAGCCTGACATGAACAAACCCTTCTCTCGCTCACTGACTAGGACTTCTATCAGCCTCTTCCAGGCGGTGTTATATGATCTTCATGGACCTAGAGAAGGGAGGGCTGGGGCCAGTGTAGCTCCCAGCCACCCTATCTTAGACAGAATCGAAGAGGCAGGTACAAGATGCAATCTCTGTGATGATAAAAACCCTTTCTCTCCTTGTCCAAACAGCAAAAATAATTTCCATATCATCCTGTGTGCTACAGCACTTAAATTGCCCACCACAGACACTTTCAGAAATTCTAGACAGCCACTTTGGTGGTGCAGTTAAATACTGTTTTGTTTCTGTATGTGATATGTCAAGTAATGTGATAAACAGAAGTATAGGTATATTAAAAGTACAGCTGCAAGCAGTACAATGAAGGAAAGAGAATGGAGACAGAAACAGGACTTTTTTTGGTATTGTCCTTTTGTATCCAGTGTTACTGCTATTTTACAATCGTGGGTAATGTGTGGGCCAGTTCTGGATAGCACCAGGTGTGGTTTCTTTAACTTCAGGTGGGAGCTGAAGGAGGTGGTGATAGGAGGTTGTTTTGCTTGCTTGTTTTTTGAAAGCTAGCAAAGAAAGTATTTGTTGTGTCTACCCCTGTAAGGATCTGGAATACTTTGGAAGGGCTGTGAGGTAGCTCAGAGCCCCCTTCAACACCTACTATAACACTGGCCATGCCAGGCCTGCATCTGCCATAATACAGACATGAGTGCAGGCTCTTATATGGAAGTCTGGGCTGGTCTTAAGGGGCAGGAGTTTATTTTGTGAAGGGATCTTTTTTCTTTTCTTTCCCCTCCCTTTTTTACTCCTGCTCCTTTCATGTTTAAGGAGCAAGTTCTTCATCTTGGCGCTTGTGTCACCTGTCAAAACACTATTCTAAGCAAGATCAAAGTGTAGAGGGACTGGTCAGGTGAATGTGCTCAGCTGGCATTGCTACTGCAGCCTGAAACACCTGTCAGGTCTTGTCTTTTTTTTTAAAGAGACTTGAAGACTCAGGAAAAAAAGCTTTCACTGGATGAGTTGTTTGTATTTGATAATTGGTAAGCAGTGTTATGAAACATCAGCTTTGAAAGCAGCACAAACCTCTTTCAAGATGATGTGACATTCAGGCTGTGTCTTGTTCACTCTCACTAGGGTGGAGAGCAAGTCCTGGTCCTTTAGTGTTTTGAGGCAGGCCAGGTTTTCCTTCCTTTAATTCATCTTTTCTCTATATGAAAGAAGTCAGGTGTGAGCAGGAGCACCAGACCTTCTGAGAAAAGCATTTGTGTTTGGTCCTCTTGATACTCACCCTTTCAGAGGATCCCCTTCACATGCAGAGGATGAAACCTGTCAAGTACCCAGTTCTATTTACTTACTTTTGCCATGTTGGACCGTGGTGCTACATGACAGCAGAATACAAGCTTGGGTAGGGCTTGCTCATTTAATAATAATGAAAAACTGAATCTGGTAAGCTGACAGTACAATTAGCTGTGTAAGATGATGCTTCCCTTTTTTGTAAATGGCTTGATTATAAAGCAGGAATTCTGCATTTCTGGCTAAGATGTTTGGGAACGTTTAGCTCAGTTCTCTTGAAGGGGTGAATGACCTTCCTTCCATGCTGTCTGGAGTAGCACCACTGCCCTGTCTATTTCCTGGTCAGCAAATGTATTGCTTGGAAATAACTTGTAGAGTAACCTAAATGTTTAAGGACTAAACATTTCCAATTATTTTATGTTGAATTAATTTTTTCTTATCTTTCAGATAATGAATATGTTTTTATAGACCTGGAGCAGAAGCTTAGCAAATACTTTTCAAAGGAATGGAAGAAAGAGACCACCAAAGTAAGAGAGGTGTTTAACTTTGGAAGCTGCTGCTTTTTTATTGGACTGCACAGTGAAATGAAAACTCTTAAACTAAGGTCCATAAAGCATTTTTTGAAGATGGTCTGCAGAATACTTTTCAGTAGCAAGATCCAGTGACTTTTGCATAATTGTACAGTTAGTTAAACCAGCCCCTTATGCAACTTTAGCTGAGCAATAGCAACCACATGGTTGTTGCTTGGCTGCTGCAGAAGTGGAGAAGGTCAGTTGGTCAGTTTTCCATTTGTATTTAGTCTGGATCTTAGTCTGGAGACCTCATTTTTGTCCTTAAGCAAAACAGCCTAAAATAACCTTTGGTGACTTGAATCTGGTACATGGGAAATGACTGGAGCTGTGACCCTTCCCACAGTATGTGCAAAAGGACAGTGGAGGGAGAGGAAGGAAATTTTGTTTGAGACGAGTCCTAGTTCTTTAAGGCTAGCTAGCCCTGATGAGAGAAAAACTACATTAAATAAAGACAAGCTTATGTCATTGTTTAATACTGTTCATTCAGACATGACAATGCCTGTTTGTGTGTGTCATTAATAGAGGAGCCGTAGTCTAGAACAAAGTATAGCATGCAATTGCTTTCAGATATCTTAACTGGATCGTTGTAAAAGCTGTAAATTACTTTTTTCCACCTTGCCTAAGCGTTTTCTTTGCAGAGTAGGCATGCTTGCCATTTCTTCTACTTACCGAAGTTTGTAGATAACTAGTGAGGTTTGGGCATTTCTCTTATCCCCAAGCATGTGCTCTGCTTTTCGCAAACAAGTGAGAGTTACTTCAGAAACAGCCAGAGTCATGCAGAGGGGCTGTCTGTCCAGCCAGTGAGAGCTTCCCAAAGCAGGTGTTTCTGGTCACCTCAGGATAGGGTATGCTTTGAAGTCTCTCTGTGATTGGATTCTTGCTACACTTTCCTGGTCAGGATATGTGTTGAACCTCTGATGTGATGCAAATCACAAAAGACTTAATGAGTTGCCATTGGCAGTACTACAGTCTGAGATGAGTTAGCCTATTGGACTGGGTTAGTTGACAAAGATTTAATTCCTATGAAGAGATTTTAGGTGGAAAGCCCAGTCCAGCTGATAAACTAGGGTGACTATGAACAACTTCCAGGACTAAAATGGAGATGTTTTCATGGTCGAGAAGCTGCATCAGGTGTGGAGGGCATGCCATGTACCTTGTCCCACTGAGATGAATGTGACCAGCAAAGCCTTGGAATTGCCTGTGGGAGCAAAGTTACCTGTGTGAACATGAAAGTGGCAAAGTAGGAAAGACAAGAGAATGAGCTAGTAAGATGTTCCTTTCTTCTTTTTCCCTTTGTTCTTTTTTTTTTCTTTTTCTCCTGTTCAAACAAGCCTGTAAGTTGGAAAGATAGGCTGTAGCTAAAACAACAGGCCTCATGCTGGCTTTCTTCTAACAGCACTCCTCAGTGTGAAGCAGACACCACCAGTGCATTGTGCTCTATGGCTGCAGGAATGTGTGAATAACTAACCAGGAGCCCTGCCAAACAAAAAGCATGTAGCTGATACCAGACTGGTGCTCCTGAGCCCCAGGCAGGACTGCTGAACATGGCAGCATGTGTGTCCATGCTGGGTGATGTAGTGTGGTGCAGGGATGGATGGTTGCTCCTAGGAATGCCCTGGAAATGCCATGGCCGTGCCAGTGTGGCACACTGCACTGCTGCCTTGCCTGGCACTTTGAGGGAGGCTGGGTTAAACTTGTTGCGTTCAGCACAAATGTGTTTGTGGTGCTGCCAGGTGCTGAGCTAGGTAATTCTGAGCCAGCCTGGGTGTCCCTAGGCTACACTGGGAGTCTTACACCAGCTTATCCCTCCTATCTAAAATCTTCTGCTCTTCATAGGAGATTTTGTCATTCAACCTGTCTGATTGTTTTGTGATGCGTCATTGTCATAAGCCTCCAAGACAGTCAGAGTCCCTCCTAAAACTTGCTAAGAGTAGAAAATGAAAAGCAGTATGGGGAGTGAATTTCAGAGGAGAGAACATTACCAGATAGGTAACAGGAATTTTGGATGCTGATCATAATTTAACTCATCTTCTGTCTTTGCTTTAGGGGACAGAGAAATTCAGCCCTCCATTTGTTGCGTTCTTTAGAGTACAATACTACGTAGAAAATGGAAGAGTAATAGGGTAAGTTCTCTTCTGTGGTAATTACTGGGTTTTGAATTATTTGGTGTGTTCTTAAAAAGAAAGAAAAATAATGTTCCTTTGTTAAGCTCATCTCTGTGAACTCATTGAAATAAGTTTTAAAAATCTGCTTGAATTTTTTTAAGATCTTCACAGATATTCTCACTCAGCTATGAATGTTTTCTGCCTGAATCATACTCCATATCCCTAGGAAAATTATGAATGCTTTTCGATCTGTGTTGAAAGTGCAGGTTGAATGACGACATTCTCAAAACATGATTATCACTCTTTTGCTTGTGTCTTTTGGTTGTATAAAAGGCACCGAATGAATATACCAAAACCAGTTATTTATACTCCAAATCACATGCTTTGGATCTGTTTTTTATATCTGAGCAGTGCTCTGTGCAGTCTACTCCTGGAAATGGACTTTCATACATGGACAAAATAAATTACTTCGTAAGTTAAAGTTTTTCATTTGTAGTCCATTCACATGGAATATGGGCTGCACTCAAAACAGCACCACCCTCACCCATGGTACAGAACAAAGGATGAGGTAGTTAAAAATTAACAACTGACAGAGTTAATTTACATCAGTGCTTCTGGTGTGGCTTGGTCCCTGGGGGAAGCCAAGAGCTGGTATCATTTAGATGGATTAAAATCTTTACTAAATTTTTGGCATTCATTCTTGTCTTGAGCAAAGCATGTGGTTTTCTGTGTTTTCTCTCTCCGCAGTCTTTCATTTTTGGATAGTGGGGACTCTTTCTTATGGAGTCTGTCTGGCTGATAAGTGTTTTTTGTTTAATTTTGCCTTTTTTGTCCATACCGTTCTGTCACTCCCAAGTTACATATCCTCCACCATCACAGGCATATTTCTCTTGTACTAGTAGTTTAATTGGAGAGGTTTGTAGAGCCATGCAGAGATAGCTATCTGGCCCCTTCAAACTATACTTGCATACTTTTACAAGCAGACTGTAGTGTCCAGCACCTCATCTACATGCACATGTCAGCAGCCTGCTTACCATGATCTCTGAGGGCAGGGTGTGTGGGTTATCAAAGCTATGCCATAGTTATTCCTTATCAGACAGTACTTGTTTAGCAGCTTGAGGAAGAAGACAAAAAAAGCCCAGGGCTCCTGTGTCTTTTGATCTACCTTGCAGGGAATTAGCTGTTAAAAACTATCATGAGCCTAAGGCAAGGTGAAACAAAAAGCAGTGCCAAGTTTAGAGGGAAAAGGAGGACAGGTGTGCAAGAAACAGGACTGGGAGTCCAAGGGAGTTGACTCTCCTGGCTGCTACAGGCTTTCCAGGGAAACAGAAGTGCTTGATTGTAGTCAGTCTCCAAAACAGGTGTGATGTGATTTTTCTTTCATCTGCCTTCTGCCCTAACTTCTTAGATCTCACGCTCCTCAAGGTAGAAGCTACCATTTCTCGTGTTTGTACAACACTTAGTGGGAGAAGACCTTGATCTTGGTTTGGTGCTCCTTATACACACAGCTGTATCAGGGTGGCATTGGCTCACATCAGACGTGTCAAAGTTTAATCCCTCTTCTCAGCAGGTTGATGTTTTTGAGGGGCCTTATCTGAACTTTGTTCTTGGAGTAAATTTGCCTTTGTCTTGCAGCGATAAGGTGGCACGGCAGCTCTACTACTGCCATCTCAAAGAGCAAGTACTTATGTCTCATTGCAACCACAAAGAAGAAATCTACTTCTTGCTGGCTGCCTACAGCTTACAGGCAGACTTGGGCAACTACAGAGAGAAGCTCCATGCTGGCAAATATTTTGAACCTCAGGCTTATTTCCCACAATGGGTAAGTTTGGGGGGAGCCTTTCTGTCAACAGATCATGCATGCAGCAGGAGCTATGCCGAGGTGGTACCTAACTGCAGCCATGCAATTTCCCCATCTCCCACTGTAATGATCAGGCAGATGGGTAGAGTATAATCCTGAAGGTCCCTCAGGAGAAATCTCTGGTCTTTCCACTGGATGTAGGTGCATGTTCCCGGGCTCACTCGTCAGTGAGGTGGGTGGTGCATCCTTCCTTGGTGATGGCATGTGTTGGTGTCACATGAATAACTCTGACAGTGCAGATGTCTTTGTTTAATTCTTCTATGGCTTAAAGGGTTGTGTGTTTCCAGTGGTACATCAGCAAGATCTGCACAACTCAAGCTCTCCAGAAAACCTCAGGGCTACAAAGCCAAGTCTATTTCCCTTTGTTCTCCTCTCTGTAATGCTTGCCTCAGGAATGGATAGATCCAAACTCTACAGGGTAATACTGCTGTGCAGTGCCTCTGGTGCTTGCTTTGTCATTAATCTCTGCCTCAAGTGCAGTAAGAGGAAAGAGAAAGAGTTTGCATGTTTGTTTATAAGCATGTGTGTGTGTGACTTGTGCCCTTCAGGACTTAAAACCAAGAATTTATTTAGTTGTCAAATAAAGGCAAATTAGCTAAGACTTTGTTAGTTGACTGCTTGTCCCAGGCAAGTTGCATCTCCCCTGTAAGATGGCCCTGTCCTGTGCTTTGGGGTGAACGTTCAGATTAGTGACAAGACTTGTCTTGAAGACCAGTAGTCTCTTTTATGCACAAATCCTAGCCTGTCTGCTTTGCTGTGCAGTAGTGAGCCTTTCTCCAGACAACAAGCCCTCATCCCATGCCATTCCTTGTTACGGGGCGCCTGTCAGGAGGTAGCTAACAAAGCGCTGGAAATGGTGTGTCTTGTGTACTGTTTCTGAGGCAACTAAAAAGCTTATCACAGATTGTTGCTCACCTGTGCTGAGCCACACCCCCAAGCAAGTATGTGGGTGATTTGTTACATCATTACAAACAACAAAATCTGGCAGGCATGGGGACGCTTCTCTCCCTGCCCCTGGGGAGATAGTGAGCAATCTCCTCCTCCAGCACAATTGCTTCCTTCAACACATGCTTCATATCATTTGGCCAAGGGCTGCCCCAAGTCTTGTGCCAGTGAGGAGAGGCACTGCTGCCCTGGGCTGACCTACCCAGCTTTGAACGTGGAGCTGGCACATCTCTTTCTGCTGACACTGCACAGCTGATGGCATCAATATTGTTCTCCACCAAGGCCAGCCTTCCTCGTGGGAGGGCAACCAATCTGGCAGGGCATGCAGAGGTGTTAGCAAACAGAGTAGGCAAGGGCTTTAATATTAAATGTAAGTGGGAACTAGGTGGTGATGGGGTCTGGTTGGTTTGAGCCAGGACAGGTTGTTTCTGGCAGGATGTTCTCAGCTGCCTGGTGCAATCTAGTTTTAAATGCCCCTGGTGGTGGGGGATGTTGGGAAGTGAATTCAGCCAATCATCCCTCTTACCTGTCACTGCCACTCACAGCCTGAATAGAACCAGTTGAGTATGGGAGAGGGCTGAGCTGCCCAGTAGCCTTGAACAGAGAGGGCATGTGGGCAAACATGGGAACTGGACACTTGGCAGGGCAGGAGCACAAGGCTCAGGGCAGGTTTTTCCTACTGCTTAGTAAAGCCACGTGCCTGCCAACCACTCCTAATAGATAAAAAAATATCTTGAGATAGTGTTATCCACCCCTTTGAGAATAGAAATGCTAAATAAGCCTAATGTGTAATTTCTGGTCTTATAAGGAAAACCTAGTATTTCTGCCTCTTCAGAGATGTTGCTGCTGATTGTGCTGGCATGCAGAGAAGTATTTGTTATCTGCCCATAAACATTTATGGATGCCAAAAGTTAGGAAAACTAATTCCTATACTTAAAAGTGAAAAGGGCTGACATGACCTCTGTAGTCTTGGTCTGTTACAGTTTTGCCACTAGGATCTGTTTGGAGACATCAGTGTCATCTGGGGTGCTTTAAATGCTTATCCTCCCGGGAGGCAGAGGTAAACACCGACCAACATCTTGAGGGAATGTATGAACCTCCTCCACCTCCAGCCCCTGCTTTTCTGTTGATCACAGCTGCCTCTCATGGGGATTGCTGAAGAGTTGCTGACTTGTTTGTTTTCTTTGTGGTTTAGATAATTGCAAAGAGGGGGAGCGACTACATCTTGAAACATGCCCCAGAGATGCACCGAGAACAGCAAGGGCTGAGTGCTAAGGAAGCAGTGCTGAAGTTCATTAAGGAGTCCTGCCTACTGGAAGATGTGCCCGTGCACTTCTACAGGCTGCAGAAGGTTAAACAAAGAGCTTCTTATTTTGAACTTCTCTCCCATCATTAATTGTGTGCACCATGGCATTTTTCTCTTTCTGTTTGAGGGACAATTGCCTCTGATTTAGAGAGGCCAAACAAATCTAAAATGCTCAGCCAAATGAGGGCTGTCACCACAAACAAATTCGTTGCCAGTATACAGATATAGCTGGAATTTAGTTTTGTTCCTCAGCCAAGAAACTGGCCACAGGAATGGCAAAACTTCATATTTGTCCCTGCCTGTCAGTAGAATTGCACTGGGGAAATCAATGAAGCCTCTTTTTTTTTCTTGTTGTAGTTCATTGAAATAATGAAAAAAGGTCAGCCAGCTTTCACACAAATGTTGTGTAACAACTGAAGGTGACACTGAGTCATTCCAACTTTCAAATCCCATTGCTTCTCCAACCCTGCCAGAGTGGTTGGCGTTTTTTCAGCTGTATGCTTTTCTTGGTAGTTTTGGATTCCTACATCGTTGCTTGTTAGACTCCTTACCCAAACCTGCTTAAACAGAAGCGGTGCTTCATTTTCACATGCTAAGTGTTTAGATCTAGAAATGGGACTAATGAGAAGTTTTCTGTTCCACTTAGGTGAGTGAAACCTGCCTATGCAATTAGGAATGGCTTGGGCTTTTTTTTCAAATGGAGATACATTCCTTGTCAGACTCATAATTAAACTTTTTGGGGTTTTGTGCTCAGTGGGAATTATGTCTGGGAAGTATACATGTCCTTCGAACATATCTAACAGCTCTAGTTACTGAAGAAACGTGCATTCTCTAGACAAAATAAGTTTTGATCAGTAGTCCAGGCTTAGTTGCTTGCAAATCAAAAATGTTCACCTACCTTCTCTTCTGTTCTCTGTTTTGATTCTTAATGCTGTTAGTGATGCAGTCATGAGAGAGTTAGTTACACTTGAATGCCATAAGAAATCCAGCTGGCAGGACATGATACATTTTATATCCAAAAACACCAAGGCTGTGGAATTGGTTGCTCTTAATATTTAAATTCCTGGTCGACTTGAATTTAGGCATCATGTACTCTTCCATGTGTTGTTTGATCCTTAATAGAGTCTTATTTCTGCCGTGTGACACAGTTGTCTCATTTTGTGGTGAGAGATGCTTCTCCTAGGTGATGCTTGGGTCACAGATCACCTGAGCAAGTGCAGAGGAGTTGGTGAAGGTGTTGGTGGGCTGGTTGCCCTGAGATTTCAAAAGCAGGCACTTGTGTCTTAACACTGTCCTCATGGCTTCTGCTGAGGTTGGGAGCTAAGGAAAATACAACACACCCCCTGTCTCTCATTCAGACCAATACTGAATTACAAAGCTCTTTGTCCTTAGGAGGCAGAAAATATTTCTTATTATTTCTTAATATTTCTTACTTTGAGCTGAAGACAGGGATGGTACCAGGGACAAAGGGTGGGGTAATGTGATGGCATAAGGCTTGTATCTTGTAAGCCAGATGAGGAGAGATGTAAATAAAGATGAGTTGTGACATAAAGTTTGAGCTTTGTGAGCCCATACATTTTTACCTCCAGATTTTCTTTCTGCTTTTCCTCCTAACAAAAAAAAATGCATATGTTCCCCTCCCTAACTCTGTTGTGTTAGGAGAGGCTGAAAGAATTAGCTTATGATATTTTTGGTCTTCAAGCAAAAGAATATGAATAGAGACCAAGTATGTCATACCAAGATGCAGCAGGAGTTAAAACACAGTGTTTCAACCCAGGTACTAAAACTCATGTAAAACCACCTACTCTCAACACCAATATTGAATGTTAGAATGAAAGTCCCAATAACTGGGCGTGATTAGCTCCCACCCCAGCCAAACGCTACCTAAGATTTAGCAAATACCTGGATGGGAATAGTAGAGAGTGGGAGGGCAAGGAGAGGGGAATGAGTTCCCCTTCTGTTTTGGGCCCTCTGTCACCTGGAGAGCAAGAGTGGTGCATGCTCATGGGGACAGCAGAGACAGCATGTGGTAACAAGAGAGGTTACAAGGTACCTCTGAGAACAGTAATTGTCCATATTCTCAAATCACTAAAGCTACAGGATTCCCTGTCCAGGGCAGCTAGGACATATGCTGGTGAAATGCCTGAGCCTCCCAGCATGAGAGGATTTTAGGTGTAGGTATTTCAGGGGTCAACAAGGCCAGGTGCACTTTACAAACATAATAAAAACCAAATGAGCTGATGGCATCTGTGTGATGAGGAGTCCTGCTACCTCTCCTGCAGTAGGTGCCAGAACAAGAGCATGGCCTTTGTAGATTAACCTTTGACTCTTCTGTTCTTTTAGGATAAGAAGGAGGATCGACCGACAGTTATCCTGGGCCTGACCCTGAGAGGAATGCACATCTATCAGGTAACAGACTGCTGTGAAAGCCTTCTGGTTTAGCAGTAACTCTGCCCAGTTCCCTGTCCTCCCCCCTCACCGCGGCTCCTCTGCCTCCCCTGCAAACCCTGGGCTCCGCATGTCTCAAATTCTTGGTTGTTTGCAAATTCTTTGCACATCACTGATTCCACCCTGTACCTGCCAGTCCCTGTGTCACTCTGAGTTTGATGTGTTGCAGGAGGTGAATCACGTTCGCCAGCTCCTCTACGACTTTCCCTGGTCACACATCGGGAAGCTGGCCTTTCTGGTGAGTATGATGGAATGGAAGCCATCTGCCAGTGGCTGCCAACCTGGGATGTGGCAAAGCTGTCGGCCTGCCTGTGCTGCATCAAGTCCTGTCACTTGCACGCATGAGACCACTACTATCTCTGGTAGCTGTGTGGCTGAAAATGCACTCTTGCTCATTTCTTTCACATCTTTCCTCTTTGTGCAGGGGAAAAAATTTGAAATCCAGCCAGATGGTTTGCCCTCTGCACGGAAACTGGTTTACTACACGGGTTGCCCCTTCAGGTCACGCCATTTGCTGCAGCTACTCAGCAACAGCCACCGGCTCTTTCTGAATATTCAGCCAGTTTTGAAGCAGATCCAAAAACTGGAGGAGGCTGAAGGTATGTTAGGGAACACCCAAGTGAGTTTAGTAAGAGGAAGAGTACAGTGCGTTAGTCTCTTCTGTTGTTTCATGGTGCCTACTCTCATCTAATTAATGGTGTTTCTGCCTTATCAGGGAGCCAGTGTTAGAAGCAGAGGTGTTAGGTACGTTTCAAGTCCATTCCTAAGAAATATTTGTGGCTCCCACATTGTTGACTGTGATTGCAAAGTGTGTTTGTGTGAGAGCAGTAGAGGGATATCTTCTCTTAAGTGGTTTCTGTCTTTCCCTTCAGTGGGGTTACAGCAGTGGCCTTGAGCTGTGTGGGTGCGGCCAGTGGCACGTGCCAGTCACCTGTAGAAAGGCTCACTGATCAAGTGCATGTGGGCAAAAAGCCCTCGGTTGTTTTGTGTCTGTTACATGGATTTCTCAACCACCCTCAGCACATACAAGCCATGGGAGAAATAATAAATCATTACTAAATGCCAGCCACAGGAATCTTGTTCTTAGTTGACTTCATGTAGTGGTGGGTATTTCAAGAACCAATCAGTGCATCTGATTTTAAAGACTGAGCACCAAATTTCACTAAGTAATTCCTTTTTTTTGTTTGCTTTTTTTTTTACTTTGCTGTTATTGACCTTGACTCGGAAACCTACTGTTTTCTGTATCATAACTACCTCTACCTGCCTGTTCTAATTTAGGAGATGCTGATTGTACTGCAAGTATGAGTAATTCTTTTGCAACTACATGAGCATCCATTTGTTGAACAAACAAAATACAAAGCTGTCCCTGTATTTGTTCAGTAGCTGCTGCAGTTGTTTCTTAGTTGTTGGCTGATGCCAACAGAACTTCCTGAATATATTTTGTTACCCTTCCTTAAAGTTCTGACTAGTTTCTCCCTCAGAGAAGAAGCGCTACCGGGAGTCCTATATCAGCGACACTCTAGACATGGACCTGGACCCATGTGACAAGAACTCCCATGGCAGCGGGAGCAGTGGTGGCAGCCGCAGGGATAACCGCCTCTCGCGCCAGTCCACTGGGAGTCATGGCAGCTCCCACACCTCGGGCATTGAGGCTGACTCCAGGCACCGCGTGTCTGTGGAAATGTCTGTGGATGAGCCCTTCAGCACTGACCACATGCATAGGAAAAAGAAATCCTGCAGCTCAACCATCAGCTACGGTAGCTCTGGCATTGACAGTGGCAGCAAAGGGCAGGCTGAAGATGACACTCAGGATGATGGTAAAGAATTTTGACATGTGGAGCAACTTCTAAGCCAACTTTTGTCTTCTCCTGCAGGAGGGCAGGAAGTAAGAGACTGTACAGCAGCTTGGAGCCCAAGTGTAATGCTAACCATTCTCCTCCTGTTCTCTTCCTCCTAGAGCTTGAGCTGGCAGTAGATGAGCCAGAGGAGATGCCTGTAGATGAGCCTTTAGAGGGAGACCAGTTAGAGGAGGCCACTGTGGGAGAATCTGTTGAATCCCTGCCTCTAGATGCTGCTAGCTGCCAAGGTGAGATGGCTTTCTGCTGCTGCTTAATGCTGTTCTTTAAGGCTCTAGCAACAGGCGTAATCTGTGCGTTCTACAAAACCTCTCATCTCCTTCTAAACAGCTGCCTGTGCTATTTACTGCCCTACTGCAACAGGATTTGCAGGCAGCTCATTTAGAGTTTACAGGCCAGCATTCTGTATTGTATGTACAGTGCTGCTCTCCTCTGTGGTCCTCAAAGTCTCCCTTCTCTAAAGTGCCAAGCTTATATTCAGTTAATGACAAAAAGATAATTGAGGTGAACCTTTTGTAGGGAAGGAATATGCTTTAATATCTTGTATGCCACAAAACAGCCAAGGGGCTCAACCACAGAATAATGGGATGGTCGCAGGAATTATTAGGTAAAGTTTTGTGGCTTGTGATACAGGAACAGCCAGGCAGCAGAGCTATGCAGGAGTTGTCTGGCCTTAATATATACAGCCTTTATAGGAAAGCAAGAAGGGTGAAAATGGGACAAGTTGGCAAGAAACTGTTTCCTTGAAAGTTTTCAAATGTTCATCTTTAGGGCCAAAAAAGAGTGCTTTTGAGCAAAACTCCTGGAGCATTGAGGGTGCTTAATGATTTATATTTGTCTTAAGAGATAGTACTGTTTCAATGTGGCCTGTGAGAACAACTTCCCTTTTCTATTGCCCAGAAAACCTCAAACTTGCACTGCTTTTTACTTCCTGCTTCTCCTTTGCAGCTATAAATCAGGAATCTCTATCCGTGGTGCAAGTCACACTAATCAAAATGAGAGGCCAAAGTGTGGAATCCCTTCACCAGGTAAGGGAAAGGTTGCTCAGCAGGAGGGTCTGTGTGTGGGCATTGAACCAAGGTCTAGTGTAATGGAGGCAGCTGTAAATCAGGACACCTGGATTAGTTTGGATTTGACTGATTTTTACATTCTTACATAATCAAAACCAGCTGCTGGTCAGCTACTGCTCTCAGGAATAGGATAAGAGCAACATTTTGGCTCAGAATAGTATAGAAAGGTTTGGAGCAATCAGCAGGGAGATCTTGCAAGCCAATTATTATCTACCTTAGTGTTCTGGATGACACATGGAAAATCAACCACTTCAAAATTTTCAGTGCAATACAGAGCAAAGACCATCTATGCAGTTTGGATGTGAGTTGCAAACTTGATCATCTTGAAACCAGAAGTAGCTTACATCAGAGCAAAACCAGATGCTCAAGATCTAATTGTTATATCATTTGTGTGATTATAATCTGTGTGTACTGAAGTCTTTGTTGTCAAGGTTTTCTTTTCACCAAACACTTGAGAAAGGAAAACTATATATGGTAAAGTACGTCACAGAAGAAGATATATTTGGAAGAAGCTTATTAAAATGTCTTTTTAGGACTTCATTTCAAAGTGTAGCTGTACCCACTGGGGTAGAAATGTGTTTTTTTAAAAAAACCCAACCAAACAAAACAAAAACCAAAAAAAAAGCACCACTACCCTTTCTTCCCTCTCTTAATCCAAAATTACCTTATCTGCTGAGAGAATTCTAAAACTCTTAACAGGGATTCCAATCACTTCTTAAGACTTTGTTTTTAATTTTCCATGTTTCTTTCTGGACCCACTCAAAAATCATAAGAAATTTTCATTTATCGGCAAAATAGCCCATAAAGTGCTCTAGGGGATTTGAACAAAATCTTGGTTATTTTTTCCAAAGCTAAAGACCATACAGTACAAATCATAATGTTTGAGTGGAAGACTTAAGAGCTCATGGCTGAAAGTGGGCATCTTGCTTAAAGCTGTAATGTTTTTAAAGTTACTGCTGTTACCATGCATACGCTGTTAAATGATCATGGGGCATCTGTTTTATAAAAATGGTTCTGCTCAACAGAGGACTGTATATGATTGCAGAGACCTGGCTGCCACTTTAGTGCATCACATCACCAAGTGGTGGCTCCTTAGAAAACTATGAAAATGTTCCTTACAAGGCCCTGTAACTAATGCTGCAGGGTTTCCTTAGCGTTGATGAGCCAGTGCAACATATTCCTGTTTCTGGGAGTACAGCTGAGCCAGCACAGGATTTCCTCAGGGTAGTTTTTTAATTCTCCTCCCATGGCAGTGAGAGAAATTATACTGGGAGTAAGTTTTCTGTGGTGCAAGTAGAAGTGTCTTGGTTTCAAAATTATATTCTTCAAATTAGCCTCAATATAAGCATTTAACAGGTGATTATTAAAGAGGCAGAGTGAGGAAAAAATACAAGTGTTGAAGCTGGAAATACTCTCAAATGGTCAATAACTCTTTCACGGAGGCTTGTGTAGCAAGATGGTGCCTCTGGGAATTACTGCTGATTTGTTGCTATTCTTTATGGAACAGTGTTATGTAGATGAAACTGTTTGTGGCAATTACTGGACACTGTATCCCATTAGTTTGCATGGTTGCCTTCTGAACCTTCCTTTCAGCTCGTTAAACTTAATGTATTCAAGCACTTGGGGTAGTTTTTTGTTAAGTGCACTTTGTCCACTTGAGGACAACTGCTTGGGTCTGCCAAGAAGTGTGAGGTCATTTGGGTGTCAGTATCTATCAAGTGTTTCATCCATTGTATTGGACACTTGAGGACACAGGGCACACAGATCGGGATCCAGCTCAACATGGCATGGCAGTTTAATGCACTTGTAATTTCTGAATTGTTCACAGCTCCTTCTTTAAGCCAACATCCTTCAGAAGGCTGGTGGAGCTCTTTTGAAAGTGGGGAAGAACAATTTTGAGAAACTTTTAGCATGCATAGCCAGCATCCTTAGGCTGTGTCTGAGCTCATTGTTTTTATTCATGTGTGTCTTGCTGAACTGGCAGGTCAGATCGCCCAAAAGCCGGAGCTGCATGGACCAGCACAGCCAGAGTTTGGATGACATCCGTTTGTACAAGCGCCGGCACCCATCACTAAGTGCCACGCTGTCTTCAGACACGTCCCACAGCTACACCTTCGGCTGCAGCCTTGAGGATAAGCTGTCTCTCTATGGCTGTGTGTATTCCACAGCAGACTGCAAAACCAAGTCTGCCCTTTACGGGAAGCGATCCATGAACTGCCTCTCCTTGGATCTTCTGGGAGAGGACCAGCTCCCAGAGGAGTTTGTGGTGTAATGAGATTGGAGCCCTTCCATACCACGAAACAGCTCATCATGGCAATATATACCTCATTAACATCTCTCTTGCAGGAGATGGTGAGCGGCTTCGTTATTCAGTTCTGTATCAGCAAGTGGCATCGCTTCTGCAGTCCTGGCTACAGGGCAAATCAGCTGGAGTGTAGCACTTAACACTGGCATTGGTAGTGTCTGTCTGAGCAGAAAGTGGAAGTAATCTGCACCCTTGTCAGGGACACAACCAGCACAAAAACCAAAAAACAGTGGACCAAAACTGACACTGAGCTAGTAAAGCAAACTTTCTCTAAATGGATTAATCAGAAATCTAAAGTTTGTCATGTTCTTGCCTTTCTCTTGTGGTCCGTGTTTCTTAATTTTAGTGTACAGACAGTTTGTCTTCAGTTTGTGCTGCTGCAACATTGCTAACAGCTGTCAGGCCAGGATATACCCTTAGCACATTGGAGGGCTGTGTATGGAAGTGTCTGGCCTGTTTCAGTTGAATGAACACAAGTTGCTTATTCACTGCGCTGGGAGCAAGACCTGCTCTGCCAGGAGTTTCTTCTTCTTTTGTTGTTGCTATTTTGTTGTAAGCATCCAGCCAAATACAATATGTGGTCTCTTTTTTTTTTTTTTTCTTTATTGCAACAAATGGAACTGACTGTCTACTACTGCTGTGATGCAGATTGGCATTATATCCTTGGAGATAGGAAGGAAGTAAAGCAAATTACTTGGCTGCTTCTGAGAGTACAAAGGGCAAGAGCATTAATTGACAGGCTTTTGAAGAGAGGAGTGTGACTGGAGAATTTGTCCAGGCATGATCACCCCTTACTTTGATTCATACTTTAATGCTGTTCTTTTATTTGTTTTTAATAAATCTGTTCCTTAGATTTTTTCCCTCTGTATAGAAGGCAAGTAAGGACTGGAGAAAGTCACTTTGCAAGGACAGACAGAGTGAGTGTGTCCTACTTAGTCATGGATAGGTCATGCAAATATGTGTGTGTGGTGCTGCAGGGTTGATGATGGTACAGGTGTAGGGTGTTTGTGTGCCAGACCGAGGGTACTTGTTTTGGTGATCTTGAGAGTGGTGGATCTGGCTGTGCTGGCTCTCACTAGGGAAATAATCATAATTATGCTGTTTGATTCAAGCATTTGGTGTTGAAAACATCCTGCTACCTTGTTACATGCAAATAAATGTGTTTGGTTTCCTCCCCTCATCAATTCCCAGCATTGGGAAGCTTGTACTTGAAGGCCCAGCTTTGTGCCCAGCTTTTGACAGCCATCTAGGTGTGTTCTAGCAAACTCTAGAAGGAAAGAAATAATGGCTGGGGAAGTGTGTGTTGTGCAGTGTTGATCATCAAAAGCTGAAGATAGCCTAATTCAGGAAAGGAAGGAAGCCAGACTATGACAAGGGAGGTTTGAGCTTCTGCTTTGATGGTGGGCACACAAGCTCAGTAGTTGTCTGGTAAATTGCATTCCCATAAGTCATTAAAGTAGCAAATCCTTGAAGTCCCTTGTCTTGCTACTTCTGTGTGAATGCCATGTAGAGACAGACCCAAGCTGCGTGCATTGTAGCCATGACTTAATGGACTGTTCCCTCTTTGATCACACTGTTCTTTCTTGTTGTAATGACCAAATAGGAGGTGTGTGTTCACTGTAGCCTCTTATCCTTTGTTCCAAACAAAGCCAAAATGCCTTTGCAAAGTATTCGAGGTATGTTTACTGCATCCAAAACAAATTCTTCTAAATGGAAATAAATGGGTAAAGGAAATCTGGTTGGCTGCTCTTAAACAGTCCAGTCAAGCCTCCCTCTGTCAGTCACTCCCTGATACCTGGGTCCTGGTTGGCCATAAGCCACGGGAGATGGACATGGCCGGGATCCAGGAAGGCCAGTGGCTATACAAAAGGAAACAGCCTTGCAGCAATGCAGGAGCCTTGCTCTTGCAGGCACCACGGAGCTGGAGGGATGGCTCTTACTGCTACAGTGCCTGTCCATAAAAAATGTGAGGGGGAGGTCTGGAGTGAGGCCATCACTAACCTGTTGCTCTCCTACCCATGCAGATGCACAGTTACTTGTGGTTCTGGGAATGGTTGTTAACAGGAAAAAAAGGTCAAAATTCAGTGGGTGTAGTTGTTTGGAAAAGGGTCATAAAATGCATGTGCACCATGTGCACACTTCTCTCAAAGACAATCACATCCTTATCTGCTTCAGCCTAACCACATCACAGAAGTGTTTATTGCCACCAGGCAGCTCACAGTTCTGGTTTTGCAGTTAGCAGGCATCCAGAGGATTTGGCAGTGCTGTAATCCTGCTGCTGCTGCTGGTTACAAAATGCACCAATGACTGAAAACAGCATAACTGACTCTTGCATTTAATCCACTGCCTTGTACATTCCTGAGGAGTTCTTGTATTTATTCATAGCTGGTAGGGAAGGCAAATTCTACAGGTCTTACCATCTTCTCTCTGTCATCTGTGCAGCTCCCTCCAGTACTGTAAGTGACATATGCATATGAAGGGGAGACCAGACACTTTGTGTATAGACTGAGAATGAATCAGTAGCTTACAAGCACTGTGAATATCTATTATGCAACTTTTGTATTCGTATTTAAAAAAAAAAAAAAAAAAAACAACAAACACCTATTTCTGCTAGTAATACATTTATTTTTTTTGTTTGGATTTAGAAGATCTCTTATTTTTGAGTTTGATAGTTTGGTAGACATTAGCATGTAAGCATTTATCAGCTGATGTTAGAAACTAGCTGCCAATATTTGTACATATTTGTAAAATACTCGTGTTATGATCACTCTATTTTAATGGTAAAAGTTTCTCCTTTCCATGAAAGGATTTTCTTGTTTAAAATAAAACATAAATAATTATATATACAACTGCAATAAAGTATGGCTAGAAAAAAGGTAACTGTGTAGCTGTTTTTGTGTCCAAGGAGGACTGTATCTTCCATTTACGATGGGTTGTAGAAATTAATTTGCTGCCAGACTAATCCATATGAGCTCATCTTGTGATGACAAACCCAGAGGCACTGCAGTCACTGGAATAATTCCTGTTCCTCCTTGCTCTTCTCACTAGCACAATGCCAAAGTGCCTTTGTCAGATATTAAGAACAGAGCTGAGCGGGCTGGAGTCAGCAGGACACTCAAGGGGTCTGAATCTGACTGAAGAGACAAGTTAAGCTGCTCCGAGTTGTTAGTCAAGAAAACCAAGCATGTGAACTCCCAAGGAGGTAGAGAGATTCTGTCAACATCCTCCGGGGGCTGCATCCAAGGACAGCTGCCAGCCCACAGGATGCAAAGTGCTGCTGAAGAGCACTCCACCAAAGTCATCTAACCTGCTGGCCTGGAGACTGGCATGGATAAAGGAAAGGTTTCTTTTCTTGGGTCATAAATCTATGAATGAGTGCTGCAGGACTATCTGGATCTCTTCTTGAAGAAGCTGGCTCACTGGGAGCCTCTTAATTTTTTTTTCCTTTTCTCTATAAGAAATTTACTTTTTATGTACTTTGATATTGTACTGTTTCCCCTATTCTTAAGATTTCCTTTCTTGTACTTTATATTTTGTTTCCAGTATTTTCAAGGACTTTAGAAACTCGTCCAACTTTGGCTTGGGGATGCTGGGAGTGGGTAATTTGATTACATGGAACTTTGTATGGAGATAAAACTAAGTAACAGATTGACATTAGGTCACCCAAACTTGAAGGACTTGGTCACTGCTCTTTGTTTTGTTGTTTGGCAAGTAGTAGCACTTTCTTGCCCTCTAGGGTGGACAGCTGCTGACCAACACATATAGAATGTGTCTGTCTCAGAATAGGGGGCTTCTCGTGGTACAAGCAAATCCTGTGTGGGTTCAGTAAAGTGCTGCAGTGTGGGATGGGGACAATGTGGTTACTGCACTGGATCTGTTTTGAGGCATGCCAGCTGTGGGAGCTGCATGGAGGTAGGGCCTGAAGGTGTGTGCTAAAGCTGATGGGTAAAACAGCCCAGGTGTTTTGGGTGAGGTGAGAGCAGTTCTTCAATGGATTTCTTGGCAGCAAATTCTGAGACACTGAAGGCTGACACTGTATTTTAGGAGTGAACATTTTTGAGCAGGAACTGGTCCTAAAGCCTCTCACTGGAAAGCTGTAGCTCCTTGACCCCTAGCAAGGTGGTTCTTTTGTCTGGGTCGGGTGGCTCCTAGTTACTTTGCCCAGGCTTCTCGTGGCAGCTCTATTCCCTCACCCCTACGCTCATCTGCTCTGCCTCATGGAGCCCCTGCTATGACGCCTCCCCTTTCTTGGAGCGTATTCCCTAGCTCGTGGTGCCCAAGGCCTGGCTCCTGCCTTCATGTCTCTCCTGCCCACCAGTTGTGGCGTCGAGAGGAGGAAGGGACCCATCGAGTCTCCTGGCGATTCTGCCCAGCCCGTGACGACAGCGGCACGCCATGGGGCACCAAGGGCCAGCGGGGCTGCCGCCGGGCCCGGGTGTGCGGCAGGGCCCGGCCGGGCCGCGCGGGGGCGCCCGAGGAGCGCGGCGGCCTCTCGGCCGGGCTGCGGGCCGGGGCCGGGGCCGGGGACGCCGAGCGGGCCGGGGCCAGCAGCTGGCCGGGCAAGTGTGCCGATTCACCTCGGGCAGCTTCTGTCAGCGTTCTGCGGGGTCTAGGCTGACTGTCGCCCATGGGACTGGGCAGCCCGGGGTGATCGGTACTTGAGTGAGCAGAGCCCAAAGCCAGCGGTGGCCGTTGAGTCCTCCCTGAATGCTGCACAAAAGCCCTATGGAGTAGTTCCAGGTCTCGGGGGTCCAGCTCCTGTGGGAAGGGATGTGTACCCAAACTGCACTGGGGAGATAGTTGATGCTCTTCAGCCTCTGGTCACCCTCGACCCGGGATAATTTAGCCGTGAATCACTGATACAAGTTCAGAACCTTCCTTCCTTCTGACAAGTTGTATTAAGAAAGGCAGACAGGTTTAATAGGGCCATGGTTGGAGGCAGGATGGGTATGAGGGAGCCCCAAACACCACTCAGTGAAGTAGCTTTTCTCTCAGACTTGGAGCGAGCTTCCTTTCTGCAGAACCTCTGTAGTGTCAGAGCAGCACCACTGGGTATTTCCCTTAGGTGCACCCAGGAAATCAGATGTACTGAATTTTTTATTCAATACTGAATTTCTAATGACATTTGAGTGCCATTGCACTTGCCCACCATCCAACTCCAGATCCATGGCCCCCTTGGGTAGCTGAATATCAGGGTTGGGCTGCTGTCTTTTCACAGCTGGGCCCTTCTGCCCTTGCCTTCAGGCCATTTGGAGCTGGAGCAGCTGGCATGGTGGCTGAGCCCAGAGCTTGGCAAGACAGAGCACAGGTGCTACTTGCACAACACCCTCCTGGCATGGCACACTCTGTGGTAGCCCTGACTGGTGCAGGGCTTCAGAAGGAGTGGAGCACAGGAGAGGGTGAGTATGGTGTTAGCAAGAATGCCTTTGAACAGCGGGGATGGGCTGGAGGGAGCAAGGAGATGATGGAGAAATGTACAGAAAGGGTCTTTTTTCACTTCTCTCATCCAAACAGCATTTTATAAAGTAAACCCAGCTCAAAGTAGGTCCTGTCCTTCCTTTGCTGGCACTGAAGCTCATTTTTTTGGAGGCACACCCCAGCCTATGGCCTTGCTGTATTTTCATGCTGCCAGTCAGCCAGGTACTGGCTGTATCTGGCCTTCTGAACCCTGAGTTTGTCTCTGCAATCAGGAGATTGTAGTTGTTAGACTAAGATCCAGGTAGCATGTCTTGCATGGGAAGTCTGTTGTTCTACTGCAGAGATATAATGATGAAAAATCATATTTATCCTTTCTGGCAGACTGCAGGGGCAGCTGAGTATGAGTTATTGAAGAGCGTAGCTGTGGTATTCTAAAATTCTGTTTTGTTTTTACTCCTGGAAATATAAACATCACATTTTTATTTTAAATCTCATAAATACATTTATACCAATCTTTGTTTTTCTTTCTCCAGTCAATGCCGTTCTCATATGCAATGAGATAATTGGATATGGCATATGCTGCTTTCCAATCTGCAGCCTTAGGTCTCAAGCCACCACGTGGAAAATACCACTTTAGTAACAGTACTGCACTCAGTGTAGGAAAAATCATTTTGTGTTACCACGGAAAGCATTCAGCCCCTTTGCTACAACCAGATGACAAACAGCCTGAGCTGTCTGACAATCGTCGCAATGGAGACAAATTCTCACATCCATGTTCTCCATCCTTGTGAAAAAGGAAGCCTTGACTATGGGTCTCTGTCAAATCAAGGGCTTTCAGACTGGAAGAGTTGCATCAAAGCAGCCCCTCCCTGCTTTTCTACTCAGTGCAGGCTTTAGGGTTACCCTCCCCTCTACACCTCAAACTCAAGTGCATTCAAAAGAGCTCAGGCTATTGGGATGAAGATTCCTGAGCAAAATCTTGCACTGCAGGAAGCCAGGTACTTTTCTCCCCTCCATATGTAACTTCTGGGGATGAGAGGGAGAAGGTTTTTGCCCTGTTCTGAGATACCCACTGCTGGAAATAAGGACTGAGATGCAGTTTTTTGTTGTTCCTGACAGTGGTATTGAAATCTTCCCTCTCTGGCTTGTGAACTGCACTCCTTATCTCTAGGGTGAAATGGCTCTCTGGGTGTATGGAAGAGGTACAGGAAGTCAGGCTGGATTTTACCTGTATTGTCTGCTGAAGTGGATCCTTAAACCCTCTGTGTTTGCAGGACCAGTGACGCCAGCAGTGTCCCACTCCTCTCCTCTGGTGCGCATAGTGCACCACTACTGCTGTCAGGGAGGGTTTTCTGCCCATGTGGTCTTTCTGTGGCTAATGCAAACTTTCTGCCTATGGTCTTTCTAGTCAGATGTGAAGAGAGGGCTCCCATAATTCCTATGTTAAAGTGCTATTGGATTATGTGATGCATTTTTGGGAGCTCCTGTTCTTGGGATGGTCAGGAAGGATGTGCCAGTCACCAGAGTGGGTGCATTAAGGCCAGCAAGGCACCTGAGGGCAGGGACGGTGTTAGTATTGCCAACTTTGTCCCCACATGTGTGCAGTGCTCTAGGTTTTCTTTGGAAACCCAGATCCCTGAATCATGCTTCTGCATAAGGCTTACAGCTTGTAAGAAGGAAAACAAGGAATGCTTCACAGCATACCTGGCTGAAGGGAACATTTGGCAATAGGAGTTCTTAAGAGGCCCATGCCAGAAGGGCACTGGAGAGCCTTGAGTACAGGTATGTTTTGGAACATCTAGATCCAAGCCCACTCTTACACAATGCCTTGACACTGGGAGTATGGACAGCTCCTCTGGAGCAGTGGTGCCCCCGGCCTGAACCAGGCCAGCCTGGCTGGCAGCATTGGCATTCAGCTATAGCCACATCCTGTAATGGGATGAGCAGCAGGGTTTGCTGTGGGAGCAGCTGGGTATGACTTTGCTTAACATGTGCTCTGCAAATAATAGAGAGGGTACAAACCGTTGCTTTCTAATCTGCTTCAGCACAAAACCATTTGAGCTCCGAAATTTTCAGCATTACTACTGAAAAACATAGGGCAGCTTAGGCCAACTTAGGGAGAGCTCCACAGCCATAATGTCAACTTTAACCTGTTTTCAGGATAAACACAGGCAGATAGGAGCTCTTACAGACTTCTTTTTCCCAAGCACACAGCTGAGCTTTTGGACAACCCAGTATCTTTAAGATTAACAAACTTTAAAGAATCCTCAAAGCTGCTACCTCAGAGTGCTATTGCCACCACTCTGGCCCTGCTTCATCCAGGCTGTCCTTAGCTCAGAGCTGCTCGTGTAGCTCCAAGCAGGTGCCCACAAAGCTCCAAGTATAATTTCTTCCCATTTCAGGATGAATGGTTAAAACAGAGATGCCCACAAGGCATGGTGTCAGCAGGGACGGTGAAGTGGTGACATCCCAGGTGTGGAGGAGCATGAAGTGGTTTCTGGTGTCTCTAAGCCACTCTCCTACACCTGAAAGCAGAGATCACAGAGTGTTCCTAGTGGCTCAGGTGTTTAACTTGCTGCAGCTGGTAGCAGGTCCAGGAGGAGGGTGCTCCAGAGGAAGACAATCAAGGCCCAGGAAATCAACTGTCTTTCTGAGACAAAGAGCCAAGTAAGAGACAAGCGCTCAGCAGAAGCTCTGTGAGAAGTGACCAGAAGGCTACAGTGTTGTGGTCCTATGGATGAGCTGCCCAGGACAGAAATAAGGAGGGCCTTGCTGGGGTATTGGGGTAGGGCTTGATTCCTTCCTGGTCTTTTCCAAATGTTGTTCACTCTAAGAGCCATATTAGTTGCTGCTATGTGTCCTGCAAACTGTTTCTACTTTCCTCCTATGTGGTGTTTACTAATGAATAATAATAACGAATAATAATAATGAATAATAATAACTGCTGACTCTTCCCTGGGATGTGCTGGTGTAAGGAATAACTTGCAAGGACTACAGGCAGCATGGGTGAGGGCAGCAGTAACTTGGCAGGACCTTGATAGGTCTTCTGTGCTCACTGCATCATTAAGCCAGGGCTTATTTTACTCATGATTGCCCTTATTTTATCACGTATGTGGCTCTTGTGGTGCCTGGAGCTTGGGATTCTTGTGTGAGAACAGCTCCGTAGTCCTGGTCTTTTGAGCTGCAGAGGACCTTGGCCTCAAACATGTCAATTGTCCAACAGTGTCCTCTCCCAAGGCACATGTGCTGTGATTGCTGAGTCCAAACTGGGAGCAGACCTGTGTGGATGTGGGCCACAAATGCCAGGCAGCGTGAGCAGCGGGGTGAAGGGGACAGCAGGACGTCACAGTGGGACACCTGCAGAGACTGGCCTGGTGGCAGTGCCACTTGGTGAGAGTGGGTGGGAGACACTGGGGCCCTTCTTTAGGGGGCTCTCAGACCTGCTCCATCAAAAGCAGGTGCCTAAGCTGAGACTTTAGCCAGGATCTGGCAAAATCTCAGCAATGGCGGTTGGGACCTCAGATGCATGGTGCTAAGTGCCAATGAAATCTGATCTGCCAGGGTTGTTTTCAGGACTTCAGTGAGTCAACATTTGTGTAAGTCGGTGTCATGGCATCTCCACCATCTTGTGCCTGCCATTACTTTATCAGAGCTCCCTCAGGACTCTGGCATTTTCCATTTTTCCCTTTCACTCCTTTTGGGAGTGAAAGGGAAAAATGGAAAAGTGATGGTGCACAAAAGTCCCTGGCCTTTTTTGAGGCTGGGTACTTTTGCTTTCTTGTGTCTGTGGTGAGGTTGCCTCACCTTCAAGCTCCTCATTACCACACCACCCTGTAACTGTGACACTGTGTGTGGCCCAGAGCACACCGGGCTGCAGGACTCCTGTGTGCTCTCCATGCCCAGCCTTGTAGTGTGTAACCTTCTCTGGCTCTCCCAGAGATGTTGGAATCCTCTGTGCTTGGCTGGTCATCATCTACAAAACGATGTCCTGGGAGAAGGCCGTTGTTCCTGCCTTGTGCAGCACCAGACTTGTCTGCAAGGAGGTAGAGGTGTCCTCAGTGGCACCGCCCCTTCCCTGGCTTGGCAGGGATGTTCTGCAGAGGGACCACCTCACCATGCTATGGAGGTGCAGGGCTCACTTCAGGAGAGACACAGCATGAGAGAATGAGTACTCACCTCCAGAAGAGGAAGTGGATGGAGAAAAATGAGTAGAGAGAGCAGCTGCTCTGTTGGCCTGAATATGGCCTGGAGGTAATACTTGTAGCGACTTCTAAGGTCATACAAGGTCTGCAACCATACTGGATGCAGTCCTGGTGATGTGAGGATCAGGAGCAGTACCTGTGTGCTCAGCTTCCCCAGGTGTTGCATTTCCCTGCTGTGTAACTTGGGAAGATTTCTTTACCAGGATCCTTCCTGGGACTGTGCAGGTAGCTTGCTTATTGTCCTCTGCTCCATGTCCCCATGCAACTGCACATTTTAACATTTTTGTTATTCACCAATTCTTCTGCCTTTTGTCTGTATGCCACAGGAGCAGAGCTCATGACATGCAGCTGGGACTGCAAATGTTGTGACATTTTCGTTTGTCTGGGTTTATGGGACAAAGCTCCTAAGAAGGGTTCAACATAGGCCTACTTGTGCTGGAAAACTATAGGCCTATTGCTTGCATCCCACGTCCTTAAAGTGGCTCTTGTGAGTTTCTTACAGCCACATGGTGCTCACATCAATGTGTCCATCAGAAGTCCTTTCTCCTTGTTCATGTGGGCAAACAAAAGAGCTGATGCTGCTGAATGTGTAGGTACAGCTTCTTGTGTTCAGGCTTCACAGTCACATCCTGCCCCTCGCTGTTGCAAGTGTTTATGCAGGTAAACCAGATACTGGTAAGGAAGCAGAAGTCAGACTTTCTTCTGGATGGAGACTGGGCACGTGTCTCCATAAGGCAGCATCAGTGGGGGCTGTCCAGAGGTACAATGCCCTTTATAGCCCCTTGTCTTCACTGGAGACAGCCCAGGCAGAGGTTGTTGCATTGCCTGGCACCTTCCAACACCTGGGCAACACTTGTCAGCCTCTGGGCTGAGCCCTGTTCCATGTCCATGAGGTGTCCCTGTTTAGACACTGCAATACTGAAATGCCTCTTGTGAACTTGTCCTGTCTCTGTTGGGAAGTGCTTCCCACGAGAAAGACACTGTGAAATAACTTGTCAGATTTGACTGCCTAAGCTTGGTTGCATATACATGGTAAATACCTGCTAACCATTTTCCATTAATTCAGCCTCGGGCAGCAGAGCCCATGAGAGCAGTATGGGTTCCTCATCTATCTCCTTTCTAGGTAGCACATGGATGAGTGCATGCATCCAACCCACACCGAGCCGCCTGCCTTGGGGAGGGTGTGGGACATGGGTCAGGAGAAAAGAATTGCAGACACCTGGATCTCAAATTCAAACAAAACTTACCAGAGCATGTGTAATGCACATTGGGACAGGAACATTGGTGCTGCTTGGCCAAAAGGCTGGAATTATTGGAGGCCCAGGACTAAAGCCTAAAGAAGCAGTACTCACTAGTGTATCAGTTGCCCTGCAAAATGCTCCCATTTCTGAATTATGTGTTTTTCCTGAAGCTTGTATAATTTAAAACAACAGCTCAGAGTCAGTAGTGGGCAAAGTCTCTGAGTATGTGTGCATGCTCAGAAGGAGGTGGAGGAGGCTCATGCTACAAAAAACCCAGACATCTGTAGTGAGGGAGGAGCTATCATCTTCTTTCTGTTGGAACTTCAAAGCTTCTGATGTAGCTCCCAAAACTTTTTATGGTAGTGGGGTGAGGCTTTTTTGTTGGTGGTTTATTTGTTTTGTCTTGTTTTATGTAGAAGAGGGACACAAGTAATTAGTAAAGCCCAGAGGAAAATGAAAAGGAAAAGCTCTACTGATGCTGCTTTTAAGTGAACTGCTGGGCACTGACTCATCCCAGGCAGGATAGCAATTTCATGTAACAGAAAGAGTAAGAGGGGTTACTTGATGGAGGAGATACTTGCAAAAATGAAGTGAGGGAACCTGGGAGAAGAAGGGAGTGATAATTTGACTTAACTGAGGTTCCGCAGGGAAATGAGAAGAGGTGCAATTTTACGCCTGAAAATCTGTGGATAAGATGTGCTAATCTCATGAGATATGTGCACGAATTCAAGAAGGCTCAAATTTAACCTTAGATTTTTAAAAAATAAAAAGGGGAAGATGCATTAAAGATAAAAAAAAAAAAAAAAGATAAAGATAAAACCTCGTTTGATAAAATTGGGTGTACAAGAGGGCAAAAATAGTTATAGGCAGCGTATCCTCTTCTCTCGTGTCCTTCAATTAGGTCCCCCTGTGTCCTCCATTTTATGATATGTTTATGTGCATTTTTATCTGACTGGGTCTATGGTTAATGTCCTTGTTTAAATGCCAAGTTGGTTTTGTGAAAGGCTGTGGAACCTTTGGCATCCCTGCACTCTGGGTCTGTTTGCTCCTCCATGATCAGATGCTGCTGCTTCTTCTGGCTGGAAGGGACTTGCGAGCCCATCAGCTTGCGACTGTTTCTTCTTAGCAAGAGCCAAGAGCCTTTTCCAGTAACCACTTCATTCTGCCTGTTCCTCACATTTTGCAAGGGTTTGGAAAAGTGCTTCATAAAATAGAATCAGCAATTTAATAACAAATTTTTGTGAACCTTCCAATGCTGATTATGGTTTTTCTAGCCTGGCTAAAAGCAGGCTTTCTTTGTGGTGTGGCTGCTGCCAAATCATGAAGCCACACATGGAAATTAAATATATAATTTTTAAACATCAACATAGGTCAAGGTTTGGTTTAAGAGTGGGCTAAAGACACTGTTTGGTTTGATTACTGGTTTGTTTTAACCCTGTGATGATATGCAGCTCTCTTAAGCAATGGTGAATCACAGTGCTTTCTTGGGCTCTGCTGATAAGAGTTTTCCTAGGTGATAAGGAATATTAAGGGCTTGTCTGGAGGGCGTGTAGAATGCTGTGAACTGCAGTGTGGGTTTAGCACTCAAAGCTAAATATGAGGAACTGCTCTGCACAAAGATGTATCTTGCAGGTGCCATCTTCAGAGAGAACTGGTGGAGACCTGGTCTTGTGCCACGTGATCTGCTCTGCCTCATTTCATGCAACCTTGCCCTGTTCAGAAAGCTGACTTTTGCAAGGGAGCTGGGAAGAGATTTGCAAAGGCTGAAAGGCATGTGAACCAGCACTGCAGAGCTGGGCAGGCACAGTAGGTTTCAAGGCTGAAAAACATAAGTGAAAATCCTCCACAGCAGTTGTATGTTCTTCAAGATTAAGTCTTTGAGCAATCAGTTTCCCTGGCTGTAGCAAACTGAGAACTGGTGCTCTAAACCCTTTGCTTGGACTCCCTTGCTAGACTAGGGGGGCAGAGTTTTTGCTGAAAGTGGATCTATCCTGTTAATCCCTTTCCTTTGGCTGCAAGGCCAACCACCAACCTCAGCTGATAAATTCAGTCTGTAATGATAAATCCACAGAGAAATGTGTGCACCAAACTGTACTTTTGGGCCAAATTTTGGGCTTGTACTTTAAAGGTCAGTGCGTGATTCTAGATAAGTCTAGATTTCTGCTAACTTTGTATAGGTTTACATGTACACATATGTGTACATGTAAACCTATTCAAAGACAAGCTACCGACCTTAGACAAGCACTTGCTGCTATTAGGCCTTGGGGATTGGTCTGGCAGAGTCCCATTTTCCTTGCTCCATCTCCAGACCTGCTAAATGACCTTCAAGCCAGAGCATTCACATGTACTGGGAGAGACAGGAGCTCAAAGATTTGTCTTTGAACTGGATCCGAAGTTTCTGCTTTCTGGGAGGATGCTTGGCCTATGGGTTAGGAGTGTGGAAGCTGCTTCCACTTTTAAATAAGGTGCTCTGGGGTACATCTGCATGACTGCGGTACCCTGGGCCTCCCAGGCAGGTGCTGTGCTGGTCAGGCTTCACACCATTGGCTCCTTGGCCACCTGGACACTAAACCAGGCTGCTAAGTACCAAAAGTATTCACAAGAGCAAATTCTCTTGTGTTTGCTGTGGGTTCTGCAGTGGGCAGGCTCTTTGAGGAAGAGCTGGAGGTTTCTGGATACTGTTGCTGAAATTATTTGCTCAGCTCCTCCACAGGGAGCTGCATAAATTCAAGAAGAGCTCCTGAAGGCCAGTCCCATGGGTAGCTGGGATTTATGGTGCCTTGCGGCATCCTGTGGATGTGTGCCTATTTCCTAGGGCCAGCCAGGGGAGAGTGAAAGGTGTGACATAGGTGAGCACCAACTGAAATGTCACAAGAGAAAGTCAGGGCCCAGAGGAGGAGAATGAGAGCCCAGCAGTGGGAGGTTAACATGTTGACTGCCACCAAAGCAAGTGGATCATGGATAGGAAACAGCACCCCTCTATACTGAGCAGCACTCTGAGACAGTGACCCAGTGGCTTGTCTGAAGCAGGGTTGAGAGTGCTCCAGCTTCAGTGCCCCAAGACACCAGCTGAATGCTGCATTATGCATTCACAGACTTCACTGAAAGGATCTTCTCCTGATTTATGTTGGTTCTACTCTCATTTGGTTGTGTCCCTGTCCTTCAGAGGGAAAAGCTGTTTTAGCATATAGACTACGTGAGCACTCTTGAGAACAACCACTTTTCCCCTGGTGCTTATGCCCTTCGATCTCAATATTTCAGAATTCACCTTTCTTTCTCCCAGTGTTGGTATGTGTGTTTCAGCTTTACAGTGCCAAGATAGTGAGGACTGGTTTATCAGGATAGGCTTTAGTCAACAAGAGAAATCTCAAGGTCAGCTCTGTGAATATCACATCTGCTTTTCTAAAATAGATATAATTTCAAGGCACAAAAGACCTAAACACTGAAAAATGACAGCAAAGAAGATGCACATGCTGTTTTCTCGCTCCCCAAGACATAAGTTACATGTCTGAATATCCTCCTTTGGCAGGCCTGAGTGACTCTTGGGACAGAAGGCAATTCAGCTTAGACACATGAGTAAAGCCATTTCACCCTTACAGCTTTTACCCTTCTTTCCTTCTGACACTGGGATGGAGGAATCACATCTCTATAACCCAGGAAATTCCAAACCTGAAAGTTGTTAGAACAAAATGTTAACCCTACTGCCCTGCATATCCTGTACACTCTGTTGTGCAGGTCAAACAGTGAGTGATATGACAAGGAAAATAGGAGTAGGGAATGTTGTATACTCTCTTTGGCAGAGTTAATGTTAATGTAGAAACTTAACCTTTTTGATGATATTTGAGGGGCTTATTTTTGTGCTTCAATAATTACTGCTGCTTTTCTCCTACAACAAAGATTATAAATAAATCCAAAGTTTTGAAGGGCAGTTTTTCAGAAAAAGAAAAGAAAACAGCTCATGGCAAGTTGCGCTTCTGTGTAACACTTAAAAATGTCAAATCCTTAAAATACTTGAGCTTACTTTTACCTACTGGTGGAATCAGCCCTTGTTACTTAACCTCTCTTCGAGCTGTAATCCAGGCTGCTTTAGTAATGTAGCTGTCCAGAGACTAAGGTGAGCTTGAAGCTGCTCCTGCATTTTGTTTAGCAGGCTGACATTCCTTGCTCTGACACTCTCACCTGAGATTGTTTTTACTGACCACTCAGCTTTCTAAATTCCCATGGCCAGATTTGTTTTCTACCCCTCTGTTACTGCTTGAATCAGGTAAAGTTAAGGCTTTTTTTATCCTCATGACATTATTTAGGAAAGCAAGTGTTATTACAGCTCTCTGGTTCAATACTTATGTTCTGAGCACCAGGGCACTGCAAGCAACACAGCAGCTGTTACATATTCAAGGATGAAATTCCAATAATAGTATGCTACATAATCTCTGGATAAATATTTGTGCTTGTGAAGGTTAAGTGACTTGGAGTACTATAAACTCCAGCGTTTGGGGCAGGCCACTGCAATTTAAGCCTTCTTGCAGTGACCTAACTATGACCTCTTTCCCAGTCTAGGGGCAGAGTAATTGCTGCTGGAAAAAAAATTAGGAGTGGCTCTTGAGGCCTCTGCTGAGCAGTAATTTAGTGCACAGAGCACATCAAATGTTGCTTGATCCCAGTTGTTCATCTTGGACCTACTTCTCATGTCTAACACTGCTTAAACTTCTTGAAACTTCTCCCAGTGTCCCTTCATTCACAAACCCTGCATGATGTTGTCTCTCCATTGGCATAAAAGAGTGAAAGCCTCTTGCAGGTGACAAGCAGCATATCACAAGCTGGTGTTTGGTGTTTCATTTGTGTGGTTATCCTTTTTTAATCTGAAGGCACAGCATCAAGATTGTGATGTGTTTAACTTGCTTCAGAAATTCAAGTGAAACAATAGGCCAGATTGCTACAACATTTGTAGAAGTTGGGTCCCATTAGGATCTGTAGTTCAGGGCCTCTCAGCATTCATGAAGCAAAAATACCACCCAAACAGGCAAAGCTGTGGGTTTAATGAACTCAGCAGAGGTGGGACTCATTCCAACTATTTAACATAAGTTGTTTTTTTTTCAAAAAGTTGTGTAATTCCTCATTTGCTTTCTAAGCTACATTCCAGAGGGATAACACGTATAGCCTTATTTATTTTTCTCCATCTCAGTAATGCCATTATTTCCTACCTAAAACCAGAGAACAAAACTCCATTCAGTACAACTGATGGGTTCCTTTACACTCCTACCTGTTGCTAGTGCATTAGGAATGACCCCATCCATGCCAGATAGAAGAACAGTCAAAAATGATGTGTCTCATTTTAATCCAAGCTGGGAGGACATATTTCACTTGCTGCTGTGAAGCACTGGAATGATATTTAGACTCCTGACTTCTACTGAGAAGACAGAATGCACCCTTGGCCTGTCAGAAGCAAACCACCCTAAATCAGGGTCCTGTTGCCTTAGGACAAGTAGAATTAAAGAAACACATCACCAAAGCCACATCTTAAAGTCAGTTTATTTGTCTACCATTCCACCGTGGTGGGTAGCTGTTGTCAATACTTGCTGTTATCTTTGGAGCAAGAACATCATTAGCAGGTTTACTGCGTACTAATGCCATGTTGACGATTGTTTATTTTAGCTGGCAGCTGATATCTAAAAGAATGGCTTAAGGACAAAACTATACATTTCAGTCTGAGGAACTCATTAATGATACTTTAATCCACAGAAGTTTTAGGTTTTATTTTCCTTTACTCGGCACTGGGAAATTTTTTTTCTTGACTTGTCCTCTCTGAACTTGCCGAGCACGAGTTCCAAATCCCAGAGACTGCACTGATTCTGTTAAGTACTTTTGGCCAGGAGAGATGCACAGCATCACCAACAGTTTAGCATCACCTCCTAAAAGCAAGGGAAAGACAAAACATACTTATTTACCTCATTATTTGCAGTAAGTTATACATTGTTACCATACTGATCTACACAACATGAGCACAGGTTACCATTGCTTTCATGAAGCAGAAGACTGCTCCTGAAAAGGGCTGTTGAAACAGACAGCTCCTTCATGGGGAGTCTGTATCTAACAATATGGTATTTGCCCCCAAGTGTTTCACAATTTGTAATGTTAAGATTTTTTTCCCCTATTAGCTTCATTAGTTAATCATCATGTATGTTATGGCTCTGGACACTTATTTAAGTTCTGTCAAATATTTGTAAATTTTGAGTAATGGCAAAATGGCTTGTGTGACAATAAAACAAAACAGACTTTAAGTTTATAGACAATGATTAAACAAAGGAAGAAATGGCCATTTTCAACACTTGACCAAAGTCATATGACAGTCTTAGTTAAAATCAGGCTGAGTGCCCGTACAACACAGCTCTCACTTCTCTTTTTGCCTTTCCCTTTTCACAGTAGGGACTCCAGTACAAGCAAAAATCAAAGCTTAAGCAAAAAATTAATAGTATTTCAGAAACTCTGAAGAACTGTTACCTCATTCACTGTCAATGCCTTGAACTGGAGATTAAAAGCATAAGGGCTAATTTTTTCTGGATGAAGACAAATGAACTAATGTACTACACATATGGACACAAATCTGACATTACTGCAGGCATAACACTTGCTTTAAAACTGCTTCTGAATTGATGAGGAGCTAAAAGTGACCCCAACACAAAAGGAAATTGTAGCACAGTGCCATGTCCTGTCTTCCTCCTTTGTATAGCTGCTGCAGGGCGCAATGTTAAGGAATGTGCAAGCAGGTGATTATATCCTGTAGTAATAAAGATTGAAGTTTTACTTTTAAACTGTACTTGACATGAAACACTAGTGAAATTCAATTTTTACCCTTTATATGATCATATTGAGATGTTGTTCTTCAACTGAGCTTTGGCAACAGCAAGGTTTAGCCTGATTCAGGAGTTCAGAACTGTCACTGTGTGCTCACACTCTCCTGAGCCAGGGTCTTTGAAATAGAGGGCACATTCACGCAGAGTATAAGATCATCTTCTAGTTTTACACAGCAAAGGAGAGGAAAAATCAGGAGAAGAAATCTATATTGTTGAACAAGAGTCAGAATAATCCCTCACCTACAGAGTCCTGAAGCAGATGTGTAAGTTTGCTGTTCCGATATGGGACGTGAGCTCGCTGCTCTGCTATTGCTCCCAGAACATCGGCCAGGGCAGACAGGCTGCGGTTAATGAAGGAGGTCTCTCTCAGTGCTGCTCCTGTCACT
Source organism: Onychostruthus taczanowskii (assembly GCF_017590055.1). Classification (NCBI taxonomy): domain Eukaryota; kingdom Metazoa; phylum Chordata; class Aves; order Passeriformes; family Passeridae; genus Onychostruthus; species Onychostruthus taczanowskii. The sequence goes on along the minus strand of NW_024499140.1, from coordinate 207,078 downwards.
CCAGACATACCTGGTACAGTGTAGAAAAAGGCACCGCTAACACTAAGCACATCTGCATCAAAACTGTAATGTGGAGGAAAAGTTGAAGAAGATTCCATGTCTACAGATGGTCCAAAGCATCTCATGTTGAAGTTGATCTCTGCAGATGTACAATGCATTTTTTGCTCCATAGGTATTAAGAACAAGGAACCAAGAAAGTTTAGATCAGACAACACTACTTTTGAAAACATGAGTCCACAATGGTCCCAAAGAGAAGCCTGGTTTTTTCCACCATTTTTTTATAATAGTTAGCTGCCCCATTTGTATCCCTTTGGAAAAAGAGACAAGACACTGATGGCATAAGCTGCAGAGAGAAAACTGTACAACAGCCACAGTGTGAAGTGTTTGTGTTCACCAAAGCCTGTGGAGTGGTGTTTTATGGCATGATTTGCTGTAAGGAAATGGATAAAAGAAAATGGTGCCCTTCTGCCACCCACCCAGCATGTTTGTATATAGCTATGCTGCCCCTGAGCAACACAGTAAAGGTTTGGTTTATGCAACACATTGCACCAATTCAAAGAGGTGCTGCAAGCTCAACTCTTTGATCAGTCTGGATGAGGGTGCAGTTAAGAGTAATGAATTCCTGCTGTCCTTACCTTTGCCATTTGGGGAAGAGAAATTTGCTATTAGCATTTAGCATCATATTATTCAAATTCAAGCTTTCTTGAGGATAGTGGATGAGGTACAGATAAACCCTCAGTCACTTCTTACCCAGAGCACGTGATCCACGTGCAGATCTGATGACAGTGGGATCAGATGGGGCCAACATCTTCCTCTACTGCCTACTCTCCTATCTCTAGACAGGTTCAGGGCGTGGCTAGAGATCTTGTTTTCCCCTCAGGCCAGCTTTGTCTAGCAAAGGGAAGCTCAAGAGGAAAATGTGAAAAGTACAGTAATAGCAAAAACCTCAGGAGTCTGGACAGAGAGGGCTGTAACTGTGGGAAAGGATGAGGTTGGAGTGGTAGAATCTCCAGTTGTCAGAGAGAGACAGAGCAAAACAGTTTGAAAGACCCTGCCAAAGGGTGGATAACAATCCAAGATAGGATGAATCTCCAGGTAACTTTACTGGGGTCATTATATGCTTGTATATCAAGGAAAAGCGGACTCCTTGGATAACAGTTATTCCCCTAAAGGAGAAAACTGCAAATAGGGGAGGGGGTACATGTTTAAACAGCTGATTATCTGCATTTGGTTAGATGAACTTTGACAAAGCATTTAGCTGAGTTTTCAAAGTGAAACACAGTTCCTAAAAAGGGACAAGTTGGCTTGTAAATGCTGCAAATTACCCAGGCCAGCTGTAAAGCTGTAAAGCCAACAGGGCTGGGTGCTGACATGTGTGAGAAGCTTGGGGTACTGCTGCTCACTTAGATTTGCCCACATTTAAAACAATTACGAGTTAACACTGCCCTCACTTTCAGCAGAGTACATCTGATGGATGCACATCTGATGGCAGAGGTCAGTCTGCCACTAACTAACTCATCTACCACTGATGTGAGCACAACTCTTCTGGCTTCACTGGAGGATCTGGCCTGCCAAGCTCCAAACTGAGGAAATGCTTGTCCTGGTTTAACTGAGAGAACAAACACACGCCCTGTTGCTCAATTACATGTTTTCAGCATTTAGAGCAAATGAAAAAATAATGTATTATATTAGGTTTCTCTGAAGAACAAAAGTTTAACAGAGAGCAACAGCAAGAATTCTTGGCAGTAAAGTAAAAGACTCTTTCATAATACTAGTTCACTTTTCAAAACATTATTTCTGGAATGATACATTTGGCTGCATAATAAGAAACTTCTTGGTAAGAAAGTTTGTCCTTTAGGAAATAATCAAGTTTTTCAAATTATTGTGTGCTTAGAGGAGGCAGGAGGAAAATGCTTTGAAGAAACAATGAAAACAATATTATCTTTTCAACACTAATTTCCTCCAAGACTTTTTCCACAATAAAGCAGAAAAATCCACACATGGTGATATCAATCGTTATAGATAATTGTAATATTTAAATAATTTATGCCCTTTAAACATTTCTGTACCAAAGACATGCTAATTTTCAGAACAGAAAAACAGGCCTAATAAAAGCAGTCTGAACAAATAGTGTATCTATTATATGGTCCTGGGCTTATTTCAAGCTTATGCAGTCATACTTTGAGTTAAACTATACCAGTGTAAAACCAGATCAATCAGCCCTCAAAATTTTGTTTATGCCAAGAGCTGTGGGTTCAAACTCCCCCTGTGAACAGCATGTATCCCTCCATAAAGAACTAAGGCATTTATTGCAATCTAGATCCATGAAGATCCATGCCCACGAACAGACATGATTTCTTACCAACACACTCGCTCCCAGCCAGGTCCACCAGCTGCAGTCTCGTTTTGACTTGCTTCATTTTCTCAGTTGCTTCAAGCTGCACTGGTGAAGAGGCTCTGGAAGAAGAGGTGGATTTATTGTCTCTCATTTTTTGTGGAAAGGTGAAGGAAGCCTCTTTATTTAGTCTCTGACTGGTTTGTTCATCTTCCCATAAAGTACCTGATTAATGGAAGAATCAAAAGAGAGCTTCTCACTGACACGGAAAATTGAGATGGGGAAAAAATGGGTTATCAATAGGGGAATGTACAGTATCTGCTGCTTCAGGCTGTTCTAACAGAAGCAATGTACAAGCTAGAACCCATGGCACAGGCAGGATGAATGACTTTTTCTATCTTATTTAAAGTTTTACTCATCAAATTGATTGTACCAGCTGGTAACAAGCTTTGGTGTAGATTGTGTTGCATCCAATAACCCCATTGTTGACACATCTGTGTGGAAAACAAGAAATTGGAGTCCAGTAAGGACTTTAAAGAGGCTTTTTTTTTTTTTAAGTTTTAGACTGATTGAAACCAAAGTGCAATTTTGGATGCTAGGGAGCCGTAGGCTCTGAAAACAGATTCTATGTATTTGAAACATCACCTGCTGATGCTCTGGAAAAAAAAAAAAAAAACCAACAAAAAAAACCCAAAAAAAACCACACAAAAAACCCAAAAAAACCCTTATCCTGCCTCTTCTATTTTGTCCTTTGCTGCTACTCCCCAGCCCTCATATCCCACTGCAAGATCTCCACATGATGAGGTATTAGCCTCAATAGTGTTATTTGTTATTCCCACTTGTTCAGGTTGGTTACCTACTAGTATCATTCCTCAGCAGAAGCATTTGGCTTTCTCTCTTTGCTGGGAAGGAAGACATATACTGTCTGGGAAAGCTGCTTTCACATTAGCTTAGCAGGAATATATGCAAAATGGATTTCCCAAAGCAGTTGTTTTGGTTTTTTTTTCTCTTAGTGTTTTGGTTTTCATCTATCTCTTTCTTTCTGTCTCTGAAAGAACAAAAGAATAAAAGGCACATATTCTGCTACACGTCATAGAGACAACAGACCTCCTTGGGTGCTTACAGAGTTCTAGTTGGAATAGTAGAAAGTTTCCAACTGCAAAACTTGATTAAGGAGCAGACTGACTTGCACTACAGAGCTCTGTACTTCTCCAAGTAGGCTGCTGCTAAATCCTGAGCCAGATCTTCACAGTGTAGGCAGAGCAGCTGTGTTGGCTTACACAGAATAAATGGCTTCAGGCCATACAGTGTCAAACTAAGTGTTCCCACTCCTCTTCAGTTTTAGACAATGAAATTAAGAAACAGCTCGCCTCAAACAACAGATAATACTGATCAAAATGCTCAAATGCCTTAATCAAACCTGAAAAAGTGCTGGCTTGTCAACCATGGCTTTAGGTGCAGAACTCATCTCAGACTTTACAACTTTTTCTTTAGTGACTAAGGTATCTGACGTTGAGATATTTGACAATGGCACCTGGCTTTTAAATCGGGATCCTTTCCTTTTAAACAAGTCAGGCTGTGCTGTCACACACTGCTGGAGTGAGGTGCCAGCTGCAGCGCTGCTCTCTCCGTTTCATTACAGTACACATCTTCTACTTGCTGTGAATCAAAAGCCAGAGTCTGCATTCAACAACAATTAGACATTTCTGCAGAGCTTCGCACTGTGCCAGGCAACATGGCACAGTGGGGTGGCTGCAATTAGAAGTGGCAAATGGAATTCTGGACCAGACAAGATGGCTGCTGTGCTAATGGTGCAAGCACTGAGTTTTAAAAAGTACCATCAGTTCAACTGACAAGAATCTGGAGCTGACTAGAGTTAACATTGGGAATGCTGGAGCTGCAACTTATAAAACAATTGTGTATTTTGGCAAGGCCCATAGGTAAGAGAGGGCACTGTTCGTTCTGCTAGTCTGTTGGTTTAATTTCTGATAGCAGTCTAAGGGAAAAAATGTTAAATATTTCCCATTTTCTAAAATATTTCCCACTTTCATATTGTTGTTGCAGAGTATGAAGGAGATGGACCACAGCACTGAAAGCAGAGAGCCTAATTATAGCATGAGCAAAAGTAAACAAAGTTGCCCCCAAGAGCCCCAAAAAAGAGTTGTTCCTTAACTAATAAACTCTAAGTATTGGTGTGGTAGTGGAAAGCAGAACTATCAATGTTGCCATAGTAAACAGGACAAGTATTTCGTCTTTTCATACAGTGGCCTATTATTAACAGTTCAAAAGATTCTGAATTTAAAGGACGTTTTTGCAGGGCAGAAAGTAAATAAATTTAATTCTTTCTCAACCAAAAGCATGTGACGGTGCCTAAAATTTATGGTTAGCTTAACCACAAACTTTGTAGGACATGTAATTATTCATTCTAAGTGATTTAACTACTTTATTTGACAACTTTATTTGTATGTACCTTATCAAGGTCTTTACTGTCTTATACCTTATCTTATGGCTTTCTGATAACACTTATTCATTAATTGCCTCATGCAACATAACTTCAACAACTCTGGAAGTCAAGGCATGTAAAGAAAAGTGCTAATATTTTGTGAAACTGAAAGTTCGAGTAGCATTCAAACATGAAAATGGTCTGTTATTTAAGAAGGAACGTAGAAGTTAAAAAAATGGAAAAGAACTGAGGGAATGTATGAAACATTGGAACAAGGAAGAAAAAGCAATATGAAAACCTCCCAGTCCACAGACTGTTTTTCTTAAAAACAACTGGTTCCAGATGTATTTTAGTAACATCCTACTTACCAAAGTTATCTCCAAAGACAACTGTGGTTATGGTCAATGTCACTACCAGATGAGAACGAGAGGAATGAGCATGCACCAGTGTTGGGTGTGTGACTCTCAGCTGTAGGCCTTTGTTGACTAAATGCAAAAATTCAGATGCATTTGCAACCGTCCTAAGAAGTAAAGAAACAGAAAGGATATTTAACTGACTTACAGGAAAAATCACACAAGAAAGCTGACAACTTGAATGAGAACCTCAGCATTTCCATTTCCTGCTCTTCTCCTTATACTCTCAGTTTTGAGCTGCACAGACTTTTTCAGGTGGGATAAAGATGAAAATTCAAGCCAAAAGCTGTGATGTAGTCCTGAAAGTGCTGCAGAAGTGCCCTGCCAGCCTTGCAGGTGCAGAGGTACTATAGCTGAGCTCTTGAAGCAACAGACATTTCTATACCTCCACACTTTGGAAGAAAAGACAAAGGTTTAGACATTGCTGGAATCTCTGGTCTTACAGAAGTAGATTTCTCCAATTTATGCTGAGGTAGCTCATTTTCTTAGGTTAGAATTAGGTAAAACCCCCCAAAATTTCTCTGGGCCTCTGGAAGTCATATTTCACATTTGGAATTAAATCCGGAATCCCTGGAAAAAAGTCCAGTTCCACTGTTCAGTGAGCACAACATCAGAATAAATAGATGTGAATTTCTACAGACCATTTATCTCATACTGTTTTCTGTTGTCTGTTTTCTTTTCCTGTTAAAGAAAGTACTGCAAATATGATCAATCCGAGGCCAAGGACCTAGCACACACAGTGGAATAAATACAGAAAATGAAATAAACTAGTTAGGTAAAGAAACAACCCACTATGATTTTCCTTATGTTTGCAATGTTGAAAACAAATGAGATAAGAGTGCCTACCCTCACCGTGTTGCCTTCTTCAATAATCATTGAAGGTAGAACACCTAAACAGCTGTTTTTAGGTGGGGGTATAAATTATGACTGTATATCGTAGCCTGGTCACTGAATGCTCTGTAACAGCACAACCATTAATAATTCTTATGACAGGCCAAAGGCTTGGTTCCACAATGCTGCAGTCAGCAGCAGCTAGCATGTGATAAAAAGCAATGACTCTAAGACTTAGATTTGGCTGATTTCAGTAGAAGTCAGACCAGGCACAAACTTATTTTATGCTAAGAGCCACACTTGAAGAGTTTAGAGACAGAAGAACACAAGAAAACAAACTAAACTAAAATAATTTCCTCAAAAAACAAAGCAAGGGCATCTGAAGCACAGAAAAGCATTTGGCCACACCATATCTATAGATACTTAGGAGAAGCAGCCATCTAAGTGCAGTTCCCTGTGTATCCAGGGCTGCATGAGATAAACAATCACTATAGACTTCCCCTATCAATCCTGAGCCACACATGACAGCCTCCACGGTAGCCACCTCTGGGCAGCCACCAGGGATGTCTCCTGCTTGTTTGACCTGGTACCAGCAGAGAACCAGTGGCTCCAGTTCCTACAATGGGGTGATCTAACTATTACCCCACACATCCAAGGAGGCACACCTCCTGCCTTCCCAAGCCTTCAACTTCATCTTGCAGTGGCTAGTCAGCCAGGACTGAAAGGCCTGAGGGGGAAGCAGCCTTGGCTAGGATGCAGCACCAGGCTGTTGGCTTCTGCAAGCTGCTGCTGTGAGCTGGCAAAGGGTCAGTGCTCTAAGCTGCTCCCCTTCATTTGCCATGGAAAACAGGGTTCAGAATGTGCTGTCAATGCTGGTCACCTACTGGAAGATAAGGAAGCTGTAGCTGGCTTTGAAGACAAGCAACATCCCCACCCCAGTGTGGCAAGTGTGGCACAGTAGCTCCTCCATAGGACTGACAGCAATAGTATTTTATTTTTTAATAGTATGTTAGTATAATCTCTACAACTTCATCATGCTTTATGTGCCACATGTTCCATGACCAGATTCTACAAAGAGAAGCCCTGTTGCAGTTATGTTAAAAATTTGATGCTGAAAGTTCTCCAAAGTCAACCAAGCTATAAAAGAAGAAAGAGACTGAGGTTTTCATGATTCAGTAAGATGAACATGTTAGCAGGAAAGAGACTACTGTACTTTAGTGGATATATGGAGAAGCAAATGAGACCCAGCAGGCCAATATATTCTAGATGAAATATTATCATAAATGAGGATATGTTTTTATTCAAAGCACCAGCTGTTTACTTTAGATTTCAGGCAGCTGGGTGGCCTCATTCAATGGTTCCTTTACTTTGTTTGGGTTTGTTTTTTCTTATTAACCTTTCTATGTAATTATTAATGTACCCTGTTTATGATTTGGACTTTTTTCACTGCTTGCATTGTAATTGAGATACAAGTCCATATTTTTATTTATGTTTGCATTAGCATTTAATATTAACTGATGGAGATAAGTGGCTTTTTAGAGTTTTAGTTCAAGGCACCAGGTTCCTTTGCCATAAATTAAAATTTACAGAAATAAACAGAGCAGCCATTTTATTAACTAGAGGGACAAATGAAACCTTATTGAATCTTCTCTTTTTTTGTCTCTATGCCACAAGTCCCATTGCTTCTCGCCTCTCCCCTTCCCAAAACCTATGAAAAGAGATGGGTCACCCACTAACTATGCAAAGCTCCCTGGGAAAGTGGAACAGGCATTTTTCAGGAATAAAATTATGCCAGGCCAGCATCTTAGTTATTGAAATACCATAATTAAAAACTGCTTGGAGGTTTTGATGGAAACAGGAAAAGTTCGACTCCCAGCATGTCCACACTACATGCACCCGTCTTCACTTTTTAAGTCATACGGCTCCTTTCCTGTCTAGTCAAAGGAAAAAGATTAGCTCCTCCAAGAAAGATTCAGCACACACAGGTTAAGTTCTGCTCCCAGACTCTTCTGGAGTTTTTCATTCCCTTGACAGCAGAGCCTTAACTAGATACTAAAATCTGGAGTAGTCACAGTTGGGAAATACAAGAATAGAGACATAGAGAAACCCACTAGTCAGCATAATACAGACAGAATGGGCAAAAGGATTCATCACTTTAAGCTCCAGTCACTTTTCATTCATTCCATGTTCTTAGGGAGCATGCAGAGTGCAATCAAGCTTGCAGAATTTCTACGGAAATTGTATTTAACCTCAAGACCAAAGAGCAGGCAAACCCCAGATGCAAATGTTAATACTTCTGAAAATATTGCAGTGCTTATTGCTTCATAGAAAGAAAGGAGAGTCCTATAGCTCCTACAGTGAAGAAAATTACTTGACAATTTCTCTGGGCTCCTACTTTTCTCAACAAATGTGTACCACTAGGTAGAGTAAAAGTACATTTGCAGAATCCTCAAGTACATTCTTGTACTTTTATCAAAGCTTACTGGGAATAGCATTAAATCCACATAAACAAACTACTGGTCTGCTTATGTGACTAAGCCCCATAGGACAAAATTATCTCCACTGATGGTGCATTTTATTTAATTGGCATGGGATGCATTTCATATCTGACTTCTAATTCCCCTTGGAAAAGTAGAGATTAGACCATGACAAGAATTATTATAGAGAAGCAAAGAAAAACATCACATTTCCTCAGAAACATAGTAAACACTAATGCTGTTCTAAATATTTCAATAGAGCAAGATATTTCTTTTCCCAAATGTTATTTACTCAAGGAGCAAGACACTTCTTTATGTCACATCTCAATAATGCACATGCTCCCTTCTGGAATCTGTTTTCATGCTGGGTGCTCACAGAGAGATGTCCAGTTTAATTCCACTGGATACCATCACCTCTCTGGTGCCACTAGTACTGTTTATCCTAATTTTATTTTTTTCCTAGCTAATGTTGATACTACTAGTGTAAGGCCCAAAGAAAGGCCAAAAATGGAGAAAGGTCTAGAGAGGAAGCCACATAAGCAGAAGCTGAGGTGACTTGGTCTGTTCAGCCTGGAGGAGAGGAGACTATGTTGAGACCTCATTGCAGTTACAACTTCCTTGTGAGGGGAAGCAGAGAGGCAGGAATCAACCTCTTCTCCCTGGTGACCTGAGGGAACAGCCAGAAGTTGTGTCAGGGGAGGTTTACATTGGATATTAGGAAAAGGTTCTTCACCCAGAGGGTGGCTAGGTACTAGAATGGGATTCTTGGGGCTGTCCTGTGCAGGGCCAGGAGCTGGACTCAATGATCTTGTGGGCCCCTTCTCACTCAGGAAATTCTATGATAAACGATACAGCCATTACCAAAATGAAGCATCTGAAACAGATTCCCTCTTGGGAATGGATGAAATTTTATGAACATATGATTTTTAACATCTAATTACCCAAGGTAAGTTTTTTATATATAACAAGAAAGCACTGTGTGTTTGCTTTGTATGCCACACTTACATAATGTCAAGAATAATTCCCATGAGTACTAAAACAAATCTTCATAATGCTCAGTAAGCAAAAGAAGGCCTTTAAGTATAACTGTAGCCTTAAATACCGTAGCTCTCCCTACACTGTCAAGTTGTGTAAATAAGGATCAAACCTGGCATACACCAATGCTGGAGAGGGACATCTTAAAAGTGAATGGTGAGAAGCTTTGCTGCTTAGCTTCTAGTTTGAAGAATCTTGATTTTCAAGACCTACCAGTTCAAATGCCAACATAACAATTCCAGCTTTAACACCTCCAGTTACAAAAACAGAACATTAAGTAATATTAAGATGGGTATTTGTATTAAAATATCACTTAAAATCTTATTCTAATTTTTTGTAACTCCAATGCATAAAGGGAAAGGTACCACTCTACAGCTGCTTAACTATTTGCAATTGGTAAGTAAATTTCTATTATAATCTGTAAATTTTATAATTCAATGAGACTGGATAGAAAGTGATTTGTGACTAGATTATCCCTTCTTCTTCTGCAGCTGACAAGATGCCATAGATCCAGCAACAACAACATATGCAGCAATCTCCAGGCATTCTGAATGGAAGGCACTTAACACAGGAGTATAACTCAAAGTAATTGTACACTTATTTCTGGAAGTATTTTGACATTTGCAGCCAACTGCAGTCTAATAGACTAAGCTAACAGAAACAGAACTGTTCTTTTGCATATGGTAAGGACTTATTGTTTAGAAGCAATCTGGTGCCTGTAATGCAATATTGTGACAGCTCTACACAGCATTAACACCAGACAGTGTTTAGATTGTAGGAGCAAGCCATGTACTCACTCATGCGTCAGCAATGGCACATCACTCTTCCCTTCTCTGGTTGTGACAACATCACGCTTGACGCCAAACACTTTTCCACAACTGTCTTTGGCCAGAAGATCAAAAATTTCATTATTATACACTTCTACAACAGAAACCTCAACCCAGTAACTTCCTGGTGGCTTTTCTGAAATAAGCCTGGCAAATAAAAAAAGAGAAAAAAAATTGAAGAAAAACGTCCAAAAAGTTGAAGTCAAACCCCAAATGAATAATCTGTAAATAGAGATCTATTCTTTAATTGCAATATAATTACAATCTGATAAAAGCATTTACTAAGTATCTGCAGCCGTGGAATTGCCTCATCCATATGCTAATGTTAACTTGAAGACTCAGAATATACAGTTTATTTATACTTGAGGAAGTAAATAGAATTTAATTTTCCAAACAACTGTGCCAGCTTGTTTTTTCCACTAGCCTCCCACCTCAGGATTTTTTAATACCATTTCTCTGCTGGCAGTTATTGCACTCAGAGTTCAGAGTATAAAATCTGGCAGAGTGCAAGCAATGAACAGAGATGGGAAACTGTATCTGGAAGAAGCTATCTGTTCACAGCCTGAAAAAATCCATAAATTAAGGGCTTCTCTATTCAGGAGAGTATTTACAGTTAGACAGTTATTCTCATACAAAACTGGTTCTTTGATTTAGCTTATACCCTTCTCCAAAACAAACAGGCTTAGCTGGAAAAACTTCTAATGACTCTTCTACTATAACACAGCAGCATATCAGTTCAATTCTGTATTAGGTTCAACTGAAAAAAAATCTAAGAATCCTTAAAACAAGTACAGATTGTAGTTAAAAATTCTACTATCCTTCTTCCTTGGGACTGGGTTCTAATCTGAATTCTCTTCATCTATTCCAGTTGTCAAGTTTCACAGAACTTTTCAGAACTTAATTATCTTTTGGTCTCCCACAACTATGGTTGAAACATTTTCAGAAGTTTAATTAGAGTCTGAAAGCCAGATGGACAGATAACAGACAGTAAAACTGCATCATCTTATTGTCTTAGAAAATTGGATAAAGCAGGAGAGAGACTAGAAATCTATATGAAACTTCAAATATCAAATGATGGTCAGAGAAGTATAAATATTAACCATTTTGAAGCTGAAATCTGTAATGATAAATACACTACAAATATTATTTCATCCTTTCTATACAGTTTAAAGTGACTGCCACTGACAGCAAGCTTTTACTTAGTTTTTACCTGAACACTTCTTGAGTAGCTCGAGGAATAATTCCAAGTTCTGATTCCTCTTCTATGGTGAATGCTAAGTTCCCCTCTAACTGTGGTCCCAACATTGTGTATGTCTTCCCACTTCCAGTTTGCCCATAAGCCATGATACACACATTGTACCTGAAAAATACAAGTGCTGTAATTTATTTTGCCATTACCAAATGTCTCTATTAGGTGGCAAGTCAAACTTCAAACAATATGGGAACACAAACAAGAAAATAAAAGCACTGCTCCTGATTTCTTTCTACAGATCTCAAAGTCTGTTCATTAATTACTGTTCATAACATCACCTAAACAGATTTTATTTTTTAAGCAGAGTTAAAGGGATGTTTTTAAGTAGAAGTTAAAAGGATCTTTAGCTTGGAATGACTGATGCTGTTAGATCTCCTTGCCTGCCCAACTTTCAGCTTTTGCACTACAGAGCTGCTTTTTAATCAGATTCTGAACCACTGCAGTTTACAGTACAGCATTTTAAAGTAAACCATTTCTGGGCTTGATTTGTGTTACAGTGCTGTGCTGCAAACCATTGCACTTGCATCCTAACAGCTGGGAACTTTTCATCTCTCATAGCCTTTTTCAGGCAGGCTCATCAGACAGCCTTAAGAACAGGAGACACAAATTTTAAACCAAGAGCAGCAGTTCAGAATGAGCATGCACACAATGACTACTCTGGAACAAAGGTGGCAGGAACTGCTCTGATAAGGACAAGTAGAAAATGAAAATGTACAATATCAGTGCAGAGGAAGAGGCACGTATGAAACATCATCTTTTGAAGCAGACAAGTAAATATGTCTAATGACTAGAACTCTGAAAATGCCTCTTGGCTGCACTGAAAATAATAGAAAAAGAATTGTTCACAGCTGTGAGCACTTTGTGGATGTCTGTTCCACAGGGATCTGAACTGAAATGTATGAATCCTATCTAGAAAGTGTGTTACTAACACAATCAGATCAAAGTCAACATCTTCAGCAAAATAAGTGGGTGGATACAGATGCATCCAGCCACAGTACTGCTTTATATGGAGGACCAACACTGCGCTGTGCAGCTTTGCCCCTCCTAGGCTGTGCCTGCTCTGCTGCTCCTGCCAGCAACTTGATGTTGACCACAGTACTGTGCCAGCCAAAGCTTTGGAAGACGTGCATTTATGCTGACAGGACTGCTCTCTCCCTGGAATATCTCATTTGTTCAGAGATACGACATTAGCAGAACCTACACAAGAAGTGCTTCACAGTTTGCAGAAACTTCTGCTCTACTAGAGTTGCAAGAATGGGCCTGCTCCTTTTCTGCCAGGGAATAAAATTTCACTGCCTAAGCTACCTCCTCTGTGGGCAGACCTGAAACAGCTGCTTTTGATTATCTGATGCTTTTCCTCATATCAAAAATATAGTTTCAAGCACATGCAAGCATATTTCAATGAACACCCCTCATCTAATTGTTTTAAATGTATGGTTTCAAGACATGAAATACTTACATACATATTAAACATGCCTAGAAGCAATTATTTCAGGAGGATTATTTCGAAAGCTTTCACTTGTTAGAAAGAAATGTGAGCTGATAAGCCACATGGAAAATACCTGGGTACCCTTTCTGAGAATGTGAAATCAAAGTTGCAGTCAATGAATCTACAGTAAGGTCCCTTCAGATTTTAGCATGCACTGCAGAGCATAAAATAGGAGTCTAGTCATAGATTTGATGAAGTAAAGGAGATGCTATAACTGTAATTGAAAACAAAGAGTACTACAGCAAAATTAAATGTGATAGCAATTAGGGCTGTAAACCTGAAATGAGGGATTTCTTGAAGTATTCACTGCTGACATAACTCAGTAGAAAAGCTTACACTAATTTTGTTGTTTTTAGCTAGACTTTTTAGCTCTAGATCCAGCACAAAGCTTTCAAATAGAGAAGCCTGAAGATTTTTCACTATGATTCACTTATGTGCCCTGATATTTTTCCTTCTCCACTTTATTATTATATATAACTGTTATATTCTTTTTAGCTAGAATATTGTCAAGCTAAAATACCAATAGTTTTGTAGCACTTCTCTCCTGAAAAAAGTGTGGGTGTTCACTCTAGCAAAGTTACCCTAGGAAAGAAAACTGTTAAAGGAAATGAAAGGAGGAGAAATTAATTCTTTAAAATAAACAAGTTGGATTCTTCAATGCTGTAAAGAAAATAAAAGTTATCTTACTCGCCTGTTGGCCCTGTATGGCTCACAGTAAACTTTGAAGCCTGCTATACTTTGTCTGGTTTACATATGGAACAATCTTTTCTTCCTGTATATTTGTACTGAAAAATGAAACAACTCATTAAGAAAGAAAAACAGAAAAAATAAGGAAAAGGAGAGAACACTCCCTTCTACTCAAGCTAAAAGTTGTTACAGACCACTTTGGAACCCAGACTAAAACAATCAGGAGCAGCAAAGAGGTTCAAGGTTCAGACTAAGCATGTCTGTTTCCCATTTGGAGTGGGAAGGCTGCTGTGCTCATATGCACAGGCTCGCCTTTCCTGAGAATCTGCTTCTGTTTAAACAGCACTTCTGGGAGAACAAGACAGGTCTTTTGTTTTCAATAACAGAACTTTTCCTAACTGAATACAAAAATCTTAGCTTTTAGGACAGGACTCTCCCCATGTAAAAATTAGTAAGTGGGAAGTACAGCAGATCAAGGTACAGATCAGATATGTCACTTAAGGGACCTGCTCAACCAAGGCAAAATTACGATCATTGCAAAAGGAAAAGTAGGGAGAGAAAGCAGTTGTGTTAAGACTTCTTTAAACTCCTGCAACATAGTGCAGGAGTCACTAGGTTGGTCAGCTAAAGAAACTGAGGTTACTCATTGCTGGTAAACAAGAATAATGGAATCTATGACTTCCCTCAGCCAGGGAGCCCTTGGGGGCCTCTCTGTGGCATATGGAATTCCCAATATTCACAGTATCTTTAGATATCTCTTCTAGGATGCTTTTAACAAAAGGAACCTTGAAAATTCCAGTGTTCAGGATGCTGGGCACAAGGATTCCCACTGTTCAACTATGCCACTGTGAATGGAAAGGGACTGTCTTTTCCTCTCCAGGGAGCAAAATATCCATGACAGCTCTACCATATAATTAAGTGGTATTGGAACAGGGATGAAAAAGGAGCAGAAAGAAAGTTATGTATAAAACTCAGCTTAAGCCTCAAGGATTATAACAATATGAACATCAAAGCCTCTTTGCAAGAGTAGCTTAAGTTGGCTCAGTAGTTATGAAAAATCACACTTCATGAGCTTCAGTAGCTAGAAGTAATTCCATGTATTTGTTAGTGCTTGCTAGTGATCAGTTTTGTATTCTAACCAAAATTCGGTTTTACCCCAGTGCCTGAAGGAGCAGTAGAATGACTGAGAATACTCAGTTCTGGTTCAACTAGGAATCAATTGCACTACCTCTGCTGGACCCAAAACCAGAACAGAGAGTGGCCCTGGCAGGCCTTTCACATTGCACACAACATTCACAGTGAACACACTGCTGGAAAAGATATATCATACAATGTCTGCAACTGGAAAAGTTATAAAGCATAACCTAAAGAACACAAAGAAAAAAGACAACATCTTCCATTAGAAGCATCAGTTTGACAGAAGCAGATCAGAAGAAAAAACTGGGATTTTTTTTCATTATTTTTACAAAACTGCTCTGCTAAATTTTGTAAACCATATTTTCACTGTTTATACAGAGAAACAAGCATTCGCTTGGTGCTGAGTAGAAAGAAAACAGGAAAATGGAACTGCAAAGACAAAAAACTTGATCAGATTGCCATTATTAAGTATTTTTTTTAATTGACAGATTTTAGTAGATTGTTGTGCTTTAGCTTTCTTACTGCAGCCTTTTAACTTACCCATCCAGGAGAGATGTTAGCAAAGGGGACACATCTGCAAATACTGCATCTTGAGACTCGAATTCATTGTAAACTCTGAGGAACAAAGTGCAGTGATTAACCGAAGAAAAATATAAATGTTGTCACAAGAACACAGACCATACAAACTGTAGGCCAGTGACATATAATCTGGGACCTGCTGACATTTCTGTGACACAAAACTGAAAATTTGAACTCCAAAGTCCTCACTCACATTTTGGGAGCAGCTGATGTGTGTTTTGGGGAGAACAACACATAGGTGTACCCTTGTGGATTTAGCTCATCCTAAACCTCCTGCCTGCCCTTCTGGCACACAGAGTCTTTTTTTAGGCTGCACTGGATCCCTGTAACTTTTTCACACCTACTAGAGTGTGAAATATCCCTGCTGCCTGGGACTCATATGTATCACTTTATGGAAGACAGTGGTCAGGTTGTAATAACCTTTAGATGTGGGTAAAGTTTGGGGGGGGTAGGGAAAGAGGTACAGAGACTGCAAACTTGCTGAGGACTTCTCTCAGAAGACTCAGTGGCATGGCAGTAATCAGAATGCTTCTGAAGGTCATGTTTAAGGATGTACTATCTTTGTGGGCAATATCAGCCTCAGGTATTTCCATCCCTAGCCCTGATGAAATACCAACTCTGAAATCAATACTTCTCACTCAAGGGATGACTTTCTTTTCCATAATGATGTGGAATGAAGACCTTTTTAAACAGAATGGAAGACAATTAAATTGCATGAGCTATTCTACTTCTTAGAAAGGAATGATGATATTTCAATACTTGGGGCAACACAATGATGTCTGAAACAACTCCGTAAGGTTTTTGAATGCAAGGAGAAAAAAAAAAAACAAAAAACAAACCAACAGTTATCTTCAAAGAAATCTTTCCTCCAACCCTTTCAGGTTTGTACAACATAAAATCAAGACCTGAAAATGGGAAATCATCAGAGAGGAAATGCTGATCATAAAACATGGATATCCTAACTCATTCATTTCTTCTGTAGCACACCAAAAAATGTATCCTCACCAAGATTACAGCCTGCAGCACCTATTTTTTATACAAGACGAACAGAATCTAAAACATTAATGTCTTTATCCACAGTTAAATATTTGAGGTATGAATGTTTATCTTTTGAAAAAGTTTCCTTTTCTGCTATCTTTTTGTGGTGATTTTTTTGTCTAGCTCTGTTTTCCAATAGGTGATATATGCTCTTTATAGCTCACAGCAAAATGGCAAATTAGAAACAGGAATTTTGGTAGCAGCAAATGTTACAAAGTGTAGTCACTTCTCTGTGTATAACGTACACCAGTACACTTCACTTAACAGTATCCCACAGATTGTACAGGACACTACAGGGTTAACTGAATAAAGACAAAGTATTGCTCTTCAGCATTTACTTAAGCCTCTTTGTATATCTAACCATGATCTGTCTGGTACAGTCTATAGACTGTACAAATAGAGTTTTTGTATTCATGATCTCCATAAATAAGATTATACAGAAGGATCACTGATAAACAGATACAGAATTGGAGCCAATGCACTGAACTCAGCATTTTTCCTGACAACAGTGAGAAGAAGGAGCAAGAAACAATATGGTGGCCAGCGACACAGTAATTCATCTCTGTGCTTCATCCTAATCCTTAAAAGCTGTATACTGGCCTCAAAACTGAAATATGAGTTGAATCTCTGTTTAAAAAAAATATTATAAGAATTAGCATTCAGTTTCTTTCTGCGCCTTGCTGAATTCTTGTCCCGCAGCAACATCCTGTGGCAACGTGTTCCACAGACTAATTGTAACCTGCATGAAAACATACTCTCTTTAATCAGGAAAGGAGCACTTGTCTGGCTTGACAAATACTGCTTGTATTTCCATTCCACTGATGCGCCATCATAGTGCACTGAGAAACCAACAAATACATAGGGATGTGGCACAATTCAGACCAGAAGGACACAGGCACTGAATACTCTGTCCCTGCTTTGCATGCACATGAGCATATGCTTCAGTAAACTTTGCACATCCAATCTGCAAGGTCAATATAAAACAGCATAAGCACTTCCAAACACTTTTCTCTGCTTCATCTATCATCTGCAATTGATGAAATATTCATTAGCACCCAATTCTCCATCTTAACCAACTAGGTCTCGAACTCAGTATGTGTTGAAATATTTTTTCTTTGCACATCAAAACATCTCAGAGCTACTATGTAAATTAAAAAAAAAAAAAAAAAAAAAAAAAAAAAGAAAAAGAAAATGCTAAGAAAGCAATTTTAATGATAAAAACATTCACAGTTGATGGCTTTTGTTGCCTAAGAAAGCAAACATATTGCTACTGGTCACAACCCAGGCTAGAATCAATCAGTCTTAGCAGTTCATTTGCACAGCAAAGTAGAATCACAGAATCAATTAGCTTGGAAAAGACCTCCAAAGGCCATCAAGTCCAACCTTTGACTGAACACCACCTTGCCAACTAACCTATAACAGTAGGTATCACATCCAGTTGTTTCCTGAACACTTCCAGGGATGGTGATTCCACCACCTCCCTGGGCAGCCTGTTCCAGAGCTGAAGCACCCTTTCTGTGCAGAAAATCTTCTTGATGTTCAACCTGAGCACAGGCTGGACACACACCTAAGCCCTAGTGCAGCTTGAGGCCATTTCTTCCAAGCACAGCTACAGCTGGGATCAGTACAGCTATGGCAGGGTCAGGCTCCGGTAGCTGACCCGAGGAAAGGCATGTGATTCCACGTTACAGTAACTACTCAAATATTTACTCAACTTCCTAAAGGGTTTTTACTGCTACTATTAGCTGCTGAGTTTCAAATGCTGTCCATATTGAAATAAAGTGGTTTAAAGTCTTGAACTAGTTTATGCTACACTGTAACCACTGTCTTGGCTGAAGCATGGACACCCACTTCATTAGCAATCGGAAACCATGCAAGATGCTTCAAATCCAAAGAACCTATTTCTAAAACCCCATGTATTTTTACCCAAATGACAGATTTGTCCCTGTGCACTGATTAATGTGAATTTCACATTGAAAATTCAGAGCTTCCTTTTTATTTTGCTAACTGATTTGCCAATAAAATTATAAAAGCATAACATGTTGAAAGCTGGAATTTTCTTCCTGAGCTGAAATCAAATATTTTGACATTTATTAGTTCCCTAAAACATTGCTAAAAAAATAAACATTTTAGAGTTCACAAGAAACATATGCTTTTCTGTTTATAAAAAAAATAGCTGTACTGGGACACTAAAAAAACATTCCTGGAGAATGGCATTATTTGGGGGATTTACATTTTTTAACCCTTTTCCTGATTACCAGGATCTACATCACATTTCCAGAATCACAGCACCTCTGAAGTAGTGTGCCAGTACCATTAACTGTGCTTCTCTACAGAGCTGAATTCCAGCATTATTCTGTGTTTACTTCAACTGATACGGCTGGGTTAGGTACAGCTGAAGAGTGAAAGGAACTACTTTGAGTAGCTTAGCAACATGTGAGAGGGCCATACACCCTAAGAGATCTCTTATGCCTTGAATCAACGATGTCCTATAACCTGTGAAATCAGTAAAGCTTCCCCAAGATCTGCATTATCTCAGGATTTTTCAGGTGCTTGGTGGCTTGCATGACAGCAGTTCCCATTCTCCTGTGAGTAGAAAACTGCAGCACTTTACAAGAATGCCTTGAAGAAAGGGTAAAAAACTAACAATGTTTAGCAAACCTACAGGAATTTCAGCTGAACAGGCTCAGACATTAAGTTTAAACCAGGACAGATAATTCATGCTGGGTACATCTGACTTTAAATCAAGTGTTGCCTTCAAGCAAGGAAGCATGAAATTGTCCTCCTGTATTCTGTTTCTGTAGTATTGCATTTTATTTAAATGGTATGCTCTGTCTCACCCCTCCAAAATGTATGGTATATCCTAAGCCTGTGGTCCTGCCCTGAACCACCATTTATCTGTAATCCCATTCTGCGCCCACTTTCAATCCACCTCTTAAACTGTGCGAGCGAGACCAGTCGCCCTCTTAGCCTTTCCCTTCCCTTAGCCCTTCTCCTCCCCTCTTGGCCCTTCCATCCCCTAGGCTCTCCCTCTCCCCCTCCTTCCCCCTTCCCCTTCCCCCCTTCTCCCTCAGTAACCATGCTGTTCCCGGGGATGGGACCCCCAATAAACCCTCATCTAATCAGCACCCTCAAAGCCATGTGGAGTCTCCTTGCCTGCCTGCTGCTGCCAGCGAACTCACAGCCTAGGGGGCCCTCCGGGGACACCCCAGGGTGCCCCTCCTGAAAAAAAATACAACAACTGGCGCCCAACATGCAATGAGAGCACTGACAGCCCTGAGACGAAAATGGAACTGCGGCACAGCGCAGAACACTGCAGAACACCTCTTCCCCGCTGCCTTTGGCACCGTGGGGCAGCTGTGCAGGGCTGCAGCCGCGGCGCCGGGCGACCCCTCCACCACCGCCCAGAGGCCCCACAAGACACCGCGCTGCCAGCCCATCACCGCCGCGCAGAACGCACCCAGCCCACCACCGCTCGCAGCACCGCGCCACATGTCGCCACATGGCCTCTCAGAGCCGCTGCCACCGGGAGCCACTGCCGCAGCAGGGCTGACCCCAGCGTCCCCTGCCCTGAGGTGGCGGGGGGGGGGCGGGGCGCAGAGCGGGAGGCCCGTGCGGATTGCGGAGCCCCAGCAGCCGATGCCCTGGACCACAGCAGCGGCGAAAGAAGGAACCCGAACCCACCAGTTTCTGTGGGGGAGCTACCAGCCCACCAAGATGCAGCTTTCAGCTTTAGCCAAGCCCTGCACTTCCCCAAAACTGTTTTCCTCAGTTCTGTGACCTCCTTCCTCGGTCTTTCTCTCCCCTCACTGCTCCTTCTTCCTAACTCCATCCCTAACCCGCCCTCCCCTTAAACCACCGGGAATCCACTCTGTCCTTCTAAACCCCACACTGCAGCCACATGGCTAAACCTCAACATTTTACTGAATTGAAAATTCTGCTTTATGATCTCCTTCCCCTGTTATTCCAAGATCAGTGTGGATTTTTGAGCATTCAATATGGAAAGTAGTCCCACTGTATGTAGCCTTTCCCTTGGGAAGCACTTATTCCCATGCCACTGCTCTGCCTTCCTGCCTCTGGTCAGGCTGTTCGAACATCAACTTGTACAAGTGCACAGTCCAGTTTCTACCAAATTCTATGTCTAATGCTGAAACCTTGCAACCCACCTCAATTCATAGAACCATTGAAGTGTCTGGGTTTTAAGGAACCTTTAAAGGTCACCTAGTCCAATCCCCCTGCAATGAGCAGGGACATCAACTAGATCAGGTTGCTCAGAGTCCCATATCACCTGACCTCAGGTGTTTCCAGGAATCTGTTATCTAGCCTCGCTTTGGGAAACCTATTCCAGCGTTTCACCGCATTCATTGTGAAAATATTCTTCCTTATATCAAGTCTCAATTGACCCTCTTTTAGTTTAAAACCATTACTCCTGTTCCTATTGCAACAGGCCCTGCAATGCAAAGTTTGGCCCCATTTTCTTATGAGCTCCCTCTAAGTACTGAAAGGCAAACAAGGCTTCCTTACCTTTAAAACATTCTGCTACATTGCAACATGTTGCAAGGATCAGGACAGCTATTCATCTTATGAAAAGAGTCAAATCTCTATAAAGGTTTCAAACTCAGCTGTCTTAGCAGTCTTTACTGAGAGTTATCTATTCCCTGAAATGCATTATTCTGTCCTGAGAAGAACATAATTATCACATTAAAAAACCCCAAGAATTTTCCTCCCACCTGCCCTACTCAAAAATTCCAACCAAAAAGAGCATTACCCTCTAGCTAATGTCTACTAAAAATATTTGTCTTCATTACACAAATCTTCCAGCAATTCAGATGTCCAGATTGCTACACAGTACTACCCACCTCTCAAACTGAAAAGTCTTGTTTACTGAGGTATGGCCAGGACGGCTACACTTGACAAGGACAGTTTCCTAAGAGAAAAAAGTAGATTACCTACAGTTAATATCACAGGCACACACACAAACCCAAATATCCATCAATCTTAATATATCAGGTGATGTTGTATTGTGTTTTTGTAGGATTTAGTTGTGATAAGTAATACCTCAGTTTGTTCCAGTTTCCCCATTACAATGGTTCTGCCCCTGTTGCCTCCTCCCTCTTCCCCCTTGTCAATCTCACTGCCTACACCCCCTGCCCCCTGAAAACGTGCCGTGTCATTCCCTCAACTCCTCCCCAGTGTCCTGTCCCTCACTCAGCAGCCCATCCCTTCTCTCTGGAAACTTCTATCAGGGGCGTCAAGTGACAGGTCCCTCCCCTGAATTACCCCTATTGGTTCTCCCAACTGTTTGTGTTCCCAATCTCCACACCCCCATATACTCTCAGTGGTATACAGGCACACCCCGCCCCTGTATCCTCCCCAGTTTACAAACTGTTGCACAGTCCATCTGGTGTCTTCCGTTGGCTGGACTCCCTGCGTTGTGGATTTCCTCTGCTACATTCCCTCAATAAACCTGGACTGAACTCCCTCCTTCGTTTCTACCTGTGTTGCTCAGTGTCTCGCCTGTGTAAGGCGAAAGCCTTAGCCGCCCTCCCGACCTCCTGAGGAATGGGAGAGTGTCCCCCGCCGTCCGCTGTGCCGGAGTGAGCTGGGTGACTCCAAGTGGACACAGTGACAAGGTGACAGCTTTAAGGACCAGGAAGTCCAAGGCCCTTCTCCAGCAGTCACCAATTCATGAGGCTTTAGAGCATGTATAATGCAGTGAACTTGCAAAACCATAAGAAAGGCTCTCAAAAGCCATTCAGGTTATTAAATAACAACCAACACAAAACATGCACTTAAGTTCCAGAGAAAGATCCAAACCCTTACCTGAACTGTTTATTGGACCTAGAAAGTCACAGGCAAGTAAACGCAAGCTCCCCAACTGCCAATACAGGCAAAAAATCATTGCAAAAAAGAGGGGTTTTTTTTACTGTTGGGCAAATTCTGACAGTGCCTTTTCAGACTGATTTCATAGATAGCTCTGTCTAGAACTAAGCAAAAGATACACATTTTATTAAATAATACGGCAGTCCACAACTAAGAAAAAGAGCTGCACTACAACAATCTGTAGAATTCAGTGAATTTTTTGTGGAATGCACTTTCCAGATGAGTTATACAGTAACTTTGTAAGTCTGACAAATATGTAAGCAGCCCTTTAAACTATCACCAGAGTACAATTACAGCAGTCTGATGTAGCTTAGCTAGCAAATTATGTGCTCTTCTGCTACTCATAGCAAATGTTGCTTAATTGCTGAGAAAAGCAAAGAAAAAGATGTGGGGGTTTACAACAAATTGGGTGGAAACTCTCCAGCACACAAAATACTTCATCCAATTAAAAGAGATTTTCTAGCTTACTAACCTGTGGTTACATTACTGCATTTATGGGAGCGCTGAAATGCCTAATGTGCTTCAGACAAGTGGGTTGGAGTGCTGAGCTGGTGGCCTTCAAATAAGTATTGCCACAGATTGAAATTATAAAGAGCTGAGCAAATAACAATCACATATTGTTATTTTTATGTTATTATTAGCCTTTTCCAGTGTGCAAAAGGCTAATAACATCAAATTTCTTCCTTTGAGCTTATGAGTATTTCTACCCATCCTAGGGTGACGTTATGATGCTTGTATCCCCAGTCATGTATTCTGTTTATGCTGGATATTATGTTCTGTGCCTTCAAGACTGGCTCTGAAGAGCGAATGTTTGGTTTTGGTTTGTTATCAGTCTGCTCCCCCACGGTTGGTGGGACACAGACATGGGGCAGTACATAGGGTAGCTTTTGATTTTTTGCTTTGCTTTTGTTTCTGCTGTGCTCCTGCTTTGCTTTTGCTTTTTGCTTCTGCTTGTTAGTTAGTTTAGCTAAGCAGTCCAAATCTTTCCCTGGACTGTTTTTCCTTTCTTTTTTTTTGGAACCACTCAAACCTGCTCCAGCTCGGGACCTGGGAAACACTGAGAGTTTGCATCTTGTGGCTGCAGCAGCTATCCCCAGTGCCGGAGGGACTAACAACAGAGCAACCACTCCCAGGAGAGACTTTCTGAATTGTCACCCTTTTCAGATTGGTGAAAGTGTTCTCATCCAGTATTGTTCATTTTGTGTGCTGGGGGTGTTTTGCCTGTTAAATAAACAGGTTCTTTCCACTTCTCTCAGAGGAATCCTTCCCAAACTAGTAGGGGGGGAGGGGCCCTATGGGTTTGCTTTCTGGGGGGACCCCCTTTGGAGGTTTTCTCCCATATTTGCCCTAATCCAGGACACTACCTCTTTGGAGAAGAGAAATGTATAATTATCAAACTAATGATGACAAAACACTTACTCTACAGAACCCACTCCAGTACTGGCAAATGTTACCCACCCCAGTACTGGCAAATTTAGCTGAGTACAGATGTCAGTGCAACACTGCTACTAAATGGCCTGACACAAAAATTCTAACAGAATCAATAACAAACAGGCTCCGGGGGAAGGAAAAAGGAAAAAAAAAAATGAAAAATATACAGAATGACAGAATAAATTTCTGATTCAGATATCTAATATACTTGCAGACAAGCTTGCTCTAAGGTGAGAAATAAGAGAAAAAAACACTATTTGCATAACATAGAAACAAAATAATTGACTGTTAACAGGCAGAAGTTTCATATGAGCATTTGTAATGACCATGTCCATGTCCATTCAAAGTCAGACTTTGAATGTCTCTAAAGATGGAGATCCAGACCCTCTCTGGGCAACCTGTGCCAGTGTTTGACTACCCTCACAGCTTCTTCTCATGTTTAGGCTGAATTTTCTATATTTCTTATTCCCCCTTGGGCTGTCACCACCAGAAAGAGTCTGTGCATTCAGTACTTCCTCATCTGCTCATTTTCTCGGGTATTGACAATACCAGCACTGCTCAGTGTCCTAATCTGTGTGGAGTAGTTCAACCTCATGTGTGGTATGTACTTACTCTCCACAGTCATTGCACAATAAGCTTCAGAAGAAAGGCTCAGACAGTTGTTAATGTTATGTTGAGAAGCTGAGCATACACAGGACAGCAAA
Organism: Onychostruthus taczanowskii; assembly: GCF_017590055.1. Lineage (NCBI taxonomy): Eukaryota > Metazoa > Chordata > Aves > Passeriformes > Passeridae > Onychostruthus > Onychostruthus taczanowskii. The sequence continues at coordinate 182,517 of NW_024499140.1, read as the reverse complement.
AAAGACAACTTCAAAGATCTTCAAGTAACTCAAAAACTGAAATGCAATACTCTTCTGGCACATTTAGCAAAATCTTAAACTTTTTTAGACTTAAAATCAGAATCATGTTTCTCTACACAAGATGAACAATATGTTAGAAAAGACCATGTGTCTTAAGAATTATATGAATTTCAAAACAAACAAATAAAAAAAACCCACTCAGAGATTAAATGCAAGTAATGTAGTCTCCGTGCATCTGGTTCTCAAATGTGGCTCAGGTTTCTAACATAATCATGGCAAATAACTGCCTGATTATGCTACACACAAAGTATTTTCAGGAAGAAAATTCTGGAGAGGCAGTCATGATTTAAAAAGCAAAACTAATAAACTCAGTGTCTCTACCACACACAGTCTTCCTTCACCTTGATCTATAATTTCCTTTAAATCATTATCTGGGAAATGGTTAACTTGTTTCCAGAAATACAGTCATTGACTGTGTTGCAACTAAAAGCTCAATACAAGTCAAGCTCCATATTTTAATCTGAAAATTGCACATTTATCTTAGCCACTAGCATAACATCTTCAGTTGCTAACGGCAAAGTAAACAAGCAACAAACATTATTTTCCTTTACTTTTGTAAAATTAGTCTAAATCGACTGCTTTTTGTAAGAAGGATTCTTGCAACATTTTTTTTCTTAAAGAAAGATAAATTCATATGAAGAAACTAACAAAGACTTCAGGTGCGTGATTAAAACTGGCAAGTATTTTAACTCAGTAAATGTCCAGACAAACCAATAAAACTTGGAGTCTATGTTGTGTTTTCCAAAACCAGGAAGTTAGCATTTTGCAAATTTCATTTCTCAATCCCATGCTTATATTTATATTCCTGAAATATTTCATAAGATAAGATATATCTTACGATATATTTCATATGATAAGATTATCGTATTGAAGGTCACTCTTTCATACAAACTAAAACTCATAAATTGGCATAAGTAAGCCAATACTGCCTTGCCTGTAAACATATCAATACTGTAATACACCATGTATCTATATTAAATAATCCAAAACCTAAATATTCCTAAATATGCCTGATTTCATCCTTACACAATAAAATTTAACAGGTCAAAAATGGCTGCAGTATTTTATAGTACAATAAATGTGTCAGGATAACCAGAATACTATGTCTACCATTACAGGTCCCTAGTTTTTATGTCCTGATATATTTACTTTCTTCATCTCTTTATGAGTTCCATTAGTTACCTAATTGCAGACATATAGATACAGATATATATATAGATATATATATAATTATCCATATTATACAAGTGAGATCTGCCTAATGAAAGAATAATTTGGGAGATTTAAATGCATAACATACTGTAGGTCACTTCAGCAATATTTCAGGCACTACACTATAAAAGAGAATTTGGCTCATCACTATGTAAGTAACAGAGAGCAGCCAACGAAGAACTATGGCAGCTATGAAAATTAAAACCCAAGTTAATATATTGACCTTAGCTCACACTACTGTGCCTTTTTAAATTTTATATCTTGGTAATGGCCTCAGTTAATGCTGGAATACCATTCGGATTTGCAACCTCAATGACCATTCTTCCTCTAATGGATCTAAGCCAGGATACTTTAACATGCTTGACTGCAGCACCACATAGGCTGCAGTGGTTCATCAGATTTCTGTCCCAATGCATTAGCTGTGTTGCTATAGTAAAATATGAAAAAACCCGACATAATTTTAGAAATAGCTACAGCACATACAAGTGGCTCAAAGGGACGGACAGCAGGAAGTTAGCAGCAGTTTGACTGTTGCAGACATTCAACCTCCGGTTAAAGGATGGCTGCCCCAGCAGAAGCTCCAAGCTATTACCACTACAAAGAGTCAGGATGAAAATAGCACACACCACCTGCTATTGCACCCATGAGTAATCAAATCTGAGCACCACCTGGCCTTGTTGTTTTGGTTTTTTTAAACTCATGATTCTCATGCCCCTTTTGTTTCTTCTAGTATCTATGAATGTGCTGTTGAATTCCACCATCAAATACTCACATCATCAGCTGCATATGCCACTTTTTCTGAAAAGTTTATTTGCCTGTAAAGGAAGAAGAAAGCATCAGTAGGGGAAGAAGAGGTACCTTTCAAACCATAAGTGTTCCACTTAGCTGAGAAAAAACGATGTTTAAAGTGTCTGTGAACTACACACTGTCTGAAGAGTACCTTTCAGAATTGCCAGTATTATTGTACCCTATGTACATACTAACACCACAGCTAATTTTGAGTAAAGATCATATTAAAATGCAGTCAAGCAAAATTTAAGTGCAATCAAGCAAAATTATCTGCTTTAGAAAAGACATTTAGAACAAACCAAATTAAGATGAATGCACATGGCAAGAAATTCTGTTATTTTGTGGTTGTTTCATGAGCTTGTAATAAGAGGCTTTCACTTTAGAAAATGAAAGTGAAAAGCACCCTCTTTTCAGGAATTTGTCCTTGATCTTGAATCCATGATTAATCCAAACACTGACTGGGATTACTAAGGTGTATAAATCTATTTATGCGTGCAAGTTTTTGGAGAATCAGTCCATAGTTTTACAGATAAGTTGTATTTAAATTACTTTTTGATACATTTAGAAATTTACCCATGACAGTTATTTGTTTGGCCCAGTTCATCCTGTTTTACACTGCAAGTCAGCACCTGATTGCACTATTTCATACTGCACCAAAAAAAACTGAGTGGGTTCCTTCCCAGGTGTACCAAGCACAAGTTAATGCAAGTTTCAACTTCAGGTTTCTTGAAATATCTTGCCTGTTATTTTTGACATTGCTTTAATTAAAACAATGTATGTATTTTTTCAAGATTTGCCAAAAATTAATAAACTTTAAAACACTGAATGTACTCTTTTAGAAATACCAGGCAGTGAAAGGAAAAGAAAGCCCAAAATCAGCTATTTACTGATAAAGCAAATTATAATGTTACTGGTTTCTAGCCACCCACCTAGTTTTCCCCTTCTTTCTTTCTTTCTTTGAATACATTTCAATCCCTATTTTCTTTCGTGTTAGTCATCTATGGAAAATTCAGCCTGTTAAGCAGATACTTGCATCTAGTCCGTCTTTTCCTTTAGGATGTTAGAATGTTTTGACACATCAGTTACAGTAAACGTTTTACAAATTAGGGATGTAGAGCCAAATTAGACTGAAGTAGAATTACCAGTGTTTGTGGTGACAGCCAATGTATTCTATAGCATTACAAAACAATTGTAATGCTGAGTGTGTGTCTCTACCCACGACTTTTGGCAGCTCTCACATTACTGCATCCCAGAATTTGTATAGGATAGTGAATACACTCTAAACTGATTGCAGCTGTGTTACTTCTGCGAAGCCAAGGATAATCCTGGCTTGGCAGAACAACTATGGCTTTCTATTGAGATGGACTTATTTTTAGGCAGGGGGATAAGATTGGCTAGAGCCAATTTAGCAGGAAAAAGAAACCAGCAATTAGTTTTTATGATACCATCATTGTCTCCCCACACACATAAAACCAGAAAAATCAAGGATACAGTTGTTCTGATATAAACATACCTATTGTTTTCTCTGTATTTGAATTATGAGTCAGATAGGCTCTGACAGAATCAAAACAGTTTACCTGTCTTGTGAATGTCCAGCACCACCATCAAAAGGAAGCAATGGTCGAATCCTGCAGTGGACTCTGATATTTCCTCTAAGTTCCTGGGATAAGAATATTGAGCTGCATTTAACATAAGTTACTGGAGAGGATAAATACACTGAAATTTGTCACAGATATGAGCATGTGTAAGAAAGCCAGTGCTTACCACATCATAGCCCTAGACTCTGTGGGGAAGAAAATAGAATCAATATAATTTGTCTTAGTAAGGTAGGACAAAGAACTTGAGGAAGTATGAGCTCTTTAGAGCATTGGAATTGTATAGCCTTCTCTAGGTCACATGGACAAAAATAAAAACCTCTGAGCCATTTTTCCCTTCCCTTCCTTTTTCTCCTTCCTCCTTATGTGAGCTTTTTCAGATACTTGTATTAACTTAACAGACATTACACACTCCATTTCTCTTCCACCAGTCCTGAGGAAGATGTGGAATATAAAATATGTTGTATATTTTCCTCTCCACTGTGTTCCTACATGATTAAAAAGCCAGTAGCTGATTTTTTACTGTAGGACATTTTAGACCTGTTTATCACCTCCATTTTGTTGGTGATCAGTTCTTCTCATTTTGTATGACTGAACACAGCTGGCCTGTGAGGACTATTGACCACTGGTATTAATGCCCCATTGCTCTGGGGAATATCCTTTCAGTAAACTGCAACACAAGGCAAAATTTAGAAGGTAAGTACTTTTTAACAAAGAGGTTCATTGTCCCAGATAAAAAAACTTTTTAAAAATTGTTTGAAGGAGGCTTGTGTTTCTAAAAATCAGGTCCTGATTCAGAGGGGGAGAAAGAGTGAATTTAAAGCACAAACAGGAAAAATTTAATCCCAAATGAACCACCACTAATGGCTGAGCAGGATACAACTTGAGATATTTGGAAAAAAAAAGACTACTTTGCAGTATCAAGTTATTTAATTTTAAGAATTTCAAAACAATTTCAGAAGTTGAAAATTTAGAGAAGAGGATAAAGAAACTCAACTTTTGTCCACTATTCAAAATGGATGATATTCCTTACGGCAACAGGTCACATGAGAGCATTTGGAAGATCGTGTGTAAAAAGAAAGGAGTTGCTTTACTATAAGACAAATGTGCCTCAGCAAATAAACACATCATATATAGACAGCTGGGGCAAGTGAAATATCCATGTGAAGTATATTCTTTATTTATATTGGTGAGGAAATGATGGGAATAATTCCAACAAAATAAGTCCATGTTCTATTATTAAACATACTTACAATTAAGCTGTTATGTAGAGCCTTCCTCTTCTGCTTTTCTTTCTCGTATCTCTCTGTCACCTCTTGTAGAGACTGCTCAAGATCAAAAGCTTTTATCTGAAACACTAGAAGAAAGCAGTTTCAGAGATATAAACTCCATGACTTTACAAAAGTTGTCCAGTAGCACCTCATGAAATACAAGCACTAACCTTCTCAACTTCCACCAAATTTCAGTTAGGAGGCTTGGTTTCTGATTTACTAGACATCTATGAAAAATCCCATCATAGTTCTTGCTATGTGAAGCTACAAATTATTACCACAACTATACATGTGAAGTCTTGAAAAGCAATCAGTAATGTAAGATATTTAAAGGCAGCTCAAATGTGTCATTTAATCAGTGATGTTATCTGCCAGCAAAGCCTGAAACCTACATTTGAAGCAGCCGGCTGCTAGATGGGGCTGTCACTTGCAAAGCTCATACCACATCTGCATTTATTAGACTCATGTGGGCTAACTTGACAAGAAGTTAACCTGTCATTTACCCTCAGCCTTACAGTGCTACTAATCCTTTACAACAGTTGTAAGGTTCCCCTTTAAGATAGGTCCATCATTCCATGAGGAATTCATAGAAAAGATGGATCATTTGAACCCTAGGGAGTCTCTTTCACCAAACTGAAAAGACTTGTATGGATCATTATAAATACCTCCTAATTTCACAAATGGTTTTATTTCAGCCCAATTATATTAACACTGAGCAGGCCTAAAACAAACATACAGCCCAGAAGACACATTATGCAACTGTAAGCTTGTGTAAAAAGCAAGCTTTTAGGAACCCCAGTGGGAAATCAATATCCCCAGCAATTAGTGAGCAGTTTAGAAATCTAGAGTATCAAGAAGTCAAAACCAGGGTCTGAGAGCTGAATTTGCCAGATGGCCACCAGCCTCAGTATGTGCTACCTTGCAGAGCAAGGAACAGACTTAGTATCTCAGTATGGTCACACATACAATTTAACCTCTCTGGTATAGACTAAAAATCAGATCATTTCAAGGGGCATGTGTGTACACTAGATATTTCTAAGATTCTTTTTTCTAATACCCATGCTGCTCACCTCCAGCTCACAGTGTTCTTCAACAAGTGCATGCATGCAGGGGAAGCATAATGTTAATAGCTGGGGAATCAATGTCTAGGAGTTTCACTATGAAAAATCCTTGTTCTGTATCCAGCAAGAGTATCCAGTGGAGTAACACAAGCATGCTTTGGTTTGGAGAATCCCATGCAATACGTTACCATAAATTTTCAGAAGGGCCACTTACCGTCACTGACCCCTAATTATACTGTAATTTTTAAAACACAAGGTTAGAGTCCATTGATTATATAAGTAATATTCCATTTATTATTTAAGTAACTTCCACAATAAGTATCTTCATTTACGTATTTGTGTACACACACTTTGAGTTCCCTAAGTCTCTGAAACAAGCAGTAAGGTAAAGCTGAGGGTACACTTCCATCATTCCAGTCCTGAAAGAAAAAAAGTTTCCTGATGCATAAATTTTTTCTAAACTTGTATTTTTTTTTCTGAAAGCAGAGTTATGCAGTTACAAATATAAACACTCATTTAACATTTTCCTACTTTTCTGCTTGGCATCAGATGCAAGCTATACAGGCGTTACATTTTCATCCTTAACCTAGGGGTAGACATTGGGTACATCTGTTTTCAAATACTACTGACACACTCTTCATTAGGCAAGAGAAGTAGTCACCACATGAATGCAGCCATTACAGACATCCCTTTTCCCCATTCTTCCCCATTTCATTGATTGATATGGAAATTTCCTGGGAGCTGGGAATGCCAGCAATTTTTCTGTTTAAATGTTACTGATCACAGTAACATCAGCCTAACAGTTGTGATGTCTTGCAAGCATATTCAGGACTGTAACCTTTACAGTCTCCTTCCTTCAATCGACAGTCCCAGACCTTTTATTCCCTCCTCTTCAGTGCTGCACCAAACATTCTGCTGTGCTCACACAACTGCTTCCTCAGTCAAACAAAGGTCTAAACGTAATCCTTCGTTCTGAGCAAATTCTGTCCTGGCTCAGCTCCCTGATCTGTTCTGTGTGTGGTTTCACAAAGAGTTACACAAACATAACTCAAAGTTCCATAACAGGAACATGAAAAATAGGAGCAGCATAACCTAGCACAGCCACAGCGCATCTGAGATATGGATGTGTAGCAGTCCCCATAGTTCCAGGGGGTTCTTAATGCTTCTTGCCAGTCAACTACAACGTTGAAATGTACCTACTCAAATGCTTCTTCTGTAATTTTCTCCCTTGTTTTCAATCTCTATTTTAAGATTAAACTGGTAATATATACTTAGGGCTTTCTGTCTACAAAAGATTGCATGTAATTTAAGGATGGCAATTCCAATGGTCATATTTAACTTTAACAATAGAATCTCCATTGAAAACACTTGACAGAGAACTGAAAACCAGCCAAATTCAAAACAAAAGTCATCCACCAAAGTGGATGGTATTTTTGTTATAGTTAGGGAAGCTTCTTCTGCTTATGATTTCAAAGAACAATGCACCAGGAAATGCAAATTGAGAACATCAATGCAATTCTGCCAGGTCGCTGCAGGAATACTTATTATTTATTTACACCACAGCAGCTCAAGTGCCAAACTCAATCTCATACCTGTGCATTTAGACCCCTGCTCCAATAAGAGAAAACTTCACTTTTCAGATAAAGTTAATTTTCAACTTTGGGATTTTTTCCTTGAAGGAGCATTTTCTCTACAAGAATAATACAGTAATCAAATAAATTTTATTTATAACTTAGTACTTAACATACAGGAATCAGTTCTGTAAACACCCATCACCAAGAGAGCTGTTTGTTGCTATTGACATGAGGAGTCCCATCAGAACCAAATCAGTCCCAAAATGAAATAATTCAAGGACAAAAACCGTATATTTTAAATGGTGCCACATGGATTTCAGAGCATCACAAAGGGCCTCTGATTGTAAATTTGTGTATCTCTTGTAGTTCACCAGGCTGCTACACATCAAACAATTTAAGCATTGCATGTGTCATGTGATTCTCAGGCCTGGCAGGAGCTTCACCAGAATCAAGGATATTGAAAGCAACTGCAGAGTTCCACACCATGGGATCCAGGTGTAGGACCAATGCACTTAATCCTCAGGGATGAGGGCAGAGTGTACCAGTGCACTGGTTCTCTTTCCTATGTATACATGAACAAGGAAGTGCCTGAATTCCCAAACAGCAATCCATGTGCTGTTAGTATCTACAGTCCACCAGATGCAACTGGATTTTGATTTTGAAGTAATTTTTTTTTTCTTAATAAATACACAGAAATATTAAAAATCAAGTCTATCCTAATTTCAGGCAGCATTTTCAGAAACCTCTGAAATAAGCCAAGTCCTTTCTTGGTACAGTCAAAAGCAGAGAAATTTCACAAATTTTATAAAGCAATGCATTCTTTATTTGGCTCTTCTAAAATAGCCATGATAACAAGCCTGAGAACTTCAGTTTAAAAATGTTACAGCTGAGCCAACTCAGCAGCGATCTAATAGCAGCTGTAATCCACACAAAACACAAATTCAAATTATCAGTCATAACCTCTACAGACTTATTTGTACTTCTAATGCTTCAGAAATCCTTCATGATTTAATGTCAAACAAGAAACAAATGCTACAATTTTAGTGACACATTTCTCAAAAATCAAACTCAACCTTTTAACATTAGTAACATTGGACAATTACATTGTTGATGTTACATGTTTGAAATCCAAGTTCAATGAGTCTTACTTTGCATTGCTTCATTCTGCAGCTGTATCCCCTGGACTGCTGCCAGAACTTGGTAAAGACAAGTCTTGCTTTCAAGTTGAAAGTCTTTTGAAAGCTCAAGAGCAAATGAATGAAGGCTCTTCAGGTCTTGCTTAAGTCTCTTCTCAGCAAGAAGAAAAATATGTTATAAAGACACAGAACCAGCAGTTAAGAAGAATCAATATAACAACCAAAATTATTATGGTGAGACATCACAGACAAGAAGAACCCTCTACTTGATAGAAGGAAGCCTTCAAGAGAATATCTTTCAGTATGTTTAGAGAAGGATCCTGCAAAACATTTAGCAATGTAATTTCCTAAAATTTTCAGCAAGATTTTATGGATCCTTATCATTTTATCATACCTATTTTGACTGTAACACAGCTTCAAGTATAACCAAGTCTCTTGTTATTTCATCAGACAAAAGTGTGTGTGAGCATGTGTGAGTTCTGTCGACTTTTAAGTCATACCCAGAATTAGCAATGAAAAATTGTGATCCATATACCCTCACTTTCATTTTCCACACTTTGAACAGAAGGTATTTGCTAGGATTCAGCTGAGGCATTTTCTATGAGAACAGATGTATTTTGAAAAAAAAAAAAAAACAGAAACTGATGTTGTTCAGAAAAGTACTTGTATTACCTATGTAATTCAGTGTAATATACATGATGAGTCTTTTAAATGTTTGCAAGATCAGCCTACATTCACTTACAAGTCCACTTAAATAAAAACAAATTGACCTGATTTTAGGATTAGTAAGGTTCTTGACATCCAAGTCCTGAAATGGACATGTAAAATCATCTCTAAGGTGAATTTAACAATACCTTGTGTCACAGAAACAAATACCTTGTGATATTTCATTGTCAGTCTATGTTACAAAGTGTTACATGTTCTGTGACATTTTATTTTTCTAACTGTGGTACTGACCTTGAATTAATTAATTCATTTCAATGATAAAAAGGCAATCTAAACTAACAGGACAAAATCATTGCATTTCTCACTCTCAAAAGCCATACAATGTAAATGGGAAGGAGTATCTTTTTGTTATTATGGGTATAGGATGACTGTTCATCTAGACTTTCATTTAGAGAGCTTTGCTCCCTAGTAATATTCATTGACATCTCATAGTTTACTACCTCAGTCCACTGGTATTGCATCACAAGCAGTTCTGCCATTCTAGCTAATCAAAAATGTAAAATACTACCACAAAATTTACAAAGCAACTGCTATAATTGGAATAAAACAGTATAGTTCCATTGGAAGAGACTTACAACAATCATCTAGTCCAACAATGCTCCAGTTAAGCTGCATCCTTCTGTCTGTTAAAAATCAGATTTTCTTCCTGAGATACTTTTTGGTCATTTTATGCAGGCATTCGTTGCTGCCCTGAGAAAAGCTGTTATTTGTAACTTCACAAAGTACTTTGACAAAGGCAAATATTATGGTGCTGGCACTAGGAGAACAGTTTCGGTCTCTCTGATGCAAAATTAAAACCTGAGTGAGCATAAGCAAACTACTGTTCTTGTGAGATCTGCCAGAGAACTCTTAGTAATCAGTGGAGCTCTCAAATGCCTTTTTCAAAGGATTTGCCTACCTGGCTAAAGTATATCACAATTACTGTTTCTAGGGATGTCTGTATGACAGTCAGATGGAGAATTGTAAAGTTTTGTCTACAAAAATACCTGTCTTGGGTATTAACAGCACCCTGTATGTAAGATCCTGGAGCTCAGGACCATCCACTTTTACCAGCCTGTCAGGTGACTATTACAGCAAATTCACTACGAAATCATTGTTACACCCCACTGTAAGCCCTGTTGGGAATACAGTAAAGCCACAGATCAGGTTCATATCACACCATTTTCAGGGGTTTACTGTATCTGATAAGCATGTAAATGTTTAGGGCATTGATTATATCTACGTTATCACTAAATGCCTTTACCTTTATTGCTCCATGCAGCTGGGTTAAAACAGAACTCCTCTGAAATTTCATCTGTTGGCCATGAGCAGCATAGAGCTGCAATACTTCATTAGTGCTTCTTCCAGCCAACTCTTGATACTATTCAAAAAAATCACAAAAAAATCACTTAAAACACTCATGTTTCCTATTGCATCCTATTTCCTTTTTCTCTGTAAATATTTGTAATTCATCTATCTGATTACATAGGATGTTGCCAATACTTAATTTCTTTGCTTTTACCTTTTTTCTGAGTTATGTGAAGAATCACCTCATGGTAACAGGCCAGCATCACAAAATTCTACTTTCTTGGGTCATAAACCTGAGCACCAGATTACTAAAATGCTTCTGTAGTACCTAAACCCTCTTATTTATGTGGATCTAAAGGGTTAAAACTGTGCCTTCACTTAGGGAAAAGGGCTGGTTATACAGCCCATTAAGTGTCTCTGGAAACGAGATTTCATGCAGAAAGCACCGTGGAAGGACGTGAAACAGAACAAACATACACGTGTTAACTGCTGAAGTCCTGAAGTAATGGGTAACACACAGCCCCCAGCTTTGTGGCCCCTGACAATACCAACACCACTACAATCAGTGGGGTTGCAACGGTGCCAAGCTGGGCCAACAAAGCCCTACTCTGGGCCTTCAGAGATCACAGCAACCAAAGCAATTTTTAAAGTTTGTGAAGAAGAATACCTTCTAACAGTCTAAAATTACCTATTATGCAAAAGCAATTTTTACAGCCAACTTGAGAATTTTTTGAGATGTTGAAATCAAAAAGAAAATAGAAATAATGCAACTTTAAATATTTACAGGCTTGAACGCAAGAGTCATCTCGGTAGAGACTTGTGAAATTCTGCAATATAGAAGAATCTGTATAACGCTAAAAAATGCATTTTTGTAATTTTCTGGCAGTCCTGGTGCTTAAAATGAACTGCAAATTCAGCTATTTTCCCCTGCCACCTGTTCACATCTATCATTCATTAACCAGTATCAACTGCCTCTTTATTTTTGAAATGCACTTGTTTCTTGCACTGACTTATTTCCTACTTTATTCACACCACATTTTATTCACACTGTGATTGTAATTCCCTGTTATTTAAATTAGCAAAGCATAGAGGAGTACAATAAGAGACATGAAAGAACTAAATCTACTCACACAATGGATTTGATTCAGTTCCAATCATCTGATAATAGGTAAAAAGCAAACATTTAATTGCAGCTTAACTACAGGAGATATTGGCAAAAACAATGCAACATCCTGGAGCTGTTAGGATATACACAAATTGTATTAAAAAAAAAAAAAGTACTTCACTTATCAAAACCAAAATTTTCATGTGGCTTTTTCACCTTCACAAAGCATGAATCTTTTACTTACACATGCAAGTGGAAGCTCTGTACAACAATGTACAACCTTAGCACTATTACAAAAAGTCCTCAGAAGAAATAGCAGGAAGAGGTTTGGTTTTTTTAATTGTTACAGGCTTTAAGGTCCCAGCTATTGAGATTGATTCTATACAGTGTTTAGACACTCTGTAAAGATTTTCAAGACTCAGGTAACTCAGATGCAATATTCACAAACAGCTTACAAAAATGCACACTAGTAGTGCACCAGAATTAGTGCCTCCTGAAAAGAAGCATATGTATATAAGCAATTGCAGTACGCAAGCCTTGTTAGGTAAGCTTAGGGTAGTTAAAACCTCCTTTTAGCACCTAATCTGCACCATCTGCACAGACTCCCCTTGACCCTCCACATTTCTCAACACTAAGATAAGAGCAGAAAGTTCGATGCTACTGTCATTGCATCACTTCATCTATCAAGTTCATCTTTATTGCAAACGTTGCCTTGATTTTGGGGTTCTCTCCACTAACATAGTTTTAATATTCACCAGAGTTGTTCATAGACCAGCACTTGCAAATCTGTGCTTGAGCACAGAAGCACAAAATGAACTAAAACATTTTTATAGTCAGCTTTATTATAAGCAGAAGTGAAACAGAACTATTTAATAGTGTTCTCCAAAGTGAATTCTCAGTTTTGCAATCAGATCCATTCTGGCAGACTTGGCTTTACCTAAAGAAGGCTGCAGGGTCAAGACCTCAAAGACTGCTAGTAAAAGCAAGGGCTATGTGGGTAGATAAACAGACTTCCAAACAGAAAAAGCAGGGCTAAAGGAGAACTGCCTAGAAATCTGACTGCCTCTGTGCAGTAACAACCCCTCCAGTATGCTGCTGGGATAACAATACACCAGGCTGCAGAACACAGGAGAAGTGCTGAAATTCATCACTGTCTCAAGGAAGTAAGGGAAGGTCTGTAGGAGGAGGTAACATTTTAATAAGACTGAGGCAACCTATAGACAAATACACTACAAATCCTAATTTATGGCAATCCTCATAAGTTTGTCTCTAAAGCTTCCCAACTCACTCCAAACAAAATGAATCCAATTAGCAAGTTAAGAATGAGGCCTCTGTTAACCCTGGTCCCTGTGACTGAACTTGTTACAGCTCAATCACTCAGGCAGCTCCACTGGCAGATCTGAAGGATCAGGGATAGACAGTCAAGGACAGTAGCTTTTCTCACCAGCATAGCTGGTAGAATATGGGGACATATGGTGGAATATTGCACAACCTTAAATAATACTAATTTCAATTAGTATTTTTTTAATAGAGAGTCTTCAGCTCACATTTTCAGATTGCTGGGGCACATTAACCAAGAACAGGCAAATTTTTAAAGTGTATTTAAATAACTTCCTGAATTAGTGCAAGAACCATTAGTGCAAGGTTAATGGCAAAGGATTTAATTTGACATTGTTTCTGACTGATGGTGGTAACACTGCCCACACTCTTTGTGTGTCTATAGGTGCCCATTTCTTCCAGCAGATTTTTCAATAAAATGAAGCAATGCTCTATTTCAAAAACAAGACTTCATTCTCTGATACACAGACAACTCCCTCCTATATCTGATATACCTTACTGACTAGAAAAATTTATTTCTTGTGCTTGTGAGGATAAAAAAATAATCAGCTGACATACTTAAGGCTTTCAATGAATATGGTAAAGAGGAACAAAGGCAATAAAAATATTTCCTCAGAATAAATTAGAGTTCTTCCGTATACCTAGCAAAACTCATTTCAGATATACCACCTGTTTCCAGTTAGACATTGAAAAATGTTAAACCCACTTTTATCCACAGGAATTAGCAAACCCACAGGGAGGGCAAATGGCTTCCCTGAGGTCACCCAAGCAGTTAATGTTTCAGCCCAAATTAGAAACTCTTGGCCAACAGTTTCCACCACCTAATACTGACTAATACTGACAGCTGGCTCTGCTCTAGCAGCCTACATCTATATTCAAAATTCTTTAAATCTCTGAAATCCCCACCCCTTGAAGGCCCCAAACATTATCACAGGCTTCTCCTTATTTCAGTGAGTATCTAGGAATAATTTATGCTTCTGTAGAAGGATATAAGGCAATGAGGGCATCCAGTTATTGCTGTATGCTGTGTGATAAGGCTCATGTGCAACAGTACCAGTACTAAAAACACACACAGCAGGGCATCCCTGGTAGGTCTATTCCTAAAGAAATGTCTCTCCTGTACTCTGTGAACAGTTCCTTTCAAAGCATCATCCCAATTGTGCCTAAAAAGCATTCCTGAAAAATCTGCCATTGTCTTTTAGACAAACATATTCCCTGTAAGGAGAAAGAAATATTCCACATTTAATGCTTCCAGAATCACTCCCTCAGTTCAGGTTTCTAGATTTAAAACTATAGCAAATATTGAAATTCAAGCTGACTTCTAGTTACTTAATCAGCCTATCATTACTGCTACCATTCATGATTTTGAAAAGAAAGAGATGCTGAGCCTTAGCCCTTCAGAGATTTTTCCCAACTGGTAAAGAGGGCAGAACCTGAAAAGAGGAAGGCAGATATTTCAGTGGTTCTTTTTCTATTTTCACAAGAATTCTTTCTGAAAAAAATAAACAGTCACCTCTGCAAGTTTTAGATGAAGAACAGCATTTTCAGTTTCCAGGACAACTATTCTTTCTTCTTTGGTCTAAGGAACAAAACCCACCCAAATACACAAAAATGAAAATTAAAAAAATATGAGTCTGATTACTATAGTTTGTCATAGCTTTCATTACCATATTCCACTGTTTCTCAAACTCCTGAGATGAATAACTACCTACCCCAATCTCCTAATCACAACAGTATTTGTATACGAACATGCAAAAAATTAGGATAAGCTGTTATTATTCCTTTATTTCTATCTTTTCTGTTAGGTTCTTGCTTGTGTGGGAACGCATAGGTACACAATTTCAAGTGCTTTTGCTTTGTGAAACCACCTCCTCCTGGCATTTTCCAGAACCTTGCTCCTTAGAAAAGCACTATTTTATTTATTTATTTATCCATAAGCACGTAAGTTTCCATTTCCAAGGCAGCAGCATTGTTAGAGGTGTTCAACGCCAGACGCTCCCTCAGCACAGGGGGGCCTCCCGAGAGCGCCGAGCGCCCGCCCTACCCGGCGGTGGGGCCCGAGGGAAGGAGAGCTGCTCACTGCTCTGCCACTGTACTTCTATCCCAGCCCTAGCTGGAGCAGGCTCCTCCAACACACGAGCGACTAACAAGCCGCTCGCCACAGCCGCAATCGGGATGCCCGCCTAGGAAGGAGGAGGGTTTGGCAGCGCCCTCCCAGCCCTCCAGCCCGACGGTGAAGGAACCGCCCCGCAGCACGTGCCCGCCCGCAGGCCCCGCCACGGTCCCGCCCCTCGTCCCCTCACTCGCAACCGCTGCTCCAGCTGCCGCAGGCGCTGCGCCCACACGGAGCTCAGATCGAACCCGCGGTACGGCCGCATCATCCTGCCCGGTCCCGCGCCGAGGCGGAGCAAGAACTCCTCCGGCTCCGGCGGGGATTTAACCCGGGACGCGTCTGGGGCGGTAGCGCGGCTACCATGGCGACGGGCCCGCCCCTTCCCCGCCCAGCACCCTGCGCTGCGATTGGCTGAGCGAGAGCCACGACCTGCCCGCCGCCCTCCGTCCTTGAGTGGCAGGGCAGTCAACCAATCCACGAGCAGGAAGCGGGAACGGGGCGGGGCCATGGGGTGCCTATGACAGAGAGCGCCCCCGGCGGGGAGGCTGAGCAGGGCGTGGGCGTGCTATCCATGGAGGTGGCGTTCCCTCCGCCTGCAGCGCCCCGGGGGACAAGCGACTTCAGAGGTCCACACTCATTATCCATGAGGGCTGGGGGTCCCTCCTGTGTCTGAGGCCTGCAGTGTCCCGATCTCAGAGACCATGGCCAAGGATTAGGGCAGGGAGTGCAGGAATAGAAGGAAAGCCTGGACCTCTCAAGGCTGGTGTAAGGCTGCCCGGTTCCTGGGCTCAGGGGCACAAACCTCACATGAGCGCAAAGGATGAGGAGAAGGACAGAGTTGAGAGCTCTGATATTGGCTACACGACTTCCCCCCTAAGCAGTTGATGATGTGTACTTTGGGCTAAGGCTGTAAGGGCCACAAAGAAGATTAAGGGATAGAAACATCTGTTACACGGAGTGTGCTGGGGGAAGGGCAGCCTGGAGGAAGGGAAAGCTGAGGCGGATCCAGACAGTCTGTGCAAATACCTGATGGGAGAGTATGAACACCATAGACTGTGCTCTGTGGTGCCCAGAGGCCAGGACAAGGGCAGTGTGAGTGTTATGAATGAGGCCAAACTTTCTCAGGAGAAAAAGGTTCTTTTTTATTTAAATAGCTACAAGGAACAGAGTGCCCAGGATAGGCCCGAGCACTCACTCAGTGACTCAAAAACAAAACAGTACGTGTTCCCAAACGTACTGGATTCTCCCCAGAAAACAAGTTTCCAAAAAGAACCAAGCTAAATTGAACTTCCCCCTTTTATAGCCCACTTCGATTCCAGGATTGGTGGATTTTGGATCCGCATGGTGATTGGTCCGCTTCCAGGCCTCTCATTGGGCTTTAATGCCGTTCATTCTGGACCAATCATTTCTGCAGGGTGTTGAATGATTGGTCAGATCTTCCATCCAATGTTCTTCAGCCTCACTCTGCCCGCCTGACTTGCTCTCCACCAAACCCTGGACCCTTCCTCCAGAACATTCTAACAATTCTAACTCTTAACATAACATAATTAATACAATGTAATTGAATTCTAATCTAATTTAACATAACTTTTACTTATAACATGAGGATAGTCAAACACTGGCACAGGCTGTTTAGAGAGATGATGGAGTCTCCATTCTTGGAGCTACTCAAACCCCAATTAGACCCAGTCCTGGGCAAGCAGCTGTAGCTGACCTTGCTTTGATGCAGAGCTGGATGATGCACCACAGAGGCTGTTTAGTAACTGCAAACATGGCCGGCATTATGGCTGGTCTTAGCACAAGCACAAAGCTTGTGGGTTCAGGTCGTGTGGGACTCCTGAGGAGCTGCCCAGAGCAGGAGCTGTTCATCCAGGCTGTGGCTGGGGGTCTCACACTGAGGTTTCCAAGGTGAAAATGTGACATGCATTAGCAATATTACTTGGTACTCTACTGTATTGCACTGAAAGATTTACATGGTCTTGAAAGCAGTCATTATACTATTTGGTTATAAAATATGTAAGTATGCCAGATGCAGACATGTCAGCTTCTTGGAAGTGGGAAATAGCACTATTTTTGCACTATAGTTGTTTGGTTTTCTTTTTTTTAAAACCAAAACCAACATGATAATTACAGAGGAAGCCAGTTCTGCAAAATAGCAGTGTTAAGCTACTCTCTGCTGAACACGGTAAAAGTGCTCTTGTATGGACAGTACAAAACCCAAAGACACAGAGCAGTGAATCCCTCCATGTTTGGCACTAAAGGAATAGTGTTCCTTTCCTAAGGAACCCAGATACGGCCCACCTATCACAGACCAAACCAAACACCCTGTGCAGCTCTATCCACCATCTTCTGGGATCCTGCATCTTCAACAAGTTCCTACAATTTATAGCCTCTGTTTAAAAATTTAAAAAAAGACCCATCTGGCTGGTTGCAGTTAGGTTTGACACACAAAAGTGTAACTCAGCAGTTCCTCCTTGCAACTAGTTCTGCTTTGATGGAAAAATAAGAACGGACAAATGAATACAGGCAAAAAACCAGTTCAAAAGTGCTGCAATGGTGTGGATGTTACAAGATGTTGGCACTAAGTACGGCAGACAGGATTTTAATCAACATCAGCTATTTTGGGGAGGATGATGTAGTTGCCTGCAGGGTGTGACTCACAGTTCTTGACAATGAGCTGTGATTTTATATATAATTCTTATCCTGCAGCAGCAATCAAGTCAGAACAATGTTATTTACCAGTGAAACTCAGCTTTATCCCAGAAGGATCACCTCTGAAGTGTAACAGTTAATCTCGCCCTTACTGTGGATTTTACCCACTATTAATGAGATTAAGGATCTCGTTTCTGTAAGCTTTAACAGACAAGAAAATTTATTAGCACCCTTTGAAGTAGTAGCCTAAAACTGAGTATCCACTACTCCTATCATTTCTGTATGCACCTCTGAAGGTCAAATAGTACTGAAAATTGTCCCATCAGTAGAAAAACAAATTTCAGTATAACGCGTGACTCTTCATAACCGCAGCAAATCTCCCTAGGGATCTTCTTTCTGTTTCCAAAGCTTAGGAGAGGTTGCTTGATGAACGAAACTGCCTGTTGGTGAGACCTGGGAAAGAAACAGCTATAAAATCCAGCTCTCTTCTAGAAATGCTGCCAGACTGTATGGCAGTGCACCCTTCTACACTGGTTCTCTGCTTTGAAGAATCTTTTTCTCCCCAACTTTCACCAACTTGATCCCCTATTCCCCCTGCAAATGCAAGGCCCTGCCATATTACAGATCCTGCTGCGGAACTTCAAGGCCAGAAATTTCATGGAACTGTCTAAATCAACATTTAAGTCTATTAATTTTAGCATCAGTGAAATACCATACATGGATTATAAAATCTGTCAGTGGATTATAAATCTTAAGATACTATTAAGTAAGCATTGTCTTGAATACTTCTGTTGCATTTCACTTTAACCCCAGTGGTGGAATTAACAAGACCTAAGAGGTCCCAGCTCCGTAAACTTTTGATGAGTTGTCCATTCAAACATTCCTAAATGCAGAATGGGTTGAAAAGCATTTGGGGAAAAAGCCCAGGAGAGAAGGCCATTATCCCTCTTTGGCCAAACACAGAGAGATTCTGCTGTACATCCCTGCATTTTCTACTGCCTCTGTGAGGTAGGTGACATTTTCCACACTCAGCAGATGGCAACTGGAGACTGCTGTACTGCACACAGCCTGTAAACATTATTTTTTGAAGCTGTAAATATCTCATTGCACATTCTTTAGTAACTGTAGTTGAGTTCTGAGCACCTGTCAGTAACAATAAACTGAGATTCTCTGGGCAGGTGTATTGCACTGTGGTCTCATTAAGTTTACCTGCCATTACAGCTGGGAAAGAAGTCAGCCAGCTCCAAATTTTTAGCCTGTGAGGCTTTGCCTTCTGGAACACACAACCAGTAGCTGACCCTGAGACAGCAGTATCATTTGACAAAACAGGAGGAAGAACCAATTCTTATCACATACATCAGTCACTGCATGTGTTTTAAGACTTTTACCAGCACTATGTTTTGTGTTATCTAATTGAATAAGGAGGTAAAAAACAGTCTTGTTTATTCTACTACTTATGTACTCATTGCTTGACATACAAACAACAATCTGTATGATCAAGTATATTGTTTATTATTTCAGGGAACAGGATGCATACTGTGGACTTGGTCAACATCTTCATTTCACTGCCTTTTGCTCAAACGCCAGCAAGACTGTAGCACAGACTACCTAAAGGAGTTGAACAACAGTGTATATGGATGATAGGTGCAGAAGGGAGAATTTAACACAGATTTAAAATTATTTGTTTTGTAGAGAGCTGACTGCATATGCAAATATAACTTCACACAGTTATGACCGTAAGGACCATCATCAGTAAAAACACCAAGAGCTGTGCTGCCAAGGCTGACAGCTCATGTACCTCAAGCGAAGCAGATGCTATGCTGCCCAACAGCATCACACTAGTGTGCTCACTGAGCAAGCCCAAAACATTTTTCCCATTGAAAATTGTCGAGGTTCTGGGGTTGGGATGACCCTGAGGTAGCAGAAAGTCTTTTTGCTCCCAACCCTGCAACCAGAGAAGTAGAGATTCGTCAGTTCTGCTTTTCAAGGTTGTTTATTTTTCCTTATCTATAACACTCTTTCCCTGACCAGCTGAGATCTGTCCAGCAGGTTGGGTTCCGGCACACAGTTTGCCCTTGGGGTGGTATTAACATTTTATACTAAGAACTACGCGTACTTTATTTACAATAATTTTCTAATACCTATCACCTGTGTTAGACAGTCTGTGCCTCTACTCTAAACCAGTCAAGAAGTGTCACCATCATAGCAGAAGATGGAGCACAAGAAGAAGAAGGACAGGACACGCCCAAATTCCTCCATCTTGCCTCTTGAACCCCCATTCTAAAACTCCAAAATCCTACTTTTTCACCCTGTGACAAATTAACTATCATTCTACTCAAACTCTTGTGGCTTGTAAATCTTGACACAAAGTTGGTAGTTTGTTCCATGGGCTAAAATCGAAGGCACAGTTGTTTTTGTCTCTGTGCCTAGGTCTCTGAGCCCCCTGCCAGGGTCTAGAGTCATCCAGGGCAGTCAGTGGAATATCCTGGGTTTGGTCAGAAAATGCATTACTACTGCTATACATCACACACAGTTCCTCTCAATCCTTGGAATAGTTTGGTCTAGAAGTAAAAGTTTCTATGACAAAGTTCACAGCTGCAATAACTACAGACTCAAATACACCACGTTTTGTTTGTACTGGCTCTTTTGTTTAGACTGACAGACTCATACAGAGAAGTGCAATGGATTGTTTCCATTTTCTTCTAGTCTTGACATTCCATATTCAAAATTAAAAGTTGAGTTATTTTGAGGGTATAAGGAGAATCTCAATCCCATCTTCAGCAGATGTACAGTTACAGCACAAGGCATCTACAGCACTTGACTGGGGCTGGGCTCCCTCCCCAAGCAGAGTTTGAACTGCTGACTCCCATTAACCACATCAATCCCCGTGGAGACTCTGCATACACTATTTACTTTTCCAAAATATGCCACGTTCTAGGTTCCTCTTTGCTGCTCCAAAAGCAACTTTGCACTTAAGGAAGATACAAATACAGTGTGACTAGTCTATATAATCAACACCACTGGTCTTTACTACTTTGTAAACTGCTGGTTAAGCTGTAAAAATCACTTCCTTCAAGTCAGCACTATAGGTATCAAATAAGTTAAGAAATTCTCCTCTCTGATTAGTGAAGGTCAGCCTCTGTTGATTCTCCGTATCAAATGAATTTGAAGTTTTCATATCAGATACACTGACTTTGCTCATAAATACATTTTAAGAGGACAGGCAAAACATATTAAGAGTCCCTCTGGTTTATGATAATGTTCTTAGGAATGCAGAATTAAATAAGAATACAAAAAACATTGAATGCAAAGTTAAATACAATACAAACTTTATTAAAAATAGGTTGCAAGTGAAATACAGTAGAAATGGGAAACTACAGCAGTTTTGATGTTGTTTTTTTTTCAAATAATGCACAGACAAATATGAAAAGCACTTTTACACATATTCACACTTGACCCGAATGCCCAATAGCGGCCAAATCCACTCAACTGAAGGTTATAGGTATTTTTTTGCTAAGCCTTTTTCAGAGTCTAGCAGCAACAGTAATTCAGCCACAGCGTAAGTTTTTTCCTCAAGAAAAATGTGTCACTGTAAGGCTGCTAGTGTTCTCAAGATAAACTGGGAGAGGCTTGCTTTTGCTGATGAACAGACAAAGCAAGCATGCAGATCCTTCATTAACACTTTGAACCAGTTTAGTCATCTACTTCATATTTAACAGGTGAAACGGTAAAAGCACACTTTCAAATAAGAAACCTGAAATATGTAAAAAATATTTACACTCCAATTTTCTTTAACTTGCATTTATTTGTCATACAACTCTTATTAAAAGTGATTTCTTTCCTAAGGCAGTGAAAGTCTACCCCTTTGTATTTGGAAGTGTGCACAAATCCCTAAATATATATTTATAAGAGAACAATATGATACAGGGAAAAAAAATCATCTAAAGCCAGTAAAGGGCTCTGTCAAATAGAAAATTTGTTTGGAATCACAATATATATTGTCTTAACATCACACAATGAGAAAGACTCTGATGAGGTCCTTATTCCCAACATCATCAGCCACGTAAGCATAGCTGAGGAAATAGTGGGAGGAAAAAGATTAACAATTAAAAATTAAATAAGGCTATAACAACAGTGTGAAAAATTAGCTTGAACTGCCAAAAAGGCTTTCAGTACAACCTTAATAGGATGCCAGTAAAACCAGCTAGACAGAATGGGAGCTCACTAGCACTGCTTCCTCAGCATGAGCAGGGATGGTTCCTTGCTAGTACATCAGCTCTGTTAATGACCTTATGAATGTTCCCACTTCCAGACTGCAGTACTGTATTTGATGCTTTACACTTCAGTCTTCTTCTCTAATATGCCAATTGATACCTCCATAGAAAAAAAAAATATTGCTGAACTGATAATAACAGACTCATCAATACTGTTCCAGGCCTAATTGCCCAATAACTTCTAACCTGAATTTCTCAGAAAACATACCCACGTGTTCTGCTTACCTTCTAACTGTAATCCTTGCCTTTAAGACATTACTAACATTTTGGTCCTAGCTGATGAAGGGCCACTAAGTGTAGCCTACTATCTATTGCTTATGTAATTTTTAATGAAACAGTTATCCAAAGGTTGTTATCTTCACATTTTTTCAAAGTCTGAAGCACATATAATGGGGATACAACAACGTAGACTTTTCCGTAACTACAGATAACATCTTAGGCATTCATTTGAGACCCAACAAATACATAGGAAAAGAGATATTTTTATTCCAAGATTCTATCTAGAGAATGTGTGTTATGCCAGTACTATGTAATGGTAAGATCTGTATTGATATGCTGATCCTTCTATGAACACCATACAGTCTGTCACACTTGCATATGAAACCTTATTTAAGGTGGCCCAGACATTGGCTTCTTGTCAAACAACCTAAAATACTAATTTCTAGTGCACAGTTTAGTTTAGGCAGTTCAAGCTATTCTCACTCTCTCTGCTCAGCAGCTAAAACAAAAGTGTGTCTGTAAAACACCAGGAAACAGAACTTATCTTTGACAAGTGCTACTTGGTCTGGTGCAAAAGAACTTTACCCCCAAAACAGAAAAAAAGTTACCTTCACGTGATTCGTATCTTTAAAATTTTACAGTGCTTTCATTGTATAAACCACAAGCTTCTGGCAAAGTAATCAGAGTTTTCTTGCTATTGCAACATCTCTAAGTCTTAATTAACAGTCTTAGATATAAAGGAATCAAAGTCATTCCTTTCAGAAAACATTAATTTTCTGTTCATACTTAGTAGTGTGCTCCCAATCTCAATCCCTCAATTTGGAGATCATCCATTACATCTGATAAGGTGCTTTCATCTTATTTTGTGTTCAACTCATTTTCCAGTTCCATTAGTTTCCTAGAAGCTTTTACTTTATTGGATACATCCTGACCCTGTGAAAAAAGTCGCTGGCGTTCCCTGAACGTCAGGTTTTCTGGTGCTCCAGGTAAATCTGCATCTTGACTGGAAAGGAAACAAAATATTTTTTATAATTCTCACCTACAAGATCCTTAAATATAATCATTCTTGATGACATGTAATGACAGCTGTTTTGACTACAGCAAAGCAGTCTCCATTCTGTGTTCTGAAAGGTTTTGTTCCTCACATATACCTTTAACTCTGACATTGTGCTATCACTTAAGAGAAATTCATGACTTGACCATTTATTGCATGTCAAAATAAATGGAAATGCTTGCCAATTTCCAGCATGAATGGCAGGTTATAAACTAAGGCTCTGCCTGTGTTAGCACAGCATTACTGCTCTCACTAAACTAGTAAGCTTTTCTGTGGTGGTACATGTCTAAGAAAAAGCACTGGAAGACAAACCTTTTCTTGTCCCACCATCAGTATGCTACATGGTAAAGCCCGTATAAGATATATATACAACTTAAATCTTTTATGCTTATTACAGGTTTTGTAAGAATGCCACTGGAGAGGTACTGTTCAGATTTATAAATACACCTAAACCAGCTGAAGCTGCTCATTTACAGTGATCATTTTGTTTACTTAGTTGTAGTGCCAAAACTCGTTGCTGTTCAGTAGTGCTTCAGATCATCTAAGGACTTGTGGAGAGAACTTAGTTGTGTTTTATAGTAACCCATAACAGAGCCAACAGCAGAACTCTGGAGCAGCCCCCAGAGATACAACAATGACAACAGAAAATACTGCAGAAGCTAGCCAAGTCAGTTGTATAAAAGTTAATGGACTCCTGTATATCACCTTTTAGATCTTTTGTCTCTTGGATCCCGATAAACTTCCCCAGCAGCTGCTCCAGTAGATCCAGTGTATGAATTTATTCCTTATGCAAAAGAAAGAAGTACGTTTAAGGACAGCAGCTACAACACAGAAGTTTTATACTGTATTCCTTCAAAAAGGTGCAGTGCTTCTTTCAAGAAACAATCTCTAATGAGAATCATAAATAATCAGAAGTCATCTGACCTCTAGAATATTTAATTTCAGTACTATTAAATTCAAACCCTCTTAAATGGCCTATTTTTTTAATTCCTAATTTTGAGTCAAACCTCATTCTGTTTAGATTATCCAACACATGCCAAATCATGGTCTTTATCTTATTATGCCTTATTGTAAAACAGATACTAGAAGCAGTTCAAGGAGATCAACACAGTGCAACACTCTTCATTATCCTGTGACAAACTTCACAGGAGGTAAGTTAGCTGTAGCTCCTCCCTTTCTGAGGCTAAAAGTAAGGAAAGATGAGTATGTACCATCTTTGCAATTCAGGAGAATCAAAATTTTAGTCTCTGTTAAGTCTGATACACAAACTGTATCACTCAGAAGATGGCCCCTTCCTCCTGCTCCTGAATTTAAATTTCAAGTCTTGCAGCACTGCACCTTTAAGTTGATACAACACACAGATTTTACACATTATATTAATTCCTTGTAAAGGCCACAAGACAAAACCTTTTATTTCCAATTAGAAGTTTAATAATTTAATTTATATTTAAGACCATATTATCTTAATAACTGTCAGGAAAAGAGTAAAAGGAAGTGTAGCACACGACTCAGATTTGTCTTCAGATAGTTCTATTCTCAATATTGTACATGTTATGTCTTGTGAACCTTCTTTGGTACAAAAGGAGATGTTTGCTTCTTCCACTGGTACATCTAACTTCTCAGAAATATTCAGTAATTCTGAGTGAGGCTAGAACACATAAGACAATTTAGCTAATGTGCTGTAGGCCAAATTTTTTCCACCAAAAATTTGCAGCATACCAAATCATACTAGGTATGCCAGGCATATAAAGATTTTTTTCCTCTCAGTTGCGAGTCTTACATTCCTGTAAGTAATGCCTTCCCTACTTTGAAAAGCTTGTGTCTGGATCCACAAGCTGTGGGTCATGGTTTCATTTGCATTTGGATAGTGGTTTTCATTTGGGTGTTGACTTTTTCTTTGGTGAGCTGACAGACCCAATGGTCTTTAAAGACCCAGTGGAAGAAAGCACAAGAGCAAAATTTGCAGAAGCATGGTTTACTAGAGTTAACACTCAGAACAGGAAAGAGCTGTAAAGGACAGGAATGTAACAGAGTCAGCGAGATGGGAGATGGTCAAACTGCACAGTGAATTCTGCATTTTGTGCAAACGGCTTTGTACATTACGCAGGCAGTCTTCATAGAAGCTTGAACAATCAAGTGAAGTAAACCTGTTCTCATGGCTAATTTAAAAATTATGAAATAAGAGTATTCAGAATTAGTTGCATGGTTTATGAATTAGGCTATTAATGGCGAAGCATCATACTACAATATTCCTTAATTGTTACCAAAACCCTAACCAAATCTTTGTAAATTGTCCTTTCGATTTTTTTCCAGGACCAACAAATGTGCACAAACAATATCACTGAACATTTCACTTTCCTGACATTCATTTTTCAATTAATATTAAGCAGAGCAGGATTAGAAATGCAATTATATACTAAACGGCATTCTGAGTTGTGGATGATGGGATGCAGGGAGAGTGGTGGTGACAACTAGTGATTAATGGCTCTAGGGTTGCCTAATTCATGACATATACAGCCTTTAAAGTGCCAAATAGAGAAGGGAAGCAACGGCTTTTGCAAACCCACGTGCTGTGATGGAAGGCACATTTTACTTTTTATTACAGTCAGTTTGAAACAAGAATTCCTAGAAAAAGAAAGTCCTTTGAAAGGAAAGAAATTAAGTACAGACATACAGTACCAATGTTTCATGTCAAAAGCACGCCATTTCAGAATTTTCTTAATTCTTTGTGATACCTGGTGTTCAAAAGCTAAAGTCCTTCTGGTACAAAATTGGCTATAGGTTTATCAGTGATTTCACATGCACTGTAGTAGGTATTATGGTAGTACACAGCAGGTAGAGTCCAGAATTATACTCCAGTCTAATGAAAACACATTGAAAAACTAAAACCTTCCCTCACCTTTCTTTAAGATTCAGAGCCTATTACAGAGCCAGGCAGGAGTGACAGTGGGTTTGCAGAAGAGAGGCTATTACCACAGAG
The DNA here is from genome assembly GCF_017590055.1 of Onychostruthus taczanowskii. NCBI lineage: Eukaryota > Metazoa > Chordata > Aves > Passeriformes > Passeridae > Onychostruthus > Onychostruthus taczanowskii. The sequence goes on along the minus strand of NW_024499140.1, from coordinate 156,071 downwards.
ACTACTACATCCTGATATCTCACAGGCAACACCAGTGTAAATTACCAGGCTTCCCCCACCTTTACCGGAGAATCACAGTGGATACTTTTTTTATGCAACTTGGGTGTTGTGCTGACCACAAAGAGTGGAACTACTGATCATCAACTGCACCAGTGGGACAGTAATTATAACTGAGCTAAACTGTCCCTTCAGCAATATTAAAAACTACACAGTACTGTGCAGAGCTTCTCTTCAGCACAGGAAGCAGTTCAATGGTAGCAGAAGCTAATCTGCCCTGCAAAAGAAAGGATGCTAATTTTCCTTGCTGGAAAAGGATGACTTGAGCCTCAACTGAACAGGATGTGGACAAGCAGTTCAGTGGCCTTGTATATATCCTAAATTAGATTCTCATGCTATTGCAGCTGGATTAGAAGTGCTTCTAATAGATGGAACCTATTTGGAAGCTCATATCCTCCCTATGCCCAGGGCACACTGCTGAATAAAGGAAGTGAGCAATTTTCCTGATTTGTTAGGTGGCCAAAAAAGTGATGAGGGATATAACATACTATAGGATTCCACCTGTGCCACTAAGACTTGAATCCAGCAAACAAGTTGATGATTCAGCTAGAAGCCAGCATAAACACCTTCCCTTGGGATCTCAGGTGACTTGCTACCTTGTTCATTTTAGAAGGATGAATTGATCACATAGAGTTGGTTGTCAGGCACTTGTTAACCTCCAGTGTAAGGAAAAAGAATAAACTAGGACAATGTCCTGGCCACCATCTTCAAGAGAATATAGAAGAAAACAAATGTAGAAGTACCAGCAGATGCTGCTGTTTAAAGACGAAGTATTATATCAATAAAGTGCAATCTTATCAGAGTGAGACCTACTGAAAGTGTCAAGTATACAAGATTTCTCCTATACAGCAGCAGTTAAAAAAAATCCCCAAACTTTGGACTGAATTAGCTTTGAATTCAAGAGTATAGTTCAAGTAGTACTCTGCAGGCAAAATACAGTGCTAAAGTTACTGGCAGCTAGAACTCTAACTGAAATTAAACTTCATTATGGTTGGCTTGGAGTTATACTACAACAAGATGAGGAGTCAAAGAAACACAGAGGTGTAGAAAGGAAGGGAAGGAGTAAAGCAAACAGTACTAAGATGAAGTTTACATTTTTTTGTCTCTCTGCAAGGAAACTGCACTGTACAAACCAGAAATTCAGGAATGGTACCTAATACATGAAACTAACTGCAAGACCTGTACTTCTCTTGGTGCTTGTGTATTTACATCTACAAATGTAATTTTTAAAGCCATTTGCACACTCTATTAAAAGAAAGAGAACCCTGGTACCAATAACAAAGCAGAAGATAAGTTCTGTCCATGAACCCATCAAGAGAGGTTTCCTGTGTTCAAGAAAGGTGCACTTCCAGATGCCCTGAATAAACAGTAGTCAGTCATACAAAACAAATCACTTAGAGATACAGAGTGAAAGCCAAAACCAACAGTACTTCAAACTGATTGAGTTAAAATAATTTCTGATTCATACATGAAAGATGGAATTTTTGCTTTTGAAAAGTTTGGGTAAAGAGCAAGAAAATTTGAGAGATCAAAGTAATTAAAAATTGAAGGATTCATATTAATATCAGGATTTAAGTTAGATCACCAGAGTGAAAACAGTGATTAAGGAAGGGGGAAATCACAAAATAAGTGATTCAATCTAGAGCCCTGGAGTTGAAAATATGAGGACAGTTTTGTAGAGATGACTTATTTCATTGTTTCTACCTTTAGAGCTGTTGGCATGGATGAAACTTGGTTTGTTTGATGGGAGCGGGGGCTGGCTTTTTTTGACAGTAGTACTGTTGGCATTGACGGGAGATGACTGGAATGAGTTGGAAAGAAAGATGCCATCTGAAACTGGGCGAGGCTGGCGGGAGGGCTGCTGTGGCTTAAGGGTGGCAGGAGGAAAGTCACCATAAGATTTTCTTGTGCTGGAGTACTTATCCTGACCTCCTAGATTGGAATCCTCCTCCTCATCATCATCATCATCATTGTATGCAACAAACTTGGCAGTATAAATCGTGTCAGGGGAGAGGACCTGTGTTTTGAGGTAAGAGGTGTTTCGCTGAGGTGGGGGAGGAGGAGCGTTAGATGAAGGGGTTAGGGATGGGAGTTCATATTCCCGTGGAAGTGGAGGTCTGTACAGACCAGGCTCGTCAGGTTCCAGCAATCTTCGTTCAGCCTCATCATGCTGCCTGCGCCTTTCAGCCTCTAAGCGACTGTAATACTCCTCTTCCTGGCGCCTCTGAAAGCCCAGAGGAAACAGAAACACAGTGGTCAGACATTTCAATCCATGAGATTTAAGCTTTTCATCACTAAGCTACAAACATCTTCTGTCAATCTTTTTTGTCTCCTTTTCTGGCAATAAGCAGGGCATCTATATGGACTTGTACAAAGAATATTTACTACTAAGAGTGAATGTTTTTTGTGGGTGCACTGGTGTTTGGCCAGTGGTTAAACCATCACATTTGCAAAAAAACAGCAGCCATTCCAGTAACACCCTGTGTTACTGGATGGCTGCAGGTTTACCACTGCCTATGGTCACTAAAGCAACTGCCTGTGTAAACTAAGGGCATTCCAACATTTATTACTCAAACTGTAACTACAGTTAATAAGGTGCAGATTTACTAAAGCTGTAGAGAATCTGTGGGAGAGGAATATAAGTAAAATTAACTACAACCTTAAAAAGGAACGTTGTAATTTTGTTTCATGCTTATACAATGTAAATTAGTCAACAGAGCCTTGGAATAGATGACTCCTAACAAAGTTTCTAGTATAAACATCAGGAAAGCTTCTTTCACGCAAAAAAATTATTACAAATAAATTTTCAAAAACAGGCATCAAACAAATACTGTTAGAAGGCATTTAAAACAGAAACTATGCTAATATTTATATGAGGTTACTGTCTTCTATGTATTCTTCCTCTTTACAAGACTGTTCTGTTTTTAAACTAAATTAAAAGCTGTTGTCTCAGACACATTGTAAACTAATGTAAGGGTTTATTCAGTAGTTTGATAACAAATGAGGTGTATTTGGGAACTGTATGTACATTACAAAACCCTTTGGGTATAAGTTTAGTGTAATTTCTGCTAGGAATATGTTACATTTGAAATAACCATCATTTCTGGTTTTAATCCACATGCTTTAAAAAATCCACCTTAAATGTTTATCTGTCCAACACTGAGTCAGTTATCCTGAAAAAATAATAAATAGATCTGATCTTGTTCATCTGCAGCAAAGATGTGAAACTCATCTCCTTGTACTACTCTCTAAAACCATTTTACTGATGGTACTGAGTTCTGAATTGGTAGAAGCATCTCAGTCAACATCTGTCAGTGAAAACTCTTTCAAGTGTGATCCAAATGTCATTTGGCTGCATCATTGTCAGAAGTTAAGAAAGCCATAGTTGTTTTCTCTTGGTTGCATTTTTTTAAGGTCCCTACAGTCTACTTTTAAAAATTTTCCTCACTTCAGATACATCTTCCTCACTACTCTCTTTTTACTACTTCTTCCACTCATCAAACCATACTATTTATGGGAAACAATTTAACAAAGCTTGAAAAATAAATGAACATAGTTAAGGTATTTAAAGTTTGGGGGCTTTTAAAATGTATTTGCACCTTCCAAGATGAACAATTTAAAAGCTAGCCTTCTTTCTGAAGTCAGTGTGCCTAAAAGGCAAACTGAACGAAAGTAACTGCTTTCTCTAGGAACAAAAAGGTCTTAAGAAACATGCTGAGTCAAATAAGTTGCTGTGTCTTCTAGTTTTATCAGTAAAGCTTGTCCTATTCATGTATAATGTTTGAATTGAACCTACAGCTCTGAATTTTTATAATTTGACTGCACATTTATCTGCTGAAATTATTTACTTGCTTTCTAGAAACCACTTTCCTCCTACATTCCAAACAAAAAACCAATATGGAATATTCATCACTACTCATTGGATTTCATAATTCTCTCTGTATCTATATTAAAAAATACTAGAGAATATCTAAGTGCCATCTACTGGGACATAGAAAAACCCAATAGCACTAACTGAGCCATGATAATAAAAAAGGTATGCAATTTATGATGGGAGCTGAAGAGAAACAGGAAGTACCTGATTTCTTCCATAATTTTCAGAAAGGCTCTGAAAGTAAGAGCCTTGCTACTGCTAAAAACCTTCAGGCACTAAGCCCGCAGTACTACTTCAGCAATACCAGTCAACTCCAGCCAGCAGGAATGGGCTGTTTGTTTAATTCCTTTTTGGTTTGGATAGAACAAACTGAAGCCTTGGGCCATGACCCTTATCACCAGGGCTACTGTGTTTAAACCCTGCTGACCCAACACTGAGCTGGTACTGGCCAGGCTGAAGAGGAAAGGCCTGCAAGAACCCCTGTGGCACTCAGAAAACCACAACCTTTTCTTCAGCCTCTCTCCTGGTCCGCTCCTCCTCTTGCTGTCTGCGCTCTTCTTCCTGCCTGGCCCTGTCTTCTGCTTCTCGTTTCCGCATTTCTTCCAATTGTTGCTGCCGTCTGCGCTCTTCATCCTGTAACTAACAGACACACAATTTTAATTGGTCACTGACATGGGCAAGATGGGTCAAAAATGTACCTAAAAATGTAACTAAATACTGACATCTAAAAATAACTCATTCAGCAGAAAATGTTATGCTACAGATTCATTAATACAATTTCCAGTCATTATGAGTATGCTTTGTTACACTGGCTTGCCTAAAATCCCCAAGGGGGAAAAAAACCCAAAATACAGACACGCAGAACTACATACATAAAAGCACAAATTACACAGGGAGACATTTTTAGCAGTCATGTATGAACTCCCAGTAAAAGACTGAGGTGACTCATGTCCCAAAGAGCTTCAACAACCATAGTCTCACAGGTACAGAAAAAAGAAATTAAATACTTAGAACCAACAGCCCACAGCTCCAGCAGTCAATTGTTTTTTTTTTATTCTGGATTAGAATTTAAGCACTGGAAAATCATGACTCAGTCAAAGGGTCAATCCATTTAAAGTATCAGGCTCATTCAGCAAGTCTGCATATAGTCTCAGGAAATAAAATCTCCCACTGTATTTGCAGCAGATGGGTTTTGGAAAAAGAGAGAGTGAAGGAAAGAAAACTTTTGACTACTGGGATGAAACAGCTCACAAGAACAATTCAAGTCCAGACAGACAATACTGGCTTATATATGTGTATGATGCTGCACAGACAGAAAAATTGAGCACAATCCAAACTTTGCATGATTCATTAAAGCTAACAGTATATAAGCCCTTGATGGACAGGAATATTCACTGACACAGTAATACAAGTAGAAAATAACTGGACTACATGCTGTGTTATTTCTTACTGTTGCATGTTTTAAAGTAATTTTTTTCCTCCACACATTTTTTTAAAAATCCTTATTACTATAAATCAACAAATTATTTGATCTTGCTATAAACTGCATGTAACAGGGATACTTTTCTGCTCCTGGATTTTATTTTACAATCCAAATTCACTTACAGAAAAAGACCCTTAAGACACAAAGCAGTACAAGAGAGAAAGAGAAATTAAATATTAATAGACTTTGTAAGGACAACCTTCATGCAAGGTTGTCCTCCCCAATTAATTAATTAATTTTAAAAGTATATTAATTAAATTAATTAATGAATTAAATTAATTAATTTTAAAAGTATAAACAGTTTGGCTAATTTTCTTACAATTATTTCCCCCCATTGTTCATTTTTGAGCATGAAAGCTAAAGAACAAAATTAATTTGGTGGATGTATTTTAGAGGATATTACCTCCAAGTAAATTCCCCTTATCTAGGGCTAAAACTTTGTCCTTCCTAACTGAAAAAACAAAGATCAAGCACAGTTTGCACTGCAGAGCAGGGAACGGAGTAGTTAACCAACTCCCTGCTTGGATTAGGACTTCTCATCTTAGTTATTGGAAAGACATTATTTTAGCAAAGGAGATAATATTCCTGTCAAAAGGAAAGACAGCTTGTAATTCACAAGTGTTTATACAAGAGAAGGGACTTCCTCTTAATAATAAAAAAGAAGAAAAGAAAAAAAAAAAGGCAAAAACTGCATAGTGAGAAAATACAGGAAAATTTCTGTCCCAACTACATTAGAGAAACACCCTGAACATGGCAGTTACTGCTCCTCAGGTTATGGCATTATTGCTCAGCAGCAAATATTCCTATTCAAAAGCACTTAAATAGGAAAGAATTTCCAACTAAATTATTGAGAAAGTAGGAATAGTTTATTTAATTGCCTTCTGACCATATCTAAAGAAAGAAGGCAGAAGTGACCAAACTGCCCACCTGGGAACTGTTGTTATCATCTAAATCATAAGAATTGGGAAGACAACTGTATCCAGGTCAGAACCTATTCTAAACATAATACAGGAAAATGGCTAAAAATTGTATGGAAGGCAGAAGTGAGAATACAGCAACTATTAAGAGATGACATTTAATTTCTTGATGATTACTAACTAGTTTCTAATTTGGAGCATTCCCAGACCAAGGCAGGGAGCAGTAGGATGATGAGGTATGCCAGAGCACTTGCAGGCATTTGTGTCTGTAATTCTGTGTGTACAACAGTATCCAGTTCTAACTTTACCCCAAATTTTCAAGATGCAAAGGAAAATCAGCTTTGCATCTCACTTCTAGTGAGAGGGCTGTAAGATTCCCAGGTTGAGTATTTTGATTGGATGCTTCTCTACCCCAATCAGTTTTACTTTTGTTTACAAGTCATGTTTTCACCGGATTTACTGTACTACCACTATCTCCTCCAAAGCCACGTGTTTATATTTTAAGAGGGAAGAACAACTAATTCGTACAGCCAGAGTGATGGAGAAGAGCATTCTCTCAGCTGTAACCAAGTAAAGCAGCTGAGCACAAAGCACCAATTCTTTTCCCCTGCTTTGACCCAGTTCTACTGCAAAGTGCCAACTGTTTGCTCAGTCACACAACTTTGTCTCCCTATTGCCAACATATACTCGCAGCACTACTCCTACACCTAGAAGAGCAGAGAAGTCCACCTTTCCTCCGAGCTATTGCTCTTGGTAAAGGGGTCAGTGGGCTGATCCTATCAGGAATGTTAAGATATTCACAGGACTGGCAGGCCATTCTCAAATCCAGGACATTTCAAATTTCAGAAAATATTCATTTCTCCAAGCACTGCTTATAACATCCTAAAAGATGTTCCAGGAGAACTTTAAATTTATACCTATTTATTTAATGACAGCTAAAAAGCTGTGTCAGATCTCATAGGGCCTGGGGAATTTAAAAAAACAAACACTATCTAAGCTGATAATTCTTGTATTAACTGTTCATCACCTTCCTTCAGCCTTGTAATTAGCAGAACAGCTATCAACAATGCTCACCTTAGACATACAAAAAAAGCATCAAACATGACAACGTTTCGTTGTTGGTTTTGCGGTTTTTTTAGAAACAAAGTAGGAATTACTTGGGTATATGAAGTGGCATTGTTTAGATGCATTTATGTCTCAAAAGTCACGTGAATGGGATAAAAATAATGAAATGATGAATTCCTGCTGGGTGTAGTGTTCAGCTATTTTAGAAGTAGCTTGCTGCTGCCTTTTTTTAAAGCTAAATTTATGAACATCATAAATCATCAACTGATTCAGGCCATGCATCCATCTAGCCCAGTATTCTGCTGTCTCTGACCATGGCAAGAAGAGCTGCACATGAGCCTGCCCTTTTATTCCAGCATTCCCCCAGCATTTAGCAGATTATTAGAGAGGTCAGCTGGTAGTCTTGCCTAATCCTCTGAGCAGCTGTTCGCCAGCGTGATATCTATGCATCTGTCTAATCCATTTTTCAAACTGGTGATACTGTCTGCCTTCACCAACCTCCTGTTGCTGAAAGATCCAGATGTTTGCTGGCTGCTTGGAAAAGCACTGTATCTATCTAGCCACAGATCCAGGAATCAAGGTTTGAGCAAAAAAATATAGGTAGTAATTAGAAAATATTGATAAGATTCTAAGTCTGAAGAATCCATGACTTCTGGCTTGTCCTTAAATTCAAAAAGGTGAAATGCTTCACCTGTTCCACTGCTGTAAACTGTTTAACACTCACGAAACACACAGATACAAAACTGAACACCTTAGATTTTATAGGTTACCAGAAGTATGCATTTTAAAATGTGATTTTCATAAGGCAGTGCTGAATATCCAAATCCATATTTTGAACCGACACATTGACAGTTTTTCCAAGCAGCACAAACTAAATTTTACTAACATCCCCTTTCTTTAAAACTGGTAGACTAATTACACAGAAATTTACTTTGAAGGGAATGTATTTCTGCTCTGGAAGACTACAAAACTCCTTCTCCATGTCCAATGAGTGCAATAAAATACAAAATTAGCTGGAGTCATAGCAATTACTGCTCCAGTTTGAAAGCCTACCATGTTTTAGGTGCAAGAGAATAGTATTAACCAATTGAAACTGAAATTATATGGTAACTTAATGATTGCATGCTTATGCAACCAACTTGGAAATATCAGTTTGGAAGTGATTTCTGAGTTTACAGTCCATTTTTGTGTTGATGCCAAAACCAAACACCTGTAACACCTGCAAACAACAGGGTGTCCACATGTGCTGAAGAAGTATGCTGTATTATTAGGCTCTCAATACCATTTCCCTTCAAACTGTAAAAGAAGTGTTCTTAGAGCTCTTCTAAAACCTGCACGGGTGTGAAAGTGAAAGGAAGCAATCTTACCTCACAGCCTGTTCATTCAAAGTTATTAGTAAGATTTTGTAAACAAAATTGCACCAATCAGCAGGTACAGTTTTATGTTAGACCACTGCTGTAACAAACAAATCAAGTCTGCAAGCAGAACACAACATCTAAGAGGAAGGAAACAGAGGGAAAGGATCACTATATCTGAAAACATTCAAATGCATGCTTGCAGTTAACTTACTGCTTACAGTATTCATAATGATCTCTGAACACCCAAAGATGCCAAATCACCATCCAAAGCACATAGGACTGTTAATAATAATAAGGAACTGAAATGGGAAAGAGATATTGAAGAGAAAGAAACAAACATACCAAATCTAGAACAGAGATTGCTGGCACAGCAGTCTGCTGCAGGTAGTAAGAAAGGGGAAAAAAAGAAAGATGCAGACTGTAAATAAAGATAGGTTAGATATGTGATATTTCAAAAGCATTTTCTTTTATTTGTTTAGTTGGCTGCTTTAGAATGAGGAACTGAATGGACATAAATGTGAAATACAGAAATTAAAACAAATAATCCAAAATGTTTATCACTCATGCAACACCTCAGTAGATCCACAAAGATGCTACTTAACTGCATCTCTAAAAGCAAAATGTAATCAAAATTAAAACATGAATTCAGTTCAAGACAACTGTTATTTTTTCATTTCAAAATGTTCCAAAAAGCTGGAAGAACTTCATGCACAGTGTTTTAAAGCCAGCACTTCCAGAGAAGACTAATATTGTTATGCAATACAACTGGGTTTGTTTTTTTTTTTTAATTAACATGTGGGTTTCTTAGCCTTGCCACAGTAAAACTTTTAAGTCACTGTTTAGTATAATGGCAGTTCTACATGAATTTTTATGCCCACAGATAACTGGCTATGTGCCACAAATGTCCTGTTAGCAATGCTGGACTTTAGGGAAACCTGTTTGCCGAATACATATTTAGCTTTTTCTTTCTTCAGTTTCCAAGTTTGAGGTATCGATTGTTTTACACAGCAATAAAGTTAAGCATAAGGGAAAAAAAAGGAAAGCAATGCAGACTGCAGCAAATATGACAAGAGGAAGTTTAGGAAATGAAGCTGCCAAAACAATCGTGAACTCAAATCCTACTCAAGTCACTAGCTATTTCTGTATGTCAAAACAAGCATGTCCAAACATTTCTCAGGAATTAAACACTGCTTATCACAGAATTAAGTCAACTTTTCAAGACAAACACACAGAAGACACTGAACATATTACAGAGCTAGCTTTTAAGCCTGGAAAAGCATAGCTATTGGTATATAATTTTGGAATCCATGCGGTTGTTCAGGAAAGAATAGATTTTCCTATAGACACGTTTTCTCAGTAACAGTAGATTTAGCAGAGGAGGAGACAACAGCCACCAGCAACAGTCGTTAAAAATTTCACCATACTATTGAGTTGTATTATCTTACTACATATATTATGAGCTTTCACAGAACTGAAGCTAAGGTAAGCAATCCTCAGATGCTGATTAATCTGGACACCATGAAAAGTCCAGGCCTGTAGGAGTCAGAGCTCTAGACAGGGTGTACACCACCCAAAACCACACAGCTCAAGCAATGGTCCCTCCACTGTTGATGTCAGCACTGAGGGGTGGTAAAGGTAGAGGTAGCAGCTACATCAGACCAGCAAGTTGGAATGTCTGTTTAGCTCACTACTCCGTGGAAACCGTATGCATTCGGTGTCTGTGTTCATGACCCAAAACTATAAAGAAAAACTTTTAGAGGTAAATACATTGCGGAGGGGAGGGAGAAATCACACTGTTTTTATTCCTGATTCTCCTACAAATTTTTGTAATTTCAAATGTTTTTGCTTACCTTTCTGCAAGCAAACCTCTTTACCATATTTTACCTTCTAATCATATTCTAGGTACATGGCAAAAAACCTTTATCCAAAGGGAACTTTTCTCTCCCCAAAACCAGAAAAGTAAATCCAATTGCTAAATTGAATTCTATAAAAGGTAGCTTTGATACTTTTGCAATACATTACTTAACTGATGAAACCAGTCTGAGTTATTAATTTTAAAATTCAAGCCATTTAAGAAAGTGTCATTCTCTTTTACTCTCTAAGAACATCAAAATACTCAAAGCATGAAAATCCACCAAGCAAGAAATTTACAGTATTTTTTCCTAGAAAGGATTTTACCCTTGCTCTTCTTTCTGCCTCCAGTCGCTGCATGATGAGCATAGTATCCACCTCATCATCCTCCTCTTCATCATCATCTTCATCTTTTTGCTTTGATTCTTGCAGTCGCTTTTGGAACTGCCACTCAAGCATGAGTTTGCGGAGGCGGTCGTTTTCTTCCGCTGTACGATCAGGTTTGTTCTGAAGTTCCTGAATCTCTTTACTCAGCATGTCCACGATGTGCATCTGTTGCTGCTTCTCCAGTTTCTCCTTCGCATCCCGTTTCCACGGATCTGGAGAGAGGCTATCACCAGAGGACAGTTCTTCCTTGCTGATAGTAATGTACTGCAGATCTCTCCGCTCAATAGTCCGCGGCTGCTGTTGGGGCTGCAGCTCTCGAATAACTGTTTCTTGAGACCTCTGCAAAGTTGAGGGCTTTTCTGATTTCACTTGTTGAAGGGAGACAGGAGAAGCCACAGGCTGAGCAGAAATAAGTGGCTGAGAACGCATTTGGCCCAGTTTTCTCTCCTGCTCACGACGTTTCCTTTCTCGTTCTTCTTCCAAACGTGCCTTTTCCTTTTCATACCACCTCTGATGCTCTTCTCTTTTTTTACGCTCAGCAGCAGCTACCTGGGAGGATGCTTGTGCTCCTATCTGATTCGGAGGAGGTGGTGGAGGCAGAGGCAAATCCATTTGTAGTTCATCAAATTCAGCAGCATAATGCACTGGAGGAGGTGGTGGTGGAGGGGGAAGATCTGTTCTGATGGGCTGGGAAATGGCCACTGGAGTTGGCTGGCTAGTGGCTGGAGTTTTCCAACGGCCAGGTCCACTTTTAGTTAAACAAGAACCAGGCGACACTGGTTTGGAGGAATGGTTCAGGTGTTCCTGGCTAGATGTGCTAGAATCCACAGACGAATTCATCCACTGATCGCTGTCTGACTTCCGATCGATGTACTCCACATCCTTCCGTATAACAACTTCCGAACGATTCCTCTCTGGCTGGAAAGCTTTGTCTCTGAGCTCTTCCTGGGAACGAGCTACACGCTGAAAAATATTAAGCAAGGCATGTGTATCACAGTTCATCCACATTAAAACATATTTGAAAATGGCTTACAAAACACATTCTTGTTACTGAAGGTAATACTTTTAATGAATTCACCATTTCCATACCCAGTAGGTTTCCCAAAACCAACAATAAAATATTCTTCTCAGTCTTCTTAACTCATTCAAGTGATGGAAGACTTAGCAAGCTCCTGGGAACTGCCTGGTAACTGGACTGGGAGGAATGATGAATTTAAGCTGGCGTTTAAGCTGAAAACCTCCCCAGCTTGCACAGTTTCTCAGGACTATCCCTGACACTCCCTCCCCCACGTGTCAGTACAAGAGTCCTGGTAGCTCTCAGCAGTGGCTCAGTCATACCAGCTCCACCATTCAGACTTCAACTGGTTTCACTGAACATGTTTCCTATTGGGAAAGCAAACACAAAGGCTGCACAGAGAGAGAGACAGAGAGAAGACCGCCTCTGCCTACCCTCCTCCATTAACAGGAGAGATGCCCTGCAAGAAGCTCCCATTACTAACACAATTCAGGGTACAGAATCCAGGCAGGCAGTCTAGTTCTACCTGTTCCTGGAACATAAGTATAATGGACTGAGATTTTTGTCACTTTAGTGCAACACCAAGTCTTTTTCTATAGAACCTCTGGGTCCCATTGCACTGAACAACCACCTGAAAAGGAACACTGGACCATAAACCAGGATTATTAAATCTGTTAATGATTTTCTTGAAGCAAGTATTCATACTTCCAATGTTAGGAACTGCTAAGTACTGAACACACAATGCACCAATTATCAACAACTGAGAGAAAACTAACAGAGCAAACTCCATTTATTTTCCTCCATCAATGACCTTAACCATGACCTCTAAAGAATGCCTTCTTTGAGAGGAACAAGTGTATTTTTTATGCTCCATTAGTCCAACAGAACTGAACACACAGTTATTTGTGGCAGATTTGCTGTAAAGACGCACCTAGCCAAAGTTTGCTAATGCCTTCAGAATAGGAAACAGGCATTTAGCAGCTTTTTTTTACAAGCCCAGTTCTCTCTGCAAAGATTAAAGTGCATTTTTTTTATTTTTGTAAAAGTTTTTCTTCTGTTTTCTTCTAATTTTCAACTTTAAAGAACTATTGTCTGGCAGGGAACAACTATTAACACTTTCAGTGCTAATAAGGAGTTAAACATTCTATTTTGCTTTAGCAAAATCCTTTTCTGCCTTAAGGCTGTATCTCAAATGCAGTGTCTGTCAACAACTTTAATAGATGGGCTTCATCTTTACCAGTTTAACCACGTCATCTAAGCTACTCACTAAAGCTTGTTTTAGGCAGGGGAGAGATGCATATCCAGGCAAAAATTACCATAGAATTCAGTTAAGACAAATGGGTAGGAACCATTCTCTGGAGACACCTGCCTCCCCCTTCTGCCATCACTGACAGAAAGCACATAGATGTTAACTATCCAGCTAAGATTAAGTGAGATGAAATAATGAAATGTGGAAGAGTTAAGCATGGAAATTCAGTAAAATATTTCTGTATCTTTTGCCAAAGTCTTTCAACTTGCAGCATTCCCTTTCAAAATTACCGTCCTACTTTGAGCAAAGCATCTATTTTCTTAATAGCCCAAATAACGAGAACTTGATTTCTATAATACTAAAAAACCACTAAAATAAAAGTGACTTTTTTACTGAATTCACTTGCCCATACATGTGTAAGCAACCTATACACAATTCTTTCTTTGCTTACAGAATTTCAAGATAATTTACACAACACTTTTCCAAAAGTAAAAGATAGGCCTGGTGTAAGCCTGTGCTCTTATCACTAATTAAGAAAGAGAACCAAAAAAAGAAAGGAAAAAAAAAAAAAAGGCACTCTATATTGTTAAGTCTGGTGGATTAGAGAAAGAAGATCATCCAGTAACTAGATTTAGTAGATCTAGGTTTAATTTCCTGTATGGATTTGAGTGAAGTTCTCACTAACAGGAGCAGAACAACACTGTATGTGAATTTCTGTAAGTGCAATGAGTGTAAATTAATTCCATGTCAAGATGCATCTACACTTTGATAATAGATACTATATGAAATTATATATTTCTTTTTTTAACTAGGAGCAGGGAATGTGTTTCAGTGAACATCCTGGATAGGTCTCAAAGAACTATTTTATTTCAATTTGAATACTTTATCACTTAAACAACACACCCTTCAGGCAAACATTTTTCCAAATAAGCCTTCTTGGAAGAATGGAGATTTAGTTTGCTTTTCAGAAAGCCACAAAACTTTTTACAAGATGAACCCTACTACCACTTACACCCCATTATCTCTGACAGGGGGATTAAAATATCCCAGATAACAGGTCTGCAGAACATGGTAACAAATTCTGTGAAAGGAAGGGGGGAAAAAAAGACAAAATGAGAAGGAAAAAAACCCCAAAGCATAGGGTTCCTGATCCCAAGCCCATCTTGGCAAAAGTATAGTTGTTGTTCCTATCTTATGGTATAGTTGTAGATAATTCCTATTCTGATAAAAGTCTCTAGCAGTCCAGGAATGGAAAGCAAACAGTTTCTTTCTGATTTGTTTCCTCATACTGAAAAAAATTACTTCTCACCTGCATGGTATTATTGATAGAATGATTACTTTCTGCCTGAAGCTGTGGTTTTTCTTCATAATTTGGCCACTGACTCTGAGCTGAACCCATTCGATCCTGCGACTTTGAAGCTGGGAATGTGAAATATTCTCTAGTATAGGTCTGTGTTGGGATGGGATAAGCTTCAGGTCGTGGTGGCAGAACCTGCTCCTGAAAAAGGGAGAAAAAAAATAAGGTAGGATTCTCTAATCATATAGATCTGTATGGAAGATTGTTCTAAACATGCATTTTCCAATTATTTTCTCTTGGCTCCTAAGAGCATTACTCATCTGGGACAGGAGATGAAGAGGTTGCCTAGTATCAAATATAACTGTGAGGTTATGACTCATGTTTTTATGGTCTCAAAGCGAGTATGCAACACTGTACAAACCTAAATAATCACAAGGACAATCATGAAGAAAATTTAACGAAATCATTGAAAACTTTCCAAACCTTTCATTAGCTGTAATAAGAAAAACCCCACCCAGTCACAAGCACTAGCACTGTGGTCAAATAGTTCAGTAAGACACTGGTTTGACTCAAGCACCCTGACACTACTATAATAGATAAAGTTTAACAGCCAGCATTTTGGTTGCCATTTCTGACCTCTGTACAAAGATTTCCAGTAGAGACTGAGGTTATTTTGGTGGTAGTTCCAGATGCATAAGCATTCTTTCCCCCAGGGCTTGGAGGCTGATCTGTTGGAAAGTTAAAGGAAGCATTTACATGACAGTTAAAAATAATTTACAGACCTTAACAAAGACTTAATAAAGTAACAGTACTCACAAAGTAACTACTATTTTTTCTCTGAGTAGTTCTAGCAAGAAGCTTGCTCCAAATGTTACCACTACACTGGTATTTTATACTTAATCCATTTTTAAAAAGTCACCCTCTTTTGAATACAACAGCCTCTGAAACTACTGAAGGAGGAATCTATCCCCAAAAGAAGGATAACTTTTCTTACTTGCTACATTGGGACTGGAACGATGATCAGCCCTGTTCTTCATCAATCTGTCATCCCCTGGCAGCTTCTTTGGTTCACTGTACTCTGTCCATGGCAGCTGAGGACTCTCAGGTGATCCATTTTGTGTGGAATTGTTATACAGCTCAAAACCTTCACTCTTTGGTCGGGGTTTACCTGAGCCATGGTGGTCAGAAACTGTAACAGTTGGATATGTAGTTTCTCCTTTTTACTTAACTACTGCCTAGCATATGTTTTTTCAAACCAGAGCTACCTTGAGCTTATATTTAAAATTTAAGTTCCCAGTAAAGCAAATGCTACATTTAAAAATCTTTCTTTCTTCAATTATGCAATCCCAATCTTCTATCAAATATACAGAATTCCCTCCATCTGTATTCTTCAAAAGAACTTCTGACAAGATACCGCAACAATTGGAAAATCTAAATACATTATACTGAAAGGTCTGTGGATGACTGAGACATATGGCATCTGGGATGGTGTTGTCAACTGTGATAAAAAGGATTTGCTCTTTTAACCCATTCTTTCCTATATTGGTACTACCCTGTATGTAGAAAATGTCTTCATTAACAAAATTATTTCCTTTACAATAGTATCTTTTATTGGACTTTAATATATCTTTTGTTAGTACCCTGAAGTAGGATGATAAAATAAAACATTGGAGAACCATCCAAGAACTTCTTATGATCAGACACTGAAACTTAAGGAGATAAGTTTCACCATTTCTAGTTTAAAAAAAAAAATTCGAAATTCAATGGCAAAATACATTCCAGGATTTCTGTTTACATTTATTTCTCTCCTACTAGTTACACTGCACTCTGTGGTTACAAGGAAGACATTCTGAGAGGAGAGAAGCTCTTATAAAAGGGACAAAAAATGCCATTAAGTTTAATGCCCTTTATATTAATTATATTCCATTTGTTAAAACAAAAAATAATTCAAATCAGAATTGTGTTTAAATGCATAATTAACTTTTGAAAGGTACATGTGCAAAGGATTTATTAATTACTAGACTAGGAAAATTTCAAGCGGTATTTAAAACCAGATGAATTTCTGATAAGGAAGAAAATTTCCTTTTTTCTGTGCAATTACATTTCTTTTCTGATTTAGTGTTATAGTATTACTTGGTAAGATACCGTAAATTTTTCTATTTTCTGCATTCTTGTGAATGCAGGAACCAGACTTACACAGCTGTTATTAACATCAATATTAGTATCTTTACCTCGTTGCATCATTGGGGATGGCTGATTAAGCAGGGTTGCCAGACCATGGTAAATTGCTCCTTGTTTTGCTACTTCTAGTGTTACTACTGAACCTGTCCTAGTCATAAGTTCTGCTGCCCTGCAAAAAAAGGCAGAGCAAATAAAACAAAATTAAATTAGGCACTGTATTACTTAGTTACCCTTATGAACAGTAATCTGTTGCCTGACAAAGCACTCTTTTTCAGATTAATACTTAAAATCACTTTGAAAAAAATTACAAGATAATGACAAGAAGACAGGCTTATGCACACAGACAAGACCTACGGGCAAGTAGTATTTAGTCCCAGTTTCTGCTTCAAAGCTCAGAAGCCAAAGTATTTAAAATTAGAGTTAAAGACGTTCAAAACCAAAATCCAAATGTATAACACCATCTCTTCTATATAGATAACCTATATCATATGAAAAGAAGAGAAAAACAGTAGACAAACAGTTGAACTTGTTGCTAAGGTTATCTATAGGCAGTTATCAAATGCCAAGACAAAGCCTAAAGTGTAAAAAACATGAGCTTCTGCCCGTTTTGGTACATAATTAAGCTAACATTTTCTTTGTATAAAAACAACCAAGGAAAGCATTCCATACCTCTCCTGGGACAGGCCCACCAAACTTCGACCATCCACACTAAGCAACTGATCTCCTGCAGCCAGACGACCATCCTAAATATGTATTCAAGAGAAGAAAATTCATACACCAGTGCTAACATGATCTCCATTAAAACAATCAATCATTCACACAAACTAGTAAACAAAGGATTTTCAAGCATTTACGAAGTCTCTTACTACTTTTGAATTTGATGATTAAGAATATTACTAACCACATCTGCAGCACCTCCTTTCACAACAGACTTGACATATATTCCAAGTTTGTCTTGACCAGCACCCTACAGAGAAAGACACATTAATTTAGTTAATTTATATTTGATCTCTTAAGCACTCCACAAACTTTAATCAAAATTTTACTTGGCTAAGTAAACCTCTACTTTCTCATTACTTTCATATATTTTTCAAACTGGAGAAAAACCAACTACACAGAGAAGAGATACATTAAATTAAAGTCATAAAAAATTTAATAGTCGGTCTATTAAAACTGCAAGCTTTGTTAGAAGCAAAGAATTTTTGGTCTTAATGCAAGTTTGAAATAAAAAATATACATTAACTAAAATTTATATTTTAGAATTTGCTCTAGTCTCCTTCTAATAAGAAATACTTATTTGCATTTCTACACACATGTTAATTATACGTCTTTGTATTATGTTTTTAAAGAGAACACTGTACCCCAGTGAAACAAGGTAAATTGCAGACTGCATGAAAAAGGAATAGAAATGTATTTTTACATTCATTAGGACTGTAAAAGAGCCAGTGTAAAGGAACGGAGAGTGCCTTTAGCTTTACGTAAACAAGTAAAGCAGACATAAGTATTTTAGAACTGACAGAGCCAATACTTAAGTCTAATGCAAAACCATGCAATTTTGTTCATATAGCATCTTTCTTAAAAGTGTTCTGGTATATTTTGAAATGACTGTTAACAATGAACTTATTGCAAGACAGATATAAACACATACCAAGATACAAAAATTGAAGCATCTATTGAAGCCATGCTGTTGGGTCATCCACATGCTCCAATGTACAAGACACCACACAAATCAGTCCAAATGTTAGTATCACAAACCTTTAAATTGTCTCTTATAGTGTAAGACTATTACTGCTCATTTATCTACTACAGCAAAGGGTGCTGTTTTACTCTGCAAGTCACTTAGGAGAGTGCTAAGTATGTTTTCAACAGAGCACAGACTTAATTGTAACATCATTTTTCAAATATAACCCTCCAAGTTGCTTTGATATTGAACATACAGCTTCCTCCTTTTTTCCCCCTCCTCCTTTTCAACTCCTTCATTTTGGCAGCAAAACCATGCATTGCTCCCATTGTTATAATAGAGTAAAATAAGAACCAAGGTGAAGATTATTCCAAAGCTAGTGTTACACAGATGGGTCTCTACACAAGTGAAAGACCTATTTTCACTAAGTCTTAGGTTAATCCCAAATGTTTACACAAAATAATTCCTTCAAGTCTTATGATTCCAGATGAACATTCTACGTGTCCAAATTTTTAACAATAATTACTTAAGTCTTACTTATGGATAAAAAGGAAAAATGCAAAAAATAACTGAAATACGGATACTTTCTTTATCTAGAAAGAATACAAAGAAATTAAGAGAGTTTAGTTCCTTTTTGGGTTTTTTTTTAAGCTCTAAGGAAACATTGCCATAACTGCAGAATAATTTTAACTTTATACCAGAAAAATTGGCTAAAGTTATGAGAAACACAAGTCAGAAGACAGCTAGATAAATGTAATGGAAAATGAAATCATCCTTCACAAATCTCTTTGCTTTTCCCCCAAGTGACCAAGATGTATATAAGGAAGGATGTTCTAGCTGAACACCTAGACTTCCAAGATGGACATCACAAGATCTTTTAGCAGGAACTGTTCAAGACTTTCAATAAGAACGAACTTGTCCTTGTGTATTAAAAAATTTTGATTTAATATTATTCAATAATAAATCAAAAGCTGTTAGTTTTCACAAGGAACAGAAGTTTGCAGAGGAGCCCTAAATGTATGTGCTGTTTACCATGCTCCTACATGTTCCAAAAAAAGGGCAAATAACAATAATGTAACTAAATGTACCAAATAGAAGATTCATCAAATAAGTCAAAACCAAGAGTTGCAGATGGATCACACTATGCTGAACACTGGAGCAATAATGGGGTGAAGATGCACTTCACTGGTTCAAATTCAAATGTGAAGTAATGTTTCAACCTTCTAAGGTGCTGGTTCCCATCAGGGCACTGTGGGCAGAACCAGTTACCACGTTCCCTGGCTGGGAACTGAAAATTAAATGACAATGTTTATATGTCCCTTCCTCTGTTTCCAGCCACTAAGTATACCTGAAGACAAGCACCTTGAATTCCAAAGGGCAAAAGAATCAACAGCAACTCACTCACCCACCCTTGCAGTTATAACCTGATGTATTACATCTGTCATTGCAGGAACCAAACACCAGCTTTTCTTGCTGGCCACTGACCAAGGATAACTAGATTCCTCTGAAGTCACCCAGAATTCACAGCATTTTTATTCAGTCCTAACTTCAAAGGGTGCTAACAGGAATCTCTTCCTCTTAGGTCCAGAAATTCAGACAAAGATCTGTCTCATCAATGATTAGGTAAAAACAAGCAAACCTCTGGAAGAGCACTGCCAATTAAAACAGTGCACACATTAATTATGCATTTTTGGTACTCATTTATTTGCATCAGACACTATATTCATCCATATACATCACCCTTCTCATGATTGATTATGACTCCTAGGCACATTAAACAAAGTTGAAACCTTCTGTATAAGCCCATTATATGTGGCTTATATTGGTTTGCAGATAATGATGAAATAAATATTTTCAATTGCACAAATACCCATAAGAGTTGTTTCTAAACCGACTTTAACTCCTAAGTTTTAGTCACTGTTTTCAGAGCTATCTTATATCAGCTCAGAAATCTGGAAGCCAGCAGAACAGAAAAGAACAAAGCAAAAATCACCATGGTCACTAAAAATCTAAAACGGTCACATTTAGAAAACTGCTTAAAATTCTAATTACTCCCTTACAAAATGACACTAACAGAACCACAAGGTTCAGGTGATAACAAGAATCCTCAGAAACATGGAATACTTTTCTTGAGAGAACACATGGGCTCCTCAGCTCAGCAACAATCAAGGAATTGAAGGCCAATGGAATTATAAGTTGCACTGATAGAATTATTTATCACCTCTCTGATCAGCCAGTAGCAAACACTTTCTTACTTCTCCTACCACATCTAGCATGCTTCAAATAGTAAAACACAAACAAAATGCAACCAACCTCCACTCTGCAAAACATTTTCCGTAAGATTTCATAAATAAATTGGGAAATAGCCAGGAACAAGACTGATGAAAGATGCCGAAGTCTAAACAGAATCCAAGATTCTCAGTAGGGCTCTTTGAGGCTTTAGAGAAAAAAACCAAACATCCAACCATACCCCACCCCTCCCCCCCCCCAAATGCAATGCACTCTGAAATTACAGAAAGCTAGAAACCAGGATGAACCATAGAATAGTTTGGGTTGAAAAGAAACTTAAAGACCCTCTAGCTCCAACCCCCTTTACACAGACAGGGACACCTTCCACTAGACTGGGTTGATCAGAGCCCCATTCAGTTTGGCGTTGAATACTTCCAGGGATGGGGCATCCACCACTTAGCTGAGTAACCAGTTCCAATCCATCACCACTCTCACAGTAAAGAATTTCTTTTGACCATCTAATCTAAACTTACTCTTTTTCAGTTTAAAGCCATTCCCCCTTGTCTTGCCCTTCTAACAAGTCCCTCTGCAGCTAGCTGGCTGGCCCCCTTTAGGTATTGGAAGGCCACAATTAGGCTACTCTGGGGCTTTTACTTCTGGCTGAACAATCCCAATTCACCCAGCCTTTCCTCACAGGAGAGAAAGATCTTACACTTTTGGTATATTCATTGGCTAAAGGCACCACAGCTGGAAGATACTGTATCAGTTGGATTTTTGCTCTAACTGTGCCTATACTCTAACCCTGACAGTAATTTTTCATTATGATTCAAAGGAGCTGGCATTTTACTCTTCATTGCTTCTTTTCCAATGTTTTTATGATGTCTATGCAGTTTGTCAATCTCTTTCCAGTTCTTTCAAGGGTAGTTATGAGCAGATGCATTAGCTCCAGGTCATCTCACTTAAATACAAAACTAATGCGTTTTGAAAGCGCAACAATTGTTTTAAAATAAATCTCTGTTCAGATTACATTAAAAAAAAAATCTTTATCAGTTACCACATCTACTCATGTCTTATTAGGACCAGTGAGATTCTCCTCTAATTCACATGTCATGTAGCATGTTTCTAATGATATACATGTACAAGCTTGGGAAGACTTCTCACTAAATACCTTAAAATCAACTCATCACCTTCCCTTCAACTTTTACCCTAAGCTTTACAGTAACTTGAGTCCAAATTCCTAATTTCTACTGAAACAGACTTGATTTTGCTTTGGTTCTACCTTCCAGAAGGCTGCATTAGAAAGAAATATACAATTTTTAGAAAACACTAAAAGGTTCTTAATGTGTTGTCACCCATACTAAACTCCAAAGTAAATAAAATTCTCATACACTCCACATGGGTTTTCCTGTTTTCATTTACTGGCTTTACAATAAAACAAATTTCTTTGTCAACTACTCATTAAACTGCTTTTCTTTCAAAGGAATGTGAAGGTCAACATAATTAAAAGTATTCCCCCACAAATAGAGCAATAACATGTGTGTATCAGTAACAAAAGTATGATAAATCTTCTTTTCACTTAATTTTATTTTCTGCAGTCGTTAATACCAGAAGCATGTGTATCCATTTGGCTTTTAGTCCAAACAGAAGAACACAACTCTAAAGGAGTCAGATGACTATGGAAAGCAAGAATGCAGTCAGCATAAAGAGATGGCTTATTCCATTTCCCCGAGATTAACATGCTGAAACCTACAGCATATTTTCTCAAATATACATAACCAAATACAAAATCACAAAAACCTTTATTTTTCAAAAAATAATATAAGATATTCGACATTTAAAAAACCCTCATCCACTGTACCACACTTTCTAGTGCTACCAATCTACCCATTTTCTTTCACACTTCGTGCAACTTTTTCCTGCAATCCTTGCAGAAAGTAAAAGATACCCTTTGGAGGAAAAATTTGGGAAATCCTCCCCCCTATGAGTAATAATTTAAGGAAAAAACCCACTAAACTACTACTGCTGCTTCAGTTCACCTGGGTGACAATATTCCTGAAGTGAACTGACTATAACATTACTCTGAAGACTTATCTACTTTTACAATGCATAGCCAAAACAGAACCCTAGGGAGAAAAAAAAGTTCTATAAAGGAAGATATTAGCTGAACAGAATTCAACAAATAGTGAACTGGGGACTGAAGAAAGGAATATGCTATTTAAAAATGCTGATACCTGAAGTACATCAGACCTAAGCTGCAATATGAGAAACACCTCCATTCTGTGCTTTTACAATCCAGTTAAATAATCAATACACAAAAACCTTTATACGCAAAGTGCATAAAGCAGAGAGAACTAGTTTGGAGGCCAGAAGTGAAGCACTATCCACACATTTAGCATTTTAAAAAATCCTATAGTAATAATTACAGTGACAGTAGCAGTGCACTTACACAAGAGTGCCAGGAAGAAACCCACCTGTCTGCTTCCATGCTGTCTCACACTTGGAGCTGTGCAGGCACTACTGTGTTGTGGCAGGTCCCATGACAGACCTGGCTGGAGACTCAGCTGATCCCCATCTCCAGTTCCACTCCTCCCAAATACAAGCTTTGTTTTCAACTTAATCAGCTTCCCTAAATTGTTTACACACTGTTCATAACAGTGCAGGAAAGGAGGTTGCTAGGAGGGGCCTAGATCATTAAGGAAGGTTGATTCCTTTATTTGGTGAATGTTATTTTCAACACAACAACTTAAACCATTTGAAATTCCTAAATCCTACTATAGCTCACCTATTGACTTTTCAAACAGCTCTGTGTAGTGTATACAAAACAACTGTATTATAGTGGGAGCAGAGCCCCAAAACAACTGCAAAACAAACATCCACATACATGTAGGTTCCCGCACAGAGAAGTAAACTACAGAGTGGAAAATGTCTTTATTTTAAGCTTCTGAATGGTTGCATGGCAAACGCACTGAAAAGACACTTCCCAATTTTGCCAAGTCCCACCCATTCCCCTTCTAAATGTAAAAAAAATCCTAACTTTAGCAAGGGATGGAGATGAATGACACATGCAGAGTTGATGAAAATGCATCTGGCTAAAAAGCACAACACACTTTTACTCCTGTAATTGCACAATGGGATAAAAATGTTGTGTTCCTGCCCCCCTTTTTCTCAGAAAGGTTTATTAGGTCTCTGAGGCAAAGCATGGAAAGATTCTTGAAAATGATCTTCTTCATGCTTGGGCTTATTCATCTTTAAGATGCAGAAAGCCAACACATGTGGGAAACTGAGGCAAGCCATAAAATCCAGTAGCCAAGATGAAGCCACACATTTGCATGAGATGCAATACCTGTATAAAGATTTTCTAATCATCTCACACTTATCTTAAGAAGTAATTAAAAGTTTTAAAAGAGCACAAGTTGAAAGATGTTAACATGTTGTACTTGCAAGTTTGTCATGCACTTGGAGTTTAGTCAGAGTATGAGAATAATTAATCCTAAATTTGCTGTGGTTTACAGGTTGGAATTTTATGATAAAGGACAACTTTTCCATTTAACTGGAATTTTATTAACTGGAATTCTAAAAGATTTTCTAATCCTACTTGGGAGGTAAAAATAAACACAGGACACTTCTGCATACAGATGTCTGCTAGAATGGTAACTTGGGTCATTATTCTAAACCTAAATGAAGAAAATGTATGGGAAGATGTTTTAAGTGACCAAACTACCATGTAAAAACAAAATGAACAAGGAGTCCTCCCTTACCGAGATAGACTAAAAGGAGGTACAAGTCAAGAGGATAAATGAAAAACTGAGGTATGAATGAAACATTGTCAATAAATCCAGAGATTAAAACCCACCAGGAGTTCCATTTTCCTTAGCACTATCTTTATCTCATCTGTGTGGTGCCATGCAGGGTGTGACAATATTTAAAGCTGGACTGAAGGAAGATAGGGAGGCTTTTAGAAAAGAGGAGTAGCTTCATTTTTAACAAGGCAGGCTAGTTTGAAATAGTTTTTATCACAGAACAGAAAAATCTTACAAGATGGAGTCTAAAATTACAACCTAAGGCTATACATAAAATTTAAAAAAAAAAAACAAAGGAAAATGAAAAAAAAAACCAAGGACATAAAACACAGAGAAAGTTTATTAGGCATTTGGCTGACGATGATTGTTGAGTTTCCTATCAGTACTGTTGACAGGCCATGAGTTGCAGCATCCACACAAATCTAACTTCACCTGAAAATATCACCAGAGACTGGAGAAGAGAACAGCTAACCAGCTGGAACTGCAGCAAGAGCTTCCAGTTCTTTTTTGAAAAAACACTATTTATCTTGGAGAGGAATTAACTCAGACAGACTGGAGCCAACAAAAAACCCATTAAAATCTAACAATTAAAGCTGACATTAAAATCTCACCTGAGAGATAACTTTTTCTGAACATACATAAATAACATTAGTATATTCTAACACATGTGCTCTTGTACATGGACACACATATATTCTTCTCAACTAAAAGTGCTTGCTAAGTATTCATATTTGGAAATACTGCATTTGCTTAAAAATATCACTATGAAAACTGTGAAAATAGAAAAAGCAGCATTAAAGAACACCTTACCAAAACAAACCATCATGGCTACTTCTATAGAGTATTCAGACCAATGAAGAAAAAACAAGATAAACTACAGTGATGCAAAAAAAACCTGCTGCTCCTACATCAGGAGGATGTAAAATCGAGAATGTACAAAAGTACCACAGTAACAAATTAACAAACATGACAGATTTATTCAGAGTATTTATTGCTAGTGTTGCTATGTCACAAGATGAGTTTTATAAAACTTCCTTGTCAGTAACAGACACAGTAAACTTTGGCTCACATACATTCTGTTGGCCATAAAATCAGAACACACCACACAGTACAACTGTATAGAAAAGTCACAGTTTGAATACCAGGAATATCCAACAGACTTCTTAATGGCAGCACCACAGCTACCCATGAGCTGGTGAGTCACCACAGAAGCATTAAAAGCAAGCATAAGAAATTTTGCTTGCTCCTCCTTCCCATCAGGTATTTGCCAGGACAAGCAGCCATAAAGGCATGGTGAAAACAACAGCCAGCTCCTTCTAGTGAGAATCAACATGCAGCTTCATTCCCAGGTGAGCCACTCATGCTGTGACATGCTTATGGGGATCTGCCACCTGCAGAATGATGGCTTGGAGGTGCTGAGACACCACACAGCCCCACCACTATGCCAGTCTAAAGAATGAGAGGGAGTGAAGGTCCATCTGTTGACCAGGTGCTAACCTCTTAACAGTTGAACTACTCCCATGCCCCCAGCCAACATAGGTGGATCACAAACCAGCTGTAGTTTCTGTGAGTTTAGCAATATTCTTGCAGTTTTAGGAGACCTGTAAAATGACCTGGTTATTTCAATACCTATAGTAAGAACTAGAACTACAAAAACTATTATAAAAACACTTTTACAGTTTTTAAAAATAGCAGGAGAATTGTATTAAGCAATTGCAGGTGAAATTAAGGAAAAACTATGCATCTGCAGAGCAGATCTGCAGTATAGCACCTAACCAAACTGGTGCTGCTCCAGACAGTTTACAGAAAGATCTTGTCATTACTTGTTCTCAAGCCTCTTTTGCCCACACCTGTTGAGCTTATATACTTTTTTTTATCACTCTGATAAAACTAAAGCAATGAACAGCTTCCAATGAAGACTGGCAAAATCACACCTGATGAAAAAATACCCTTCAATAACAAATTTTTTAAAAACTGTTCGATGTTCTAATATTAAAAAAGTTTTAATATAAAAGATGACTTTAATTTCCATAAAATGTCAGACTGTCTTCCTAATGATCTTTCAATACAGAAATGTACATTTCTGTTTTAAGTACATATATATGTAAATGGTTTCACATTTCACATAAAGAGTAAAATGAAAAAGTGTTCCTGAACTGAAAGTATCTTCACTCCCCAGTTATACTTTGAATCCAGGAAAGTGTCATACAGTCACCAACCTTTTTAAGTAAGGCTCCAATTTAAGTGTCTTCAGGTATGAAGACTGTATGTCAAAACATTTCAGTAGTTCACATAAGCATACATCTTTTAAAATAAGTAATTTTCAAGATTTTCCTAAATTCTTCATATTTATGCAAACATGAAATAAGATTTTATTTTAATAATGTAGGTATCACATATATGTGTGCACACATATACAAATATACCTTACTAAAGGTATCTGGGATGTCTCATAATGCTTTAGAGCTGACAGTTTTTCCAAGTCACTTGAGTTTCTGTGGTATTTTATAAAAATTAAACAGTTGAATACAGTACTGCAAATAAAATGTGTTTAAAGAAAATAGCATAGAAACGTAGCTTATCAAGCCTGATACCAGCCATCAGGCCTTTTATCTGCCTACACCCAGAGCAGATTTCACTGATTTTTATCAAGGCTAATTCCTGATTCCAGACTCTTAAACTTCCACAGAAGCTCTCTGCAAGTTGTAATAAACATCCTTAAAAGCAAGTTTGTGGAACAGAATCAAGTCTCACTCTGACTGCCATGGTAAGTAATTAGTCTAGAAGCAATTAAATAATCCAAGCTTGTAAGCATTTTAAAAAATAACAGTTTACTAAACTATGCAGCAAATTTACAAATTCACTCTCTAGGAGGAAAAAGTGAAGGTTTTTGACTACCCAAACATCCACATTCCATAAAGCTGCATGCGCTCTTTAGGTTGTAATCTGGATGTGTATGTATTTTATCTTCTTTAGGTACTCACATACTATGTCTAACACTTGCTGAACTACTTGCTGTGGGCCCAAAGACAGGTGAAAGGCCAAATTTGTAGCTTGCTAGGGTCCCACCTCTAGCAAGGGCAAAATTTCTGGACTTGAAAAAACCCACTTTGTCAGAGAAAGCTAAGGCCTGTGTTGCCTCAAGACCAATGCAGACACTTCGGAAATCTGTCATCATTAGAGAAAATACTTTTCAAGTATAAATGAGGTGAACCAGCCTACTGTATCTAAAACTGATCCGTTAGCTGTGGTTACAGCTGCACTGAGTCATGTTGTACCCTGACTTTAAAAGAATTTTAAAACTGACCCATACTCTACATACAACATACTTTTGCTTTCCCCTCTCATAAACTCCTCCACGTCAGGGGCCAAAACCCAAATGTTTCTGGAGCTAGACAAAGTACTGTCGCAAGTGTGCAAAATATTTCCAGTTAAACAAAACAAGCACCATAAATTCAAACATTGGTGATAATCAACATTATTCAACAAGTAAAGAAAACTAAGAATTTAGCTGCTATGACCAATTCCACAGTAGCTTTAAATTGCACTGAGTAGGAAAAACAGATGAGAAGTGTCATACAGATGAGAAAAACAAGGTAGATTGGCAGCCGTACATCCAACATCTGAAACTTCCGATGACCTAGAAACTTTATGTCTGGTCTATCAGAATGCTATGCTTACAAGAAACCCCTAAGGGAGTAAAGAGAAAACACTGAAGAGTTTTGTGGTTATTTTTAATGGAATAAGGGTTACTTGTTACTTTTTAATAAAATAATGTTTGCAATCAAGATTAACTTGCACACAAAGCAAGCAAGTGAATATACTCTCATCTTCTAAATGTGCTTCTCACAGGACAATTCAGGCTGTTCTGAAGTGGACATCCTGAAATAGCATTAATAAATTATACTGTACTGTACTCTTGTGCATATGTAGTTGTATGGGTATTTTAGCAGTGTTCAGCATGGAAAGCGGGTACAACGACACAAAGAGCTCTAGAGCATCTTCTGTGCTAAACAGAAATATATAAATTTACAACAGCGTGATTTCTCTCACTCCAAGAATGCAACTGGCCTAACATTTTTAATTCTAAGATCGGAATCAAGTATTCAACAGTTCCTAACTTACTTTACTCTTACTCTCACGAAATGGGAAAAGTGGTAAGTAAATGCAAAAGATTTTATATACAAGATTTTATATACAAAAGTGGTAAGTAAATGCTGCAACTTAACATGATATACTAAAAATGCATTAAAGGTACTCTTAATTTTCAAACAAATAAATTAAAAACATAAGCCTGTTCGATCCCACTTCTCTTTTGTTTCACAGGAAAAACCTTTCACTGAGCTCAAGGAAAATATATTGCTTGAGCTCTATTTCACCCAACAAGGGTTAACTTTTTAATCTACACCTGCTATAAGTACTCCATGAGCACTGACACACTAATAATACTCAGAGTTATGTACAAATCAACAAGTTGTACTGCAGGTCCTGTGATGCTCTTCCTCAGTAGGTCAATTCTGATCTTATGGTCCAGCTTAATTATGTCTGCATTTGGCTTCACAGGCAAGACATAATGGGCAATTTATTATGGAAAAAAACCCACCCTGTATGTCTGCACTTTTTCAAAGAAATGGCACTTGCCTTTATAGTAAGGATAAATTACAACTCAAAACACCCATAATATTAACTTCCACATAAGGCAGGCTCTGCAGTTTCAGATGGATACAACATAATCCTGGATCAGTGTGTACACTAACACATACTATTAAGCACCTAAATTCCTACTCCAACTGAGATTATTACTCATACAGTAAAAAGTCAATACAGAACTTACTAAGTTCCAAAAGTCTTTTCCATTAAGGGGGGGGGGGGGGGGGGGGGGACGGGGGGGGGGGGGGGGGGGGGTGAGGAACTGTACTAACTTGTATCTAAACAGAATTTTCAAAATTATTAGAATGCCAGAATTTAAAGAAGCCTGGTAGAGGAATTCTAGCTACAGTATACGTGCACTGCAATTTCAGCAGGCATGCTAAAAAGTGCCTGCATACACAGGGTATTAGTGCAATGAGGAAATGGCACGTGAATTTTAAAACTCACTTTCTTTCAGAAGGCCTAAAATACATGTCTGGGTCACCTATTTGCAGTATCAATCTAAATACGATTGAATAAATAAGACAAAACCCACTCCACTTGAGCAGAGCTGAGGTCTCACTAGCTACTGAGAAGAACAGTCACACTGTGATGGTGTAACTTCCAGATTTTACACAGCACATAAAACCATTAAAAAAATTTTGTACATCTACAGGGCACCAAAATTTAAGCAAAAACTCTGCTGGAAGTTTGGAATCAACAAAAACCAGGCAAATTGCTTACACAACAGTTAGCTATTTCTTCATGATAAAAACTAAACTGGCAACTTACATACTATTTTATTTCTGTGAGACTGAGAAATCTGTTCTGTAAATGAGAATTATACACTGTATTTTCCCTAAGGTCCTCCTAAGACGCCTGTTAAGGCAACACCAGTAGTTTAGTCTTTTTCTGAAGGCTAAAAAAAAAAAAACAAACAAACAAACAACAAAAAAAAAAAAAAAAAAAAAAAAAACCCAACCCCAAAAAACCACCTCCTCAAAATTTTAAATCTTATTACTGAAACATTTAAAGTAATTCACGCTGGAAGGAAAGACCAGAAAATTTCCTTAAATACTTAGAAAATACAGTCACGGGAAGGCTTTAAATGCTGAGGTATTTGAAATCTTAAGACCTACAACACATGTAAAAAGCTAACAAAGTAAAAAAAAATCCTATCAACTGTCTATATTTGCAAACACAGGTTAGATCCACATTTGTATATTGTTACCAGTATAATTAACTATAAGCATAATTTTCAATTTTGGTAAAAAAATAATTAAATGAATGTTTAAACCTATTCCTTCTACATGGATCTCCTACAAGATATTAGTAGAAAAAAACCTTCATAAAAATTTTTCTCTGAAATTGATATTCCTGTAGTCTCAAACCCTCCTTAACACCTTGAACTTGACTGCTAAATATAAAATGACAAACAGCAGTTTAGAAATTAAAGCAAATTAGAATAATTTAACTTATCCTTAAGAACAAACAAGGTTGCCAAATAATGCAAATTATTTACGGGTAAGATGTTACAAATTGTTTTTAGAACAGTAAGTTTGTTATTTACTGCTGAACTGTCATACTCATGTTTTAAATGCTTCTATTAAAAAAGAAACACCTTATCACCTCTCATACTATTTCAGTAAGCATGACTTAGTCTGACTACCTGTTAAAAAATCCTAGAAAATACATTCTAATTTATGTGCCAGTGGGGCCATATACATATGTATTTTAAGGTCCTTGTATGTATTTTAAGGTAACATTTTCTGTTGATATAAGATGACTGAAAAAGAAGTAGAAGTGTGCCATACTTTAAAAACCTAAATCACAATAAACTAATGAGTATAACCAGCATGCAAAGATAATCAACAAAGCTTGTTCTATCATTCTTGCGGGACATGGGAATCCTTTCTTTCATACAGTAAGAATCTAAACAGAATTTAAATGCCTCTCCTCGGAGAACGTGTTCAATAAGACACCCTAACTGCAAGGAATTTGAATGGTCTGATCTTTTCAGAAGGGTCTAGAGAGAATTAAAAATCTTACACTGCTTGGAACACTGATTTTAATTCTTCTACTAAGATTTTATAAGAGGAAAACAGACTTTTAGAGGAACCTGGATTAAAGCCAACTAATATGACAAGTAAACAGATCACAGGTCATGCTATTCATGCTCTGGCACAGTAAAACAGTAATCACACCTGAAACTTTAAATATTAATAGTCACTTCCACAAATTTCAGAAGTACATGTGAAGAAGGTAAAAATTAGTTTTTTCTTTCTAGATTTTAGAAAGTTAGCTACTAACATCTGACTATATTTAACTGCATGCTCTATTACATAGTTGCTGCATGAACAAATAACTACTGGCAGGTTTAAACAGGCAAGAGAGCAGGAAAAAGTACAGGGATAGTAAAACTTCAGAGAAAACAGTCCCGACAGAAACCTGAACGGACTTACCATGGATTCTGTTCTTCCAACAACAGAAAACCACATTTTGATCTCCGGGACTACAGATCCTTGAAAGACAAAAAACAATTCTCCACTTCTCTTCCAGCCCTCAACAGCAACCACCAGCTCTAGTCTGCTGGATTTTCCAAAACACCCATCAAGATAACTGGGAGCTTGATGCTATGACACAGTGTAGCATTTATCAACACCAGCTATAACCAATACAATATTCAGACCTTACGTAATCAGTTATGCTGTTCTGACTTCCATTTACTTTAGAGGACTTATTAAACCCTGAAAACTGCTAGAAAAAACAAAAAGGAAGCCCTTTTGTACTAAAGACAAAAAAAATCTCCAAATTAAACAGGAAGTAATGTGCTGGCCAACAGATGGCTAAGAAGTCACATGTGAAAGCCCCCAAAAAAGTGATATATTTTTAAAGTAAACTGCATGCACACGCAGCTTCCAAATCATCTGGATTTCATAAAAACTTAACCACAATGTGGTTGGGAGTCTGGCAGCTTTTAACATCAAAACATCTTTCAGAGTTACAGCAACCAAAGTCTGCACACAACCTCAAAAAGCAACACTGTTCCCTATGCCCGACCACTCCTACCAACTACATTTCCATATTCCATTACAAAAGCTCTTGCTAATAAAGCTACAGAGTATTACTGTAAGAAAACATGCAGTATCTACCAAAGGGCAGAACAAGAAGTTATTCTTCTGGATCACATATGAAACTATACACTTTAATTTTAAATAAAAATAAAAATTGGTTTAAAGCATTCCGTTTAAAAATTGCTGTTACGTATTTTCCAAATTCATTAACAAAACAAAACAAAACCCAAACAAGCACAACACTGTTTACAATGCTCTGGAAGCTAACATCTGTTTCATAAGTAAACTTGTTTTCTCTCCTATGTTTGCATATAGCATATGCACTTACTACATGTTTGCTCAGAGGGGCTGTCCTGCCTCAGATAACACCAAAGTGAGGTGAATTAGGTGATGCACTGAATTTCTGCTCTCTCTGGCACTCCTGACAGGCCTTTAAAATTTCTCATCAAATAAAATATGAGTAGTTGTGATTAGAAAGTGAAAGTAGTAACGCACTCAAACATTTTACCTGTCTCTGGGTGGGAAGAGGATCAAAGACAGGGTTCCCCAGGGACCTGACACTTTCATATACTCCTTGACTCACCTCTTTAGGTTTTGTTTTGGTTTTAATTACCTCAATGTATACATTAATGTATACATTTGCAATCACCTAGTATCCCAAGGTAATACTTCTATCACAAGAATAAGCAGGTGCACAGCATTTCAATGCAAGTTGCATTCCTTCTCGGCTTGTACAACCTTTGCTTCAACTTCAATCCTTGTTTTTTGATTGCAGAAGAGAAGGTGTATCACTTGATAATTAGGAATATTTGATGTAAAGGTATTATATAAGGTATGAATTTTGTCATTAGAAACTCTTAATTGGCACAGGCTTTAAGCCAATAAAACCTCAAAACTAATAAAAATTCAATCATTAGATTACAAAATTTTCAGATGTTTCCTCAGATATGAACAGAGATTTACTAGGAAAGCACATATTTTTTTGCAATGGGTAGAAGGAAGAAAAACAGTCCATTGGTATTATTTTTCTTTACCCACCTCTAGAATATTATCAAGCTGCATCTTAACAAACTCAATCCAAAGCCCGTGACAAGTATGAGAAGCCCCGTAACAAGAAAGGCAGGTCAGCACTGACATGCAAAGGTATACACACGTTACTGAAAGCAAGTACTTTGTCACATCACAGGAAAAGAACTGTTTTCCTAACAAAAGCTAAACAGATTCAGGGTTGTCCTACACTGGTTGGAGCAGGGCCTGTTGACCAGCTTCATTTTCTACTGCAACAGCCCTTTCAAAGCACTGTAGAAACCAATAGTTCATTATACACAACTGGGTCAGCAATCAAACAGGGATCCTGTGCAGGGCAGCAGCAACTAGGTATTTCTGAAAGTATGAGCTTTCATTTCTACAACTTTATAAGCACCTAATAACCAACCTCTTACTATCAGAAAGTT
Source organism: Onychostruthus taczanowskii (assembly GCF_017590055.1). NCBI lineage: Eukaryota > Metazoa > Chordata > Aves > Passeriformes > Passeridae > Onychostruthus > Onychostruthus taczanowskii. The sequence continues at coordinate 122,470 of NW_024499140.1, read as the reverse complement.
TAGAAAAATCTGAATCTACTCTCATATTTGCCTCTCCCTCTCATTTCAGGCATTCCATCCAGTTAATGTTTAGAAAATTTTACAAATAGTCTGTTGGACTTCGTCCCACCTTTTTCAAGTTAAAAATGAAAATTTTAACTATTATGCTGCTAAAAGATATACTACTTGAGACATGTAGAAAAATATGCTAGTAAATGTCAACAATCTAAGGAATAGAAAGAAAAAATGCACCAACCCTTGCTAGCTTCTCAGTCACACTCACTCAATTCTCTAAGCTGTTCTGCTCTGACCAGACTGAGAAAATTAATGCTTGTGTATTCTTTGTATTCTTCTTTACTATTTTTTTTAATGAAGCCTATTACAGGAAAAACACACTGATAATTACTCACAGTAAGCAACTTTGAACCTCTTGAAAATAATCCTACTTAACTACTACAGCAACTTGTTTCAAACAATGCATAAGATCATTTCTATACAATGAACATTCTGACTACTTCATATTAAGCAGAAGTTTCTATTGTACAAACACCAAAACTAAAACAATCCGTTTCTTGCTTATTTCAGAGCAAGATTTAAAACATGACTGTTTTTATATCAGAATTCCAATATCAGGACAGCACACAGCAGTAAGATAAAATAGGACTGCCTGAACCAATGTTTCTGCAACTGTGCAGATGAAAACTCTTCCTTCTGTGACTGATCAGGTATTCTTTTACAGATGTCAGAAATCATGAAACACATTAAATAACTTGTAAAAAACTTTCAGATCAAGCTTATACACTGACCAGTAGCACTCTTACATACTGCTAATGGAAGCTAAATATCAGTTGTTAAATCAACATCTAGAAGCCAGCCAGTTGGATGAAAAAGGAAACTTTTCCCCCTGTAATATGCTGCTTCACTCTAGATGAGAAATTAAGATTTCAGAGTAAAGTGAAAAAAAATTACTTCAATGGCACATTTTGAAACATTCAACAGAAATGCAGATGGCAGTACGAAGTCTGATACAGATTTAATCCAGTGTCAAGAACAAGTATTTGCTTCTCAAATTATTAACACATTCCACTAAAATCAGAGCAGAAAATTGAATTACATTTCCCAGATCCTGAACTGCTTCCTCAATAATTGCTGATTGTTTAGAACTATACACCTGACACCAGGTACTCCTTTACAGATGTCAGAAATAATTCGTAAAAACTGATACCATGCAAGATTACAATTTCAAGAACAGACTATGAAATGAGTGAAGGTTGTAAAAAAAACCAAAAAAAACCAAAAAACCAAACAGTGCTGTTTAGAAACAACTGACTGTGTGAGGTAACTTAATCCTGTTTTCAGCTCATGCACTGAGTGCCAAGGAGTACCGCAGCATTCTGAAGTTCCACGTACTACACAGCGAAGAGACATTAGGAAAGACTTGTTCCATCTATTGTACACCACCTAATCACAACACAGACCTTTCAGTATCACTGTTGCATAATTTATAACAAGTTTTAAACTCAAAAGATTAAGTCTTCTCATATCTCATTCAGTTAATAAAGCAAAACCAACCAACTAGAAGAGTCTTCCATCTGGTGGCTGGAGCTGAATGTGCATTCTATACATGACTACGTAGTGCTACTAGCTACACACCACCGTAGCTACTAGCTGCAGCATACACCCACAATTCAGGCTATTACACTGTAGGTCTCCACTGTAAAGAAACAAAACTGAATCCATTCTTGCTCCTCTGTGCAAAAGAAAAGGTGTTGTCTTCATGGCAGAAAGTACTCCAACTTTAATGTATACATTTGAATTGTTTTACTTATTCCTCAATTAACCCACAAACATTCTTTGCATCTACTTCTTCCAGCAGAAGTGCTAAATACACCTGTTTATTAATTCTGTTTAATAATGGCTAACTTTTGCCTCTGAAAAAACTGAATAAACCTGTAGCAGAGGTTTGAAGTGTCGTAATAACTACATCTGTATTATGTTTTCCTTTGTATTGTCCACCTGTACATTTTACAGAAACATTTCCCAATCAGAATAAAAGCAGGATCAACACATCAACACAATGTGTACAAACAACTTAAGGGAAACAGACTTTTTCCATTAACATTTTCCACAGCAGGCTTTTTTCAGTAAGACTTAAATAAACTGACTTCCATACCTTGGCAGCAACGATGCTCAGTCCCATTCCATTTTGTTTTTTTAGTGTTACAGTGATAATTTCAGGTTCTTTTCTCAGAGGCTGAGCCTATCAAATAGTGAAGGGGAAAGAAGAAAAAATTCCGAAGTTCATATTCACTGCCAGGCTAGGAAAGTAACTAAGCAAAATAGTTAATTACAAACAAAACTACTTTGTTAGAGCAGCAGGTCTCACATCCTAAATAATATATCTGGTATCTATTTTACAGGTAGAATCCCTAACATTTAATTAACATGGATTCATATTAAGTACTACACCTGTGTTATACTACACTGCTGAAACTTGAGGTCTACTCATTGTTCCTCCTTCTTTAATTCAGTAAAGAGATTATTAATGAATCACAAATCAAAATGTAACCAGTCTATAAAATTGTAGTAACTTTTAATGAAAACTGAAGTTCAGACTCCACAGACCCCTATTACAAAGGTGAGGGTGATCTACAGAGAGACCAATTTGTAGTGCTGCATCTAGAAAATATTATCTTCGCAGAATTATTAAGAAGCCAATTAAATTCAAAGGCAGAATTAAATCTTTGAAATGAAGTTCCAAAAAATTTCACTTCTGAATACTCTTGAATACAGCCAGAGTCCCCAAACATGCTCAGTCTTTTTTTTAAATATATCTTTCAACATCGACAGTTCCTCAACTCAAAAAGTCGTCATCACAATCTTCATTAGCTGAAGAATGTCAGGTGGAGCACATTAGCTTGTGTTCACACTGAAACAGAACTGTAAGTTCCACAAGACCCATGACAAGCAAAAATATAAGCCAAGAAAAGTAATTTTAAAAAATAGTACTTTCTGATTGAGTTCAAGTATTAGAAATGCAACTAGTTTTTAAGCTGAAAACACTAATTAAAATATGATGCTATTTCTGTTTAGTTGCTCTAAAAAATATTTCACATAAAGCCACCATCTTTCCAAAACCAAGCTGTTCTGTAACTTTGATAATCAGACAAGCAGAAAAAAGCCACCACAAAACAAACAAACCCTTACAACAGAAAAGAAAAAACCCTTACCTTGCACTGAAGTGAGACCCTTTTTAGTAAGTATAATATAAAGGAAAACCAAAGATGTTTTGGGTTTTTTTTTTTTTTTTTCAGGAATAAGTACCAGACTAGAACTTTTAATATTAAGTATTTGGTTGGTAACTGCCAATTTGTAAATAAAAGCAGCTTGCAGTTCTTTAAGTTATAGATCCACATCCATATATATTTTTGCTTGTGTTTAGAAGAAATTTCTTCACTGTTTATTCTAAAACTGGGGGAATATGATATAGTTTACTTATGTGAAAATTATAATCATGCTACAGCCTAGAAAAACAGTGACTTAAAAAAATTTCCAAACAGTTCCTTAAATGCACCAATTCACTAATGAACTATATGTTTAACAATGAAGCCTATTCTTCCTAACAAGGACTAAAACTGATCACATAAAACTCAATGCCTTGCCAAGATTGCAGTCAGTCATTATTCACTGAACCAATACTTACCAGCTCAGCATTCTCATGGGGCATGTGACTTTCGTAATCTGCACCCTCAAAATATATTGTCCATGTGCCTGGTGACCGTGGATGAGGTGTTAGTCTACAAAAACCTAAAAGAAAAAGAAAAAGTAACATCAATATAGTAATGGTATTTTCTCAAGGGATTAATTAAAATAAAATAGTATTAATCTTTTTATGTTCATTAACATGTCAAATCTCATATCTCAGATGCCGTTATGGGCTTTGCTGCAATTTTTTGCTACTACCTACAAAATCCTGTAGGAAGCAACAGTTCTATAGCTGTTGCTTCTCAGAAGCATACTTATTTAAAAACACTGCAAACTCATAGAAAACTCCGGGGAAGCAAAATATTGCTTTTACCAACCAGATTCAGAAGAGATATGAAACACCAAATAATCTTTTAGAATACAAACTACCAGAACTCTGATTAAAACAGGGCTACAGAAATCTACTTTGCAGAGGGACTAGCTAACCAGTCTCAGCACAGATTTAACAGAAGAGAAGCTCTGTGTGCATTCAATATGGTTTTAAATGCAGCACTGCAATTGACAGGTATTTAGTTTGATTTACTTTTTTTTATTTGAAAAATTCCTAGAATTTTGAAAAACAAGCAACAGCAGTTCAGAAATATCAAACATTTTTGCCTAAATCAAGGACATTGAGAACAAACATCACACAGAAATTATTAATCACTCCATCCAAATGTATTATATTCTCCTCGTCATAAAGATAATTTTTCAGCAATTCAGTTTACACTGTTTCACTCCAAAAAGTCCCTCAGCATAATGTAAGGGATACCCAAAAAGCAAAATTTTGAACATATGCATTAAAAGAGCCTTACTTATAATGAATGTACAGACATTTTTATGACAACTGACTTATACTTACTAATTAAATAATTTATTCTACTAAGCTCCTTTAGTCTCAAAACTTCATCCTCTGTTACTAACTGGACTTTCAAAACAGTCAGTTTCCTACTTTTCTTTTAAATGCAAGAGTATAGCTTTTGTATAAACTAACTTGGAAGCAACAAGTAGTACAGAGTAAGTCTGCTGTACAGAGTAAGTCTGTAGTACAGAGTAAGTCTGCTTTTTCAATCGCCTCCTTTGCTACAGCCTCTTATTTACCTTGACATTCCTGTACAAGTTTTCTTTTTAAACAACTGCTTTTAAGCAGAAAATCAAGAAATTCTAATAAAATTGAGTAGCACCAAATAAAGATTGTAACTTTTTCATTTACTGAAATGCTTAGACAGACCCCCTGCTTTAATTTCATGAGTTTAAGTCAGTTTCATGCAACCACAAGATCTATCATCTACTTGTGATCTGAAATTCTGTTGGACTACAAATACCCAAACCATAAGTTCTTACACTGACCAACAGTGAAAGCATTATTTTAACCTCATGGGCTTTTTTAATGTTACATGGAAGCAGCTGATGAGAAAAAAAAATTATTTTAACTATTCAATTCACATTAATTTTAAAAATCAAAACAGTTTTGGAGAAAAGGCAAAACAGTATTTCAGCAGGCTCTAGTAACTCAGCACTACTTACTTAGAACCTTGAAAATGAAAGAAAGGGACAGGGAGAAAGGTTAAGGATTTTAAAAAGCCTTAATTTTAATGGCTTGCAAAAGCACACACTTGAAGAACACAGTATAAAAAGATTAAATCATACACAAAGTGGCTTACACTTTACTAAAATACATTCTGCACTGTGTGTTTGCTATGCAGATCATTGCAAAACAACAGAAGAACTAACCTCTTTGACAGAGTGGATCTAAAAATTCTTGCAAACCGCTTGGAACATTTCTTACAACATCACAGGAATAGCCATCTTCCGGTAAGAGAAAAGGTAGGTGTAAGTCAGGATCCTCTTCCAGCTGAACTTCTCGGCCATCACTGCGAGCAAGTTCATCCGCAGTATTTTCTGCAACAGTTACTACATTCTCTATCAATTCCTGGACAGAAGGCAGAAAAACACTGTTACTACAAAATGATAATTTTATTAAGTTAAAAAGCCTTACATTAAGAAGATGTTAAGATTGCAAGAAAAAATCAACTTCTTCAGCTCTGCTATGTACAGTCAGTACATGGCATGGCTTTATTTCATGAAATCCCATAGATAATTGTATTAGCAAATGAGAGAGAAGATCTTATTTTTACTTCAGTATTTTCCAAACCTGTGGTGAATGTTATTGTTGTTGTTGTTATTATTATTATTATTAATAATAATAATAATACCCAAGCAACTATGTAATTCTACCTATGTGTAAACAGGTAATATAGGTTATGTTCTTCAGTAAAAGACTTTTCAGTTTGGCAGCCAATACATAAAAACATCTCCAAGCTACATGTCCTTCCTCCCATTTCCCCAACACCATCCCATCTGTTGTATTTGTGCTTCTGACTTAATAAACAAATGTATCCAAAGTTAATAAAAGATGGACTTTGTAGACAATGCATTCAGCTATATAAATATTAGACTACCTCTGCCTTTTTTTTTTGGAGATCAGTGAACTATCAGAGTTTACCGAAGAGTGTTTTTTACAATTCTGCAATAACACAGCTGTCTTTTGAATTTTGCCATGAATAAAACTTAGAATAGTCAGTCATCATAAATATCAAGAAAAAAAGACAGTCCCAAACCCAACATTATACATATATATATATATATATATATACACATACAAATTCCAGGTACCAATATGTTAATCAAAGGACAACCTGTCCACTGCTTGTATGAAGGAATTTAAGATCCCTCAATATTTACATCCTACATGTCAGAAAGTGTAGTGTTTCTGATACTTTCCTTTGATTTCTACAAATTAGCAAACTTTGTTCCTTCTGGTTACGCAGAACCAGATTTTAGGCACACTCTGTTGTCTCTTATAGCACCTTTCTGTATTTCATTACAAATGGTGTAAGATGCAGTGACACCTCTCTGAATACGTGCAACGTGGAATGGTACCGTTCTTTCCAACTCAGCGTTAAGAGATTCTTGTTAACACCCTGCTTGAGTCAGTGAAGTACATCCACCAAAGGTAATATAGCTACTCACAGCCAATGTTTTTTTTTATCTCCAGTATGTTAAAACTGGACAATAAGTGATAGAAGAGACTTACTGTTGGGATGAGTGGTTCATCTGGAGCACAGTGATAATTCTGCAACAGGGCTTGTAGCTGCAGAGAATTCAGCTTAAAGCAAGTACTGTTAATATTTGGAACATCTGCATGTGAGTATTTGTCCATGGTAAGCAATGTGGTTGCCTACAGGGGAGAAAAAAGTCCCAGATGACAAATTCAAACCAGAATAAAACCTTAAGCCTTGTGTCTAAATGTTCTTTAGATACGGGAAAAGAGAAAGCAAGAAGACAGATTTGTAACAGAAGCAACATCAATAGTCCCCCCAAACAAACACTAAATAAAGATGAATACTAAATCTGTCATAAATTAAGCATATCAATTTTCAGTTGCTCTTCCCGTCTCTGTTCAGTATAGTTACAGTTCAGTCTTATAAATGGAGATTTAACAGCCATGTTCACTATTAATTTCACTTGTAACTTAAACATTAACAATATTGAAAACATGTTTTGTGTCTTTACCTCAATGCTACCTCAGCATTCCTGGACTGACTCACTCAAGCTATACTTGTCCACATGCTATTTTCTAGGAACACAGCATAGGCAAATATTGTCTTTGAATATACAAATATGTAAGAAGTGTTAATCACAAATACACTCACCTGTACTATTCTGCTCAGGTGGCAATCAGCAGCCAATTCTAAACCTTGTTTTTCTGCCCAGGCTTCAATGTGGCCAAGCTGCTGGCGCATGATAGCTCCCCAGTAATGCGAACATAACCCTGAATCTGGGGCTGTAACTAATCTGTTAAAAAGCCACATGTTGATAAAATGAAAGAGCTGGGAGAAGAGCTGTATGGTCAGAGCAGCATTTACTCTGCATCGTCGCAACAGGGACATGGCTCCAGTCAAGGTGTGCAGCACATCATCTACGGAGATAAAAGAAAAAGTCACCCACATTCACAAACTGCAGAGGACACCTGGTTTAGGCAATAACACAAAGGCACTCAAGTGAGGCTGGTGAATGCTAGGTGGAACCTACGCGTATTTAATTACACAGCCTTTCAGAAATACACTTACTGGTCCATCATTTTAAAGATAGAGCAACATTAAAATGCTAGGTGGAACATAACCCCTGAAATGAAAATAAATTCTTGGGGAAAATATTTATCATACAAGTAAATAACTGGCTATACTCAACATTTAAATCACATTCTCACTTCAGTAAACTGATTTTTCTATTAGTTTTTATAACAAGTTCATATTCTGTTCTTCTATGCAACCTTTATATTCTACTGTTTCAATGCATATTTCAATTATTCCATAGCTTCTTCTAAGTATCAAATTGTACTCAGAAATTTCAGCTGAAGTTATTTGCATTGTATGATGCAGTTAAACTACAGAATGCACCTTCTTTTCACACATCATATTTTTAAAATACTACAAAATCCCATTTTCCAATTACTCCATTGCAGTATTATCTAACAAGCAACATGGACTTCTATTAGCATCACCAAGAGCAAACACCCTCATGCTTCCCAGTGGAAGCAACACATTTATCTCCAGGTCTTCTTTAAAGCAATACTTTTAATTGGAAATCTCTTTTGAAGAAACCATTAGTTTTTTTAGAATTGAAACTCAGGATTGTGTCTGATAAAAATATCTGTAGGTCATAAGAAATCTATAATGCGGCTCAAAAACAAGTGAAATAAGAACAGCATCTGCTTTTATTCCAGTATCAGTTTGCTACATTTTCTGGGTTTGTGTCCCCAGAAATACTCTCACAGTACAGGGCACTACAAACATAGCAGTGCATAGTCAGTCTTCCTTAAAGGCTCAGTGCAGGAGAAAAAGCAAGAACAGAAAGCTTAATACCTAAAGTACCAGATAAGTATCTATGAAATTTTCATAGTTCAACAGAATGCTCTGTTTAATTGTTCTGCAGATCACTTTTCCTTCAATTATTGAGGCATTAGAAGTCTGAGCAGTCACTGAGCCAGGATTACAGACACAGGGTGATACACATTGAGCAGGGTGCTCTGGAGGCAAGCATCATGTATCAGGTATTACAGCAGCAGGGAACCCTGACAGAAATCTACATGGCCAGTCAGCCTGACCTTAGCAGCTGAGAGGCTCTTGATCAGCTTCTCCCATTACATCTCTACAGTTATGGGAGGAAACTGCCAAGGTGAGGACTAGATAAACTGATGGCAACATATGGTTGGACAAAAGGACTTGGTGGATTTGTGGAGACAATGTCCAATTGGCAATCACAGATTAGCGGCTTATCTCATGTTTTGAGGGGAGACTGGTACTGTTTAATTAGTACCTTTAATTAATTATCTGAGCAATGTGATGGAGCACATTCTCAGCAAGTTCACAGATTATACCAAGAGGAGGCAAAATACTGATATGCTAAAGAGCAGCAGCATTTTTCAGAAGGGCCTCATTAGGCTGGAGAATGGCCTGACAGGGATTTCATGAAGGTCAAAGTAAACTGCATGTGGGACAGAGTAAATCTGTGCAACAGCACAAGACAGGTGCCACCTGAACAAAAAACAACTTTGATGAAAATTATGGAGAGATCCTAGCAAACATCAAGCTGAATGTGATTGAACAGTGTATCATTGCTTGAAACGTATCCAGTTGCACACTTAGCTCGAGTCAGCAGCAGTGCAGCTAGCAGGAGGGAGAGAGGGAAGCAATCCTTCCTATGCACTCAGCATTGTGAGACTGCATCTGGAGAACAGCATCCAGTTTCAGAATTCCTGGCACAAAGAGGATACAGGTTTAAGGGACCAAAATTCAGAAGAGATCAAGCAGTCTAACCTATTTTAGGCCTCTGAGGATTATTTTCCTCTGGATCATCAAGGAATGCTGGCATGTAGTTGTTAAGCTCTGACTGCAGACAATGAACCAGGTACCTGGAAGGGAATGATGAAAAAAGTGAATTTTAAATCCTCTATGTGTTCATTATAAAGGTTCTAAAGAGAAGAGTTCTATCAAATTATAAGACGCCTGAAATTTCTGTGCTATGAATGTGATTATAGGAAACCCAATAATACTTTTTAGAAGGCCTGAGAGACCAATTTTCCCATAAATTTCCTAGAAACATTGCACAAACAATTAGGTTGTCTGGGAACAAGCAATATGCATTTACATGCAATATTGCTACTACACTGGTGAGAGACAGTCGTATGCTACACGAAGAGATGCTGTCAGGCCAACCTTGGTTTCCCTAAGTATGAAAAAATAATTTCTTCTTTCTAAACAGAAATAGATTTTTCTTTCTTTTAAAATCTAGCAAGAGTAGTACTTAAAAAAAAAAAAAATAATAATGTTGTGATCCAAAACACAAAATCCTGAAACAACCTTAAGGCTTTGTGTGAGAAATTTTTTGATTCTTTTAGTTCTCTTACCTTTAACTACCCCAAAATAAAAATCTGTTTTAATATCCTTTCTCTTCAAATAATTAAACATTCTCTTTAACTGTTTTTGCTAATTCATATTTTCTGTTAAGAACTGAAAGTAAAATGAATCAGATTGTAAATATATATATACAAGAAAATATTTCATGGCTTTCTGAAACTCCCCCTTCATTTCACTGGAAACATTTTTAATGAAATACAATTGCTAGAAATTAAATCCATGGCAATTTCAACCAGTCCTGCAGTACACCCATTACTATCAAGTAACATTTTCACAGCACTTCTTTCTGTTCATGCTTCAGTTGTGCTTTTTGATTTCCATTCTAAGTCCATATTCCAGGGGTCTCCAGAAGTTTAATACATGCATTTGCAATGTGCCATGTTGCACTATACTTAGGGAAAATCCACACAACTAAAATTCAATAATATTTTTGCATATAGACTGCTCATAATGTGGAGAGATAAATATGGCACCATTCCTTCCTAGACGCAGCAATATTCTGTCTTTGATGACTACCTGGCCAATTAAAGTAGCAGGAAATTATTTTTTAAGACACTAATTCAAGACACTGAGCTGTGGCAGAAGGCACAGCTTCATTTACAGCTGGTGATTTAGAGATGCTATAAGAATAGAAAGACTTTGTCAAAATAGCTACTTGCTATACCCTACTTGCCCAAAATTTATTGACCAGAAAAAAAAAAAAAAAAAAAAAAAGGAATCTGCGGGAATCCGTGCAAAGGGGTCTGGTGCTCCACTGAAACCTTTTGAAAGTTGAGAAAGCAATGACAAAGCTTCACGAACTACACATATTGCTCTTCTGAGAAACACAGCCCCTTCAGAGCTAAACTGTTCAACCACGGCTAGCTCTCCCAGTCTCGTCACAGTACAAAAAGAGCACACAATACAGTATTTCATATTACAGAAAAATGAAAATACTGTATTTAAAATAGTCATCTTACAAGTGGGAGTAGGCTGGGTTTAAGTCACCCAAGGTACACTGGGACGTCTCTAAACATTAGTTTCTCATTGGCAAATTTGCTGTGAAATACTTGTTCAGTAGTGGCTTGGGGAGAAGGAAAAAAATCTGCATATGAACAAAAATGAAGTCTTTATTTTTGATTAATTCTGTGCTCAGCCAATATTGTTATCTTTATTCAAGGACACTTTCCTCTGAAGGTTTCCCTTCCCATTTGGTTGGTTCATTCAAATTTTCCTTTAATCGGTATTGTAATTGCCTGAGCTGGCAAGTATAGCTTGATTTTTACTCCAAACCAAAACCTGTCCCTCCTTTTTTAAGAAAAATCTGTGCAAAAAAACCACTGTGAAAATTGCTATTTATGAGAATTATGAAAGTAGATTATATTCAGAAGGCCTTAAAGAGCACAAGATTCATTACTTTAAAGACCCAGGAATATTTAAGCCTGTGTATTTACATCCTAACACCAAAACTACACTTTCCTCACAATTTCACATTAAATTAAGAGAAAGCAATCAACACAATCTAAATTTCCCCTAAAGCTATCATTGGTAGCGTTAACAATCACAACATCATCTAACAGATGAAACTCACGTACAACTCAGTGACCAATATTCACAAAACAGGGCATCTGTCTAAAAAAGTAAGTCTAGGCCATTCTTTTAAGTTTTCCTCTCAGGTATTTAACAATACTCAAAAGATATTATTGCAATATCTAAAATTTGGCAGAAGTGTGAAGTTGTTCTATAAATCACAGAAATGAAAAGAAAATGGTAATTGAAACAGAAGTTTGATAGCCTTACTTGAATGCCATTTGAACCAAGTGTGCCAAAACATCTTGTGCATCCACAGTAATTCGGCTAAGATCTCTGTCTTGCTTTATGAAATTGAGTAGTTCAGATGCATTTGCCATCCAAAAGGCAAGGGCCCCAGCAATATTCTTCTGTTTCTGTAAGTGGCAAGAAGCAATAAATAATACAGGGAAATAACTTTCTGATAAAGCATGGCAGCTTAAAAAGCCTTCAAAAGATAGACCAGTACCTCTTCCCATTTCACCAAACATCTCTCAGATACCAGATATTTGCAAAATGTTTGTATGTAATACCGCAATTGCTGTAACTACTACGTTCAAATTTAACATGTTCACTGAACACACAAAATGCTAATACATTGCCAATAGCCACATCAATGAAAGCCACAGTGTAAGCCTCAAATTACACAGCGCTAAGAGCTTAGCAGATGCAGTATCTGGTAATCTGTGCACTTTTAAGCGCATATTCACTACTGCCCACTGCCACACTGATACTGCGCTCACTGGCTTTGATACCACGTGATTCAGTATCAAGTACTGATCTATCTCACCATCTCCCGACCACAAATGCCAGGCCAGGCAACCTCAGATGAAATCCAAAGAATAGGAACCACAAACAACGAAAAAAGAAAATAAAGGGAAGAAAAAGAACTTCGGTCATTTCATATCCACATTGAAGTGCGTTAAGCAGAAATTATGGAATGCCGTAAAAGTTGCAAAGTCAAAAAAGGGTTTTAGTACTGCATGTTCCAGTTGCTGAATGAGTGTTACGAACTGTTCAAGTCCAGCTGTTTGAGTATTGTATTTTGATATGGAAGCAGTATGAGAAACTGAGCTAAGCCAACATAGCTAGGATCAGTTCCCAGCAAATATATCCTACCTGATCAACCTGGTCTACCTCCTGGAGAAAAACAGACAAAGAAAATCAAACAGAATAGAAGAAAGAAATTTGTGAACAATCATGAAAGCTTTAGAAATCAAACACTAAATATGAAGGTACAACACATGTTCACAATTATACACAGATGCATTAATCAGTAGCTACAGTGCAACTGAGCTCCTTCTAAAAAATTAATTATTTTAATAGGACCAGTAGCACAACAGCTACCAACTGAAGTGCCTACATGTCACAATTAATTCAAGGAATTAATGCCTTAACCTAGTTGCCATCCCAGACTGGTTATTCCATGCTTAGTGTGCCAGAGAAACCTTGCAGAAATTTTTGCAGGCAATGGGGTAACTAGCCATCCAAACAACAGATCCTGGGAGCCATTTGCCCACACTGCCGCAATAGACACAATATGCAAACACACACAAAGAGGGAACAGAAACCCCCCATCCAAAACGAAAAAAACCCAACCAAACAACAACATTCAAAAGCAAACAAAATACACAGAACACCTCGGACAGATTTAATACATGACTTTTCAATTAAAGAACAAAAAGATCGTTTGAAACAACAGAAGAGTCAAATGAAATACCATACTAAGTTTCTTAAATGTTGGTAAATATAAAGCTACACTGAGGTTAAAAGAAAAAAAGAACCCACCAGATGTTTGTCTGATTATTTAGAACTGAGCTCTTAATTATTTTCTGCTTTCTGTTCAGATCACTCTCCCCCACCTGCAACACAGTGAGCTTAGATGCAAATATTTGAGGTGTTACTATTTTCATTTTAGTCAGAGCTCAAAACACCAAATTGCTGCTTGTTTCCTCTCCCTTTTCAACCAAAGCATTCTTAACTGACTTAATCTTAACTGATTCTTAATGCGTTGGCACAGAATAAAAGGAAATGCTCCTTCTAAAAACAAATGTTAAAATTTAAAAAGGATTAAAAATGCCACAGAATGATTGGGGGAGGGGGGGAGAAGGAAGGATACAAAAAAAAGGGCTTTTGAATATGAACAAAATTTCTAGTCCTGCTTTTTTATTGAAAGTACTGAGACTTGTAATAGATCTCTCCTATTTTATACTTATCTCATACAAAGTCATCTATAATAATTGGATATATGAAGTCACAAATTTAATTTGTTAGCAAACCTTCTTGAGTAACTTCACAAAGAGACTTGATAGCTTTCTGATTCTAGGCAGGCAAAATTAAGATCTCAGCCATTAATTTACTCCACAATATAGCACAGGAGTTCGTGCACCTTCCCACTCCTGTTTCGGGTGCCTCTTTCTGTTTGCCACTCATTTGTTTTCTGTGTCTCTCACACTATCAGATCCCGTTCAGTGCAAGAACACTTTACTTGAACTTTACACTTGAGACACACAAAAAAGCTATTGTGATACAAGTTATTACATGGTAATTTGACTGTGACAGCCATAAATGCAACCACTTATGTTACACCTTAGATGAAGTAATTTGACTTGGCTAAGCTTGCACTGTTTCTGCTCCACTAAGGCAAGTCGAAGCTAAAGACATTTTACTGATCCCTGGAATCAATGTATTTCTTTGCCTTCAGCCCATTAACTGTGAAATTGACTCAAGTTTCTCTTTTGTCCCGGGTGTATTTCCCCCACTTTCCTCTGGCTCCTTTCACCATGACAATTGAATGAACCTCCTCCCAATTTTTATGCAATCTCTGACTACTTTCAGTTAATTTCATGCAACTAGGCAACATCTTTCACAAAACCACAAATACTGCTTCCTTATTGATGTGTTCCGTAATATTTAGGTTGGAGATCAGATTGCAGCTGAAGTTACAAGGCTGTAGAAATGGCCTTTCACAAAAGACAGTCCAGACAAACAGCTGGGTTTAACAGTTTTGTAATAGTATTAGCAGGATCATAGAAAATACATTTGCTTACAACCACAAGGCTGAATGTGACTTGGGAAGCCCTTCTCAGTGCAATAAATGAATATTTTTCACAAGATAATCTACTTTCTAGCTTTGATTTGTTTTCAAATCAAACTGATGTTTGAGTCCACCCCTCTAGTATTTTCTAGCAGCTATCTCATTAGCCACTCAATACTAAGAAAACTTTTATCCACTTTCGCACTGTACCTGCCTCTGTCACTACAAGTCTTTTTAGGTTCATTATAACTACTATACATTAGCTCTATAAACTGAGTGACTTTCTTAGATTCAGACCTGTAACTTCCAGTTTATATTTGAAGCCTACTTCTCTGTTTACTCTCCATTCTAGCTGCTGAATTGTTTATGTGCAGGCTCTTGCCAGTTCACGTTCTCCCCTGCAGTCACAGTCTCCTCTCTTACACAGATAGAGTTCATTTTAATAAAAGACCCTGGTATTAATTTTTGATACCATTTCAATTTTATGAAATATCCATTGAGTGTGACATCAAGATTCAAAGCAGCATACTAGTTCATCACTTCAAAAGCAAACAGCTCTTCAGTCTCTGATCAAGTTTGGAATGTACACAGAAGGCACATGTTACTTTCTTATTGCGAAGTGTCCTCAACACCAGCATTTCCTCTGGATCTTTCTTGTGAAAGGTGGGAGCCTGCTGTATAAGATTACACAGGTCTAGAGCTAACATTCCCTTGCTGAAAACTTCACTATATCTTTCAAAAACCTGAACAATTTTGGTTTGCTGTGAGCTTTGTGCCACTCCTGTTGTTTACTTTCCTACTCTCCCTTAATCAAGCTGTTGTGTAACACTTGCATTGTAAATTCCCTAAGGCAGGACTGACACATTCGTTATGCCTGTGCAGCACTTAATGCAGCAGGGTCCTTGCTGCTACTCTGGCAGTACTATTTGCAACAAACACACATGTTTTAATAAATATAGAAACAGATTTCAGTTTTTCTTCTGAGAAAAACCTGCAGACAAAGAAGTTTAATTGTTT
Source organism: Onychostruthus taczanowskii (assembly GCF_017590055.1). Lineage (NCBI taxonomy): Eukaryota > Metazoa > Chordata > Aves > Passeriformes > Passeridae > Onychostruthus > Onychostruthus taczanowskii. The sequence goes on along the minus strand of NW_024499140.1, from coordinate 106,663 downwards.
TATTACTGAGGATACATGAACTAGCACTCCTTTTTGAGAAAATGACCAGTCTGTTTTATCAATGCAAGGTACACAATGCAAGGTACTGTCTAATATCATAGACAGCCCAGTAAATCTTATCTTGCATTTTTACACAAAACAGAATTTCCCCTGCGATTCAGTAGGAATCTTGCACATATAGTAGCAAGAGTGTTAGACTACATGTAAAACACTGAAACATTTGAGAACTTGTATTTCTCTTTACAAAGCAATTGTGTCAGCTTGTTTCAAGATGTCCAAGTTTTATGTCCAGTTTTGTGTTCAAGATGTCCAACCATTTTTGTGGTTACAAAAGTTGTAAAAGTGACAGGGTCAGAATTTAAAAGTCATGATTCTTTTAACACGTTCAAGTATCAATAAGTGCAAACAAATGCTACCTATTCAGTATTCTTTAATAAGCCAATCCAACTTGTTTTACAAGGATTCACAGCCAGAAATGTTTGCAAAGATCTTACCTTCTAGAAAAGAGTCACCTCTCGTCAGGAAACAATCTTCAGAGCAACAGCCACTCCCTAACTTCCCACATTGCTCAGGATAGAGTTCTTACCACTGACATTATTCACTAGCATAAAAGCAGTGACTGCCCTTCATAAGGGCAGACAATGCAGGTGTTACTGTTTAATCAGCTGCTGTTAAGGGTCAGACTAAGAAAAAGGCTAAGAAGTTTGCTTGATTATCAACAAACTGTAGGTAATTCCCTTGACCGATTTTGGCAGAGGAACTCACCTGTATCACTCCTTCCATCATGTTCACCATTTTGTTGACTATTGCAATGACTTTGTGAGTACGCTCAGCAGGAGTGATGTCAGGTCTGTATTGGCAGGACAATACATACCGACATGTCATATACAAAACATATGTTGGTGACAGCTTAAAATGAACTGTCGAGCTATTTGTGTAATTTATAATGGCAGATAAGAAGGCATCTTCAGCTGCAGACAAAGAGGAAAATAAACAGTATGTCATAAATCCAAAGACAGAAAGAAAATGAAAGGAAACAATTTCATAACTTGAGGCATAAAGGATTTTCTTTGGAAAAAATCAGAGGAAGGACTAGCAACTTACAGGAATTTGAACTCTAAGTTGTCTATTATGTACTACAATTAGTTAGACATACAAACAAAACACTTCCATATAAAGCCAGAAAATCTGATCATTGGGAAACATTTCTGTACTATGTCCTATCTACTGAAAATTTACATCTTCAAGGGAACAGGAAAATGAAAGATTTCTCTTACACATTTTACTCCAACAAAGCCCTCGCACTAATAAAAATCAGTCTTTGCTTGCTCACAAATCTATTTAGTTTCAAATATCTGAAGTATGAACAATCTCTAGTATGTTATTTTTCTATCAGATCTGAGACCTTAAAAACCTGGGGACCAAGATAATAATAAACTGCAAATGACAATGCAAACCTCATCAGATTTTACAGAAAATGGATTTTGACCAAGGTGCAATCTATTACACATTGCACAGAGAACTGTATAGAGGACAATGAATCCAAGGCACTGTTGAGGAGATGGGATTAAAATTTTTTCACATTTAATCTGAAGATAAGAAATTGAAATGACATCAGAATTAAGATACGCATGAACATGTCTCAATATCTGAAGTATCTGCTCACCCTCCCAACAAAAGAAATTATACTACCAGACTGTCTAGCATCTGTATAGTCATAGTTTATTTCAATGTTTACTTAAAATACCTTTAAATTTTCCAACTGACTGAAATATTACAGTATAGAAGAATGCATTAACAGGTTAGTATTGTAAGTTCAGAATTTACTCACAGCTTTCCCTGAATTCAATACTGGCAGGCAGTATCAGTTCTGGTCCATGGGTATCCTGAGATCTAAAGAAACATGAGAAAAATTGAAACAAATAATCCACATGGGTGATATAAATTACTGTAAAATTACATATTCTCCAAATACACTGGCTCCAAATATTGACACAACCACCTTTCAGAAAACTACACTTTTTCTACCCTTCCTCCAGAATAATTCAAGCTGTATTTGCCAGCAAAACAACAGATAAAAATACAGACTTGAACTGTGGAGTCTGTGGTATTAATAAGCACCCTCTTGTGTGCTGCACAGCAGACTGATAGGATCAGTTTGCCATCTGCCATTTACAGGATTCAAGTAACAAATAATTCATGAACACGTGAAAGAAATGGAATGAAGCTTTGCCTGAAACATCAGCCTGGTAATAACAAATGTATTTGCTGCCTTTTGTGCCTGCAAAATTTATGAAGACTTAGTCAACCCATTTGACCTTTTTTCTGATAAAGAGGGAAATGAGGTCAAACCCAGTCCCTACCTAGCTGTTGCTACACTACTTAAGAAACAGCAATCAGCCACAGAACTGTCCTCATTGAAACTGATTGCAGAGCTATTTCTTACCAGAACCCATCAGAGAAATCACTGAGCAGAAAACTGAACAGAGATTTCACTTTTCTGGCGCCTGCAAAAGGTTAAGTGTGCCTTTCACAGAATCACAGAATATCCTGAGTAGGAAAGGACCCATCAAATCATTGAGTCTAACTCCTGGCCCTGCACACAACATCCCAAGAGTCACAGCATGTAAGTGAGAGCATTGTCCAAATGCTTCTTGAACTCTGTCACGCTGGTGCTGTGACCACTGTCCTGGAGTGCTGTTCCAGTCCCCAACCACCCTATGGGTGAAAAACCTTTTCCTAATTTAATAAATCATTACTGCCTTAAAGAGCGAAGACATTACCTGAGCTGTTCTCTGCAGCTGGGCATCTATTTTTAGGAAACGAGTAAAAGCTTAACATCTCCTGCATGTAATAACAATTTTAACCACATGTAACACAACAGGCAGCTTTCTACTTCCCCCAATAACTTTGAAAAAGAAAGGAATATAACATATTAATGTCATTCTCCTGAAGATTGTTAGTTATGCCACAAGGCAGAGATAACTGAGTAAAGGCTCTCAGTGTCATATCTCCTGTAGTAAAAATCCACAATATAATTTTGATGTCTGATGTCAAAAGATCTAAATTTTAGTATATTGAATCCAAAAATCCAGGGTACCTTTGGGTTTTGGTGGGGGTTTGTTTGGTTGCTTGCTTTTTTACAAACTTGCAAAACCAGCAGAGAACTCAGGTTATGCCACCTAGATAATGCGTTATTATAAGAAGCGTTCACCAAATCAAATTTCTGCAGGAGTTGAAAGTTAAGGAATAGCAGGCACAGCATGGCAGTATGTACACAAATTTCTGCCATTTCAGTTACATTTCAAACATGACAGCATGCTGTCTTTATGAAAAGCACCCAGCTGGTGTGTAAAATGTAGTATTTTCTATCTTTTTATTGCTATAAATTTAAAATGAACTAATTTATCACTACTTCTGCACTGTCAGAAGTGCTTCTTCACTGAGAACTTCATGACTTCCATAGAAAAATTACTAATACACAGTATTATAAAATGGAAATATAGTGGCAACTCCAGAAAAATTTTTAATCTTTCATTATTGGAATGGTAATAAGAGATAGAAATATTTTAATATTTAATATTAGTATTTTAATATTTAACAAACCGGCTAGTAAACCAGTGACAGATTTCAGCAGATGATTTATTTTATTTTCCTTAGAACAAAATTATATTGATCAGTTTCAGCACAAACAGAGGAACTGGATTCCCAGCCAATGAGAGACACTGTCATGAATGATGAGACTTGATATTAGGGTCAGAGTGCTCACAGACTTTTGGAAACTGGCATAAGAGCCAAATTAATACAAAGCATTCTTTAAAAACTGTTAATTTAATTCTATCTGTAAATTAGTTGTCTAGGAACTGATGCAGTAATCAATTATTTAACTACCCTAACAGGAATTCCCTTCAACAAATCATGGAGCCATAGGATGGTCTGGGTTGGAAGAAGACCTTGAAGATCATCTAGTTCCAACCCCTGTACCATCTTCCTGCTTCCCCTAAAAACACACAAAAAAAATACGCTCTAATTAAGCTTTGCACATTAGAAATCTAAGTTGAAGTAATTCTCTGTGCTTCTGACATAACACATTTTAATGGATACATTTTAAGTGTATATTGTCTTTATGCGATTGCTCCTATAGATAAAGCCTCTCTGTGGTGATGAAATTCTTTGAGCTAAACCAGTCTGAAAGTCTAGTTAGGTTTAGAAGGGCCATAAATATTGACTAGGGGTTGACTCCTTTCTTAGTATATCGTCAGGTAATATTACACTTTAAAATCACATTAAAAGCAATAATGCATTCTCCTGATACTTCTGTATTCTCCTCGACTGCCTCTGATAAACTACATTAAAAAATGAAACACACTTGTGTGATTGTTTCTGTCAGCATACTATGTATAAATTTTTAATGCATGTTAAAGCAAGGAATCAGGTAAGCATCTGCATTCAGTTAACACCACTTACATATCATCACTCTTTTCCAACCAAACACATCTTAAACAACTCCTGAAAGGTATCCAAGGCAAAAATTCTCTTTTCTCATCTTTATTATATGTTTGCTCATGTTAATTATAGTCCGATATCTAATGAGAATGTATGACGACAATCCTTAAATGAATAGTCATCATGTTTGATTTCCAAGAATCACATTACAATCAGAATAAGCATACCCAGTAAGTAAACTGGAGTTATGCTCTCAGATGTCAATTTTTTTTCTTTTTAGAAATGAAAATACATGGCAGCCAAGTTCTTATCTTTGGTCTTCAACCTATTCAGTGAGTTACTGGAAGAAAGTCTTATTTGTCTTACTATTTACCTTTATAGAGCAGTGATGAACACACAGACTACCCATAAGAACATTTAGTGTGGGCTGAAAGGTGTACAGTAACAAGAACCTGAAACTTGCCAGTGAAGAATTTTTGGTTTCTCAAACTAATAAAGCAGTTTACAATTACTGTCCTTAGAGTTCACAAAATGAGACCAGAGTATCCCAAAGGAAACCTAACTAAAGTTCCACAAAATATATCCACAAAGGGGAATTCCATGTATTCAGGCAATTCATTGTTCAATTTGTCAAGTCCTAATCTGACATCCTGACTTTGCTAATTTGTTATTCTCAAGAACACAGTGAATGTATCTGAGAAAGAGCACAAGATACAAGGGCTGCATTTAGATGAATAAGACTCATTACACAACACATACTACAGACATTTAAGATATATACTATATATTAAGATATATTAAGAAATATAAAATCAGTGTCAGGGCTGGTGATGAAGATCTCTGAAGTTGTGGTTGTCACAAATTTAAGTGTGATCTAGACGTCTCTAAAAATACTTTCTGCACACAGGAACCATGGTGAAAAAACCTTTGTAAAAACTAGCAATGAGTACTCTCTTTAGAAGGAATTTAATATGTTAAAAACTCTCCATCAAAATGAAGCCAAGATACAGCTCACAGATGGCTCTGTTTTTGAAAGACAGAACTACAGCACAAGATAATCCTCTTCATAGAAATTTAATAAACTTCATACACATACAGAAACACAGATCAAGAAATATTAACAACAGAAGCCTCAAGAATTTCTGAGAGGCTATAAAAAGTACAGAAAGTTTTTGTTCATCTTTTATGAAGAAAATTACAATTAAAATACTAGTCATCCAAGAAGAAGTTAAATCTTCACAATCTTAATAAAATTCTAAAAAATAATCTGAATATGGTAGGCACTCTAACAAGGGGGTGCAGATTAGAACTGAATATTCTACTCTAACTTCACTGAAAGTATTTAAAAGATGCCCCTGCTACAGAACACTTGAACATTCAAGTTTAAGTGGAAGCACAACTTTCTGCCCTTTTTTGGTATTTTTTTCCTGCCACTCACATCTCCGAATTCTCTTTTCTGTCTAGTGAATAATATATCAATTTAAAGGTACAAAAAGCTTCATACTGCAAGCTTTATAACTTGGATCACTGCACGTTTTAATCCTGCAGTACATTTACTTTACCTTTCATTCATTTATCACAGCTGTTCACCTAAATTTAAAAGCCGATTTATGTAGACAGCAATACAATCTTGTATTTTTTGAAAGAAAAAAATTCTATTCACATTCTCACTGATTTGTTGGGATGTGATAAGAGACTCTAGAGATCATCTAGAGATCCAACTTCCCTGCTCAAAACAGGGTCAGGTCAACAAGAGCAAGTTGCTCACTACCGTGTCCAGTCAGGTTTTAAGTGTCTTTAAGTATCTTCAAGGACAGACTCCACACCTGCTGACAACAGCACAGTGGACATAGCAATGACCTGGTTATTTCACTCCCCAAAGTAAATCACATCATCTTGCCACTGACAAATGAAAATTTTACATAATTATACCTTTCATGTCATATGACATGCTTAACCACAAATCAACAATGATGTGACATGACTACCAGCCTGACTTTACAGAAAGAGAACCACAAATAATAGAATACTGAAACAAAGGATTAGTTTTTTGGTTTTTTAAAGTATTGTGAAGTTTTTTGCTTTGGTTGTTAAGCCTGGGTTTTTTAGGAGAGAGATCTCATTCTCCATATGGAAAACCAGATAATTTAAAATACTTTAATGCAGCATTTGATCTACTGGAAAAACAAATCCATTTTTTCAATTCTAAGAAGTAATGGATCCCATGTTTCCTACCTGCTGTCCTGTCTGCGGTAATCCTGCTGGTCTATTCTAATCATTGGCTTCACCATTCCTCGCTCGGCTGTGCTGGATGCAGATGATGATGTCCTGTCACCGTCCAGCCTGCTGGTGCTCTAATTCAAAATAGCAGGACAGGTGCTTAGCTTGCAAGCACTGCATGAGCCAGTACTTGTGCCTAGCAGCACTAAAACGAAGCTGAGGTCTGAGGCTTGAAAAGAGATGGGGAAACAGAAGAAGGGAGTATGGCACAGAGAGCGACAGCTCAGCAGGCATTTTCACCACAGTGAAGCACTGAAGAGCCTGCTTCCAATGCAACAGACAACAACAGCCAGCTAGGAGCAGTTCTTTGTAAATGAACTACTAGAATTTATAATGTAGCTTGCAAATATATTTAATCAAAAGTTTATAGCTACAATAAAAAGTGAGAATGAGTTGGGAATCAAAACTTTAGGTAAGAGACAAAGTTAAAAATATTTACAAATTTAAAACTGGTCATGCTCCCATACTGTGCTTCTGCAATAGTTCCAAGTGTATGCACTATTGATCTGTAACATAATTTATCCTGATCTTAGGGAAAGTCTGATCTGGCAGTAAGTACATTTCTAAGACAAGAAGGGGCAATTCAAACTGTTGTTTTTTATGTAACATTTGATTTGTTTTCTTTTGGTGTCTCATGCTCCTTAATAGGAAGCTTTTAATTTATGATTTCTAATTCAATCAAACCCTGTCAGGAATGGGACAAATACACTGCTTTAAGCAGCAAAAGAAATAGTAATTTTTTACAGCATGAAGAGTAGAAAACAAGACATCAGTAAAATAGAAAGTGTTTCAACATTTCATAAGAAATTTCTAGGACTAAATAATTTGCTTCAACGTAGGAAAACCTGCCAACAAGTGCATCTCAAAGCAAGAGCTTGAACTTTTCACCACCACGTCTCTGAGAATTTTCATTAAGCTTACTGTTACCCCTTTTCCAAACAAACTTCCAAGCAAACTTACAAGAGAGCAAATGTTAGAAAATGAGTGATTCATCAGTGCTTTAACAAGATGACATACACAGTCTCAAACAGCACAACTGAAAAATAAACTAATTTTTCCCATTAATCCCTAAGTCCACTAGAAGTATTTTTCTAATGACTGCAAATAGCATATGAAATAAGCTACATAATAAAGCCAGAAACTCTTATTCTGAGAAATTTTAAGACATTTTATTAGTTTACAAGGTTTCTGTTCCTCCTTTTCAAATATTACTAAAATTCCTATCAGAAGTAGGTGAAGAACACATATAAGATAAAAGCACTACCCAATGGTACAAAGAAAGTAGAGAAACTGAATCAAAGGACTGTGGTTAGAAAACAAGTAAGACTAAAAATGCATGCAAAAGCTATCAGAGTTATTAATACCTACACTGCTGCATTAGTATCACTAAACAGTTATAAGTATTTCAGTTGTGTAATAGCAAAAATAAAACATAAAAGGTAATGCAATTCTGGGAAGATTACTCCATTTCATACTACTGAAATAATTCATTCTCTCATTTCATCTGAGGTATGTGATCATAGCAAGTAAGGCATTAACCATTGTGTCATTTACTCTTTGTTGGCTCTTGGAAAATGCAATTCTGACACAAAATCTATTAACAGAAGTGCAGAAAGAAAGCATGAAAAGATTATCACCTCATAAAATGTTTATAATTATGACTGCAAAGACAGTTTGTTTAGTCAGTGTGTGTACTGGAGCTCTACTGAAGTCTAAAGTCACATCCATTAAATTTTAAAAGCCTAGTTAAATTAAAATCGAACACCCTTTCACATTTTACAGAAAACATTTATTTACCCCATCACAAATGACAACAGCCATATGCTACATACACAAGGTAACAATGTACCAGTTCCAACAAGAATCTCTACCTGCACATAATCTGCTTTCGGTAAGTCATTTTGAGGAGAAACTACTTCAGGTTTGGAGAATTTCCCTTTCTAAAAAATGTTACTATCCTTGACATGAGATGCCAATGCCAATACAAATGTAAACAAAAGGGTTTTGGGGAAAAAAAATAAACCAAATCTAAAATTACAATGCATATAATATCTGAGCCCATCCACAAGGAAAAACAGCTAGGAAGACTGATAAACTGACCACACTTCCCCAAATACTACTGCTATTGTAATTTTGATTTAACTTACACATGCTGTTATTTATTGCTAACTTAGTCATAAAAAAATACCTTGCTTGCTGGAAATGCTGTTCCACTGTGAATATCTCCCTCCAGATCAAATGTGGTTTCCTGGACAGCTCTATAAGCAAGATAACATTTCCAGTATGTTTTAGAGATTATGCTGTTCAGCATTTAATAAACAAGGAACGGAGTAACTAAAATTACTAAATTAAAATTCAAGGGTTATACCATGAGTCCAGTTAATAATAACGTTTTTTAATACTCTATTAGTTCTTCATATCAAAATAACCTAAAAATATTTATACAGACAATTACATTTTCAAAGCCAGATTCATAGCTAATTTCTTCCCAGTCAAGTGAGAAAATATAAATACATATAAAACATGTTCATGGCATTGCATTTACTACAATAGAATAGCTACAACCTTTTACTCAGGTAATTAGTATTAAATGTACAACATAATGCAAATAACTCATAAATCATAGTAATGCATATTACTATCTCCTTATTCTAAAGATTTTAAAAAATATTTGATTGTTCAAGCTGCAACAGCCCTTTGCCATAGATTTTGTTGTCCAGATAAAGCTCTGCAGTAATACAGCCCTTTCCAATTGACTGTAAATCTGCAAGAGCACTTATTTATTGATCTGCAGGCTAAATGCAGGATGAACTAAAGATTTAAGCAAGAATATTGCATGACAGACAAATGGCTGGAGGTCTTTCTGAAGACAGGGCCTACAAGAAGCAGTGTCCTTCCATAAGAAAATACAGTGGAGAAAAAAATAAAAATGGTTAAAGCATACATCTATATTAATTCAGCAGATAAGCTTCCTTCCCTAGGTATCTTTCTTTCACTCATCTCCAAGCCAATTTGTTACTTTTCTGAATAACATACGATAATGTGTATACTAATAATAGTAGCCTCACTTGGACCCAGAAAAGATGGAAAACAGCATGTTGTTTTTTTCCCCTGCTATACCAACTGATTTTAAGATTGTTTCTTCTGAGTATTTCTATAGCTGCTGAACAAAACACCTGAAACCCCTATGAGTCACAATATCTATGATTAGTATTTTTATTATGCACCTATCAAAAATATGAATGAGAAACAAAAGGGCAGACTTCTGGATTGTCAGTCCTTGCAACACAGAAACCAGTGGGTAAGTAATCACACTACAAAAAGTGGTTGTTACATTGAGACATATAGTTCCCTATCTTAACAGTCTCATTTCATGATTACTCCATTTCAAAATCCTTTTAGTGGAATTTTGAAAGTTGTTATCTGAGAAAAAACAAAAACCAGACTATCTGAAAATATTCAGGAACTTCTTGACTTTTCCTGGAGCTTGGATGAACTATGAAATACATGAAAATAAGGCATTATAGTGTTTTTCACACAGAAGTTGAGTATGAGTAAAACTTGTTTGAATACTTCGTAATGAAAAACATACTTGCTAATGCTACATAAAATCACAAGGTGGAGCTCAAGTATTAAAATTATATACTTAACACTTTAAATGAGTTCACACACTAGTCCCTGGCATTTATAATGCTTTCATTATGTGTTTTTTTGCAAGGCTCCCCTTCTAACCTCAGTAGGATGAAAATAAATTTACTCACCCAGTTCTGTGTCTTGGGCCTTTGACCATAAGACTTGCATCAGTAGATCTTTTGGAAATAATATGGTCCTGAGTAGGATCCACAAACTTAAATACATGAGAAGACCCAAACTGAACCTTCATTCCACTTTGCAGCATGGTGGTTTCTGAAATACGCTGACCTTCCACATAGGTTTCAGCATCAATGCTTCTCGGGGTTACAGTAACAACTCCATCCATATTAGTGAGGTCACAGTGATGAGGCTGAATTCCTGGACCAAATAACTAGGAATAAAATGAATTAACATAGAAGAAATTAAATTATACTGCAGGAGAAATAAAAAAAGACTAAGATGTAGCTTCCCCTATTTACACACTGATTATTTAACTTTGATTACGAATTTACAGACATGAGTGGTACTAAAATCAGTAAGTTTCACTTCATTTTTCAATGCAACATGAATAATAAAACACATATTTAACTAACATGTGCAGCAGACATCCCTTTATGAAAATTTTTTCACTGTTTTGGTCATATACTATTTTCTTCTACTTTGTGCTTTATACGAAATCACACAACACAAATAATTACAAATCAACAAAATGCACTGACATGGACCCAGGCCACTGTAAGAGACTCCCTGGCATGAACTTCATACAAATATGCTTGTTTGATATTCTTAAAATATCCTGCCTCCATGGGATTAAGACTAGGATTTGAAAGCCTTTAAGCAGTTAAAATAACACTGATATGCACTATTTGATCCAGTTATGAAAAAGAAAACCCCATTTCAAATAATAAACGCCTTAAACAATAAAAATTTACTTTAAATAATAAAATCCTCCTCTTAATTTAAGAGTGGAAGTAAATTAAAACAAATAATTATGACCATTAATACAAAATTTCAGCAATATTTTACCCTTCTACTTTGAAGCATATGTACACCATATTTTATTAAGATTCCACAATGACACATAACACACAGAGATCAGATCCGTACTGTAATGCAAGACTGCTTTTTTCCATACCTGAATGGAATTGTCATCAAATTTTTCAGTTCCAACTTCAGTGACACTTAATTGTAGACGATAGAGCTTTGGCTTATCTCTGGAGTCAGAACCATCTGTACAGCCAGTGACAAATATCAATTTGTAAGTTAATAAAGTTCAAATACTCACACAGTATTTCTACATTTACTGCAACTTAGTTCAGAATAGTAAAGTTTACAAAAAAAGAAAACCTGAGTGACATTGTTTCAAGATTGTAGGGAACCTGGTTTTTCCTCATAATGGAACAACCCTGAAAGTAGGAAAGCCTACTTGGAGCAGCTGTTTACTACAAATGCAAAGAATAAAGTAATCAAGAACTACTGTTCTGAACGTACCATGAAAAACCTTTTCTATTTCCTTTGTACTTTAAGCAATACAACAGGTTTTTTTAAGTCTCTAAGATTTTATATGGGTATACCAGTATGGGTTTAGAAGATAAAGAAAATAAAATACCTCCAGATCCCACATTAATAGCATCTACTGATCTTACTGAAGTATATGTTATCAGCACTATCTGCTGTCAAGTGATCCACATACCAAACTGTTTCTAATTAACCAGATACTGAACTAGAGAAATATTGAAAGACAATTCTACAAAATGTTTATCTATGACATTTAGTCTTAATATACAGGACTTCAGCAGTTCTGGCCTTACCTTTACAGTTCCATTGACCTATATGTTCATCTCACAGAAAATTAGGCAAAAAATAAAAGTCCAACTTCCTACTCCCCTCAGAAATATGCTGGACGTACAAAGTGTGCACAGTTTAGCTGGTGCCTTCACAGGCTAAACACATATGGGTTTTGTCATACATATAAATCCTGCCCATTTCCTACATAATCCTACAGCTTTAAATATGAGCGGAAACTGAAATAATTCTGTCATTTCTAACTTCTCTCCAATCTCTCGTCCAAAGCAAAGTAAAAGAAAGGCTGCAAGACAAAGAATGTCTTACCTGTGGAAAAGAACAGTGATTTTAAGTCATCTCCAAGAAAGCATTAGAGAATATTATTAAAGCCATGGCACATACAGTGATACTGTCTGCAGTAGGCTACTAGTTAGCTTCAAATTTTTAAGTGGAAGTCAATACAAACAGAAGCTCTATAAATCTAGTTGTAAACTCCCAAAACACCTTGTATTAAAACCACAGCACTAGATACAAATGCAATTTTTTCTTCCACAAAACGGAGAAAATTTCAAGGAGTTATTCACAGTTATCTGAGTTATTTGTTGTACTCCATCAGTATTACAAGCCAATTTCTACAACAAGAGGTATCTTAATCTTGAAGATAATTACAACAAATGCTAAGAATGATGAAAGGCCTTTTTTTCTAGGGGAGGGAGGCAGAAGGGAAGGATGGTTGTGTTATACTACAGTGTAAAGTATATTTCCTGTTTTCCAGCAGCTGGAATGTAAACATCTAAATGGTATTGGGAATGTATTCCTTATAAATCACTGCAGCAAGATAAATATTCTGCTATACCTATGGTGAAGGCCCTATTCCCTACTCCCCAGGCCATGAGAGTTCACAAAGGCTGATCTTAGAAAATGATGCACTGCAAACAGATTTCATTACTTAGTTTATGAACTTAAGAGACACCATTCACACTTTAAATAAAAATGTTATTAAAAAAACCTGCAGTGAACAAAAGTGAATAATCACTGTAAGGACATCAAGTCAGTGGATTGTAACACAAACACATTTTTTAAACAATTAAAGAAAAAAAAAAAACAACAAGACAGGCCACCCTTCATGGATATATATTTTAAATGTGTTACTTCACCACTAAAAGGTGAATCCTATACCACTTTGAAAATTGTAACTTCAGTCGATTTCACTAGGCCAATGCTTGAAACAATGCTGGGAAATAGTACTGAGTTTGCACAGACCAAATCAAATTATGAAGATCAGCTCACAGAAAACAAGTAAGCCCAAAGCTTACTTGTCACACAATGGACTTTACCTATTGAGATAAAATTAGTTAAGTCTACGCTTTAAAAGTGTATTTTCTCTACAAGTTCCTAGTTACTAAGGGTTTAAACACTAATAAGTTTAAGAGATGGTTGGGCAGATCTGAAACACCACGTCAAAATCAGGAGATAATTCTACTATTAAATTTCAGACAAGATATGCACTTCCAGCAGAAAGAGACAACAGTAAACTTTTTTTATTTTAAACAGGCAACAAACTCATGTGCAAAAGTGTTACGCCTGCAGTTCTGTTCTCAGAAAGAAGCTTGGCCAGGAAAGCCTGGCCATGGCTTTCCACTTCTCCAACCTTCCGCAATTCTTCTGTCCAAGTTGTTATATCTCCATGTCCTTCACACCTCCCACTGCTATTTGTTCTACAGCTCAAGATTGCTCTTTTTTTGTGATTAAGCAAGGAAAAAAGCCTTATGAGGTTGCCTTTTTATTTTGTATTTATGCTTTGTAATTTTAATTTCAGGCTTGTAGGATCTGAGGCTCACATGTGAAAATATGGGAGTTTGCCATTTTTCTCAGCCTTTAAATATTATGACTGTACAACTGAAGTTATTCACATTCCTGAACTCATCAAAAGCCACATTCACAGATAATACCGATAGAAGCAGCTATTCGAAGTGCTGCTGAATATCATTTCAGTCTGCCCAATCTATTTCTATTACTATCAGATTCATCTCAGTTTACTGCTTCATTCACATGACTTGGATACAGAGACAGTTGCTGACTGCCACATATACAGCCACAAGCTACTGAAGTGCATCCTCTACCATACAGATCTAATATTCAGTCACTTAAAGAGTCGTACAAACAGCAACATCAGCAGCTGTGGAGAAGTGGAAAAACTGGGCATACTTCACTAGCAAACTTAATGAATTTGTGCAATTTTACAGGGCATGAAAGTGAGTCTGCTAGGTTCTTCTGCAAAAATATAAACAGCCTCTGTTTTGACAGGAGGACATTTCTACTGGAGTTATTTCTATAACAAAAACACATATCCTAAAGTGCTTTTTTTCCAAAGACACAGTCTGAGTCTAGAGTATGGAGACCTCTTTTTCACACACTGAGATAAAAATTTATAAAGCTGTCTTTTTTTTTTTTTCCCCCCGGTGACATGCAACCAAATTTCAATCTTCCTAGTTAATGATCAAGTGTTCCTGCAGAGCCCATCCGTGATTTTTAGTTCAGCACACTCTAGGAAACTTTCTGCTCTCTGGAATGACGCCATTAACAAAATGGAAGTCTGAAATCAATTCACATAACTGAGCACTGGACACAAGCGTGAATACAGTTCTTTAAACCCCAGTACTGCACTCCACAACCACAAAGGGTGAGCAGCACTGACATGCTGTTATTCTACAGCAGTCTAGAAAATAAAGTGAGAAAACAGGGGGAAAAAGTAATAAAATAAAAAAATACTTTGGCAGACATTTCACAATGAAAATAGAATGGCTTTGTCTTGTCTACTTGGTCAAACCAGAACACATCTGCGTATTATTCTAAACTCTAATGAGAGTTGAAGATCCACAACTATTTTTACATTAGCCTACCAACTTCAAACACTACAAGAAATGAACAAGTCTCTACTGTCTTAAGTCCTAAATCTTTGACATTTCCCACTAATATTAGACAAACCAGGCAGCAGAAATACCAAAGGATGCTATGCAACATCATGGAGTAAAAAGTGAGGTAATCTTCCTAGGGATCCAAACATTATTTCCCATAAAAATCATCACAGACTTCATCCACTGCATCAACACAGTCAAATACTGAAAAGGACAGCTAAGTTTTATGCCATGCCATTTACCCAATAACCATTTTAACTATGAATTCTGCAAGCACATGGGTCAAAGAACTTTTAGTGTTACTACAACATTGCTTGTAAACATTGCATTTCTGAAATTTAGCTATTAATTGTAGCTGGAAGGTTGAACTCTTTGGATAACAGCATATTCACGATCTATTTGATGTTTGTTCACCAATCAAATAATTAAATGGCAACAAACAACACAGATAACTTACATCACAGAAGCAATCCCTTGGGAAAAAACCCCTTAAGATAAATAAGATAGTCCTTCATTTGCCATAAAGAAACACAAGACTGACAGTTGGAGAAGTTTTTAGTGACTACTGAGAGAACAGTATCAAATACAGCGTTACCTTCATAAGTGTGATAGTTGTAGTAGGCAAAGTGATTCCTTCTCCCTGGGGTTAGAAACACATGCAGAGGACCCAGGTGAAGGCAGCACCAGCAGGACAGATACCATGCAGAAAATGCAGAGGGCAAGAAAAGACAGGAAAGGGTGAAACTGTAGCCAGACAACACCTATTCAATTTATAAGGATGAAGTTAATTAAACTCTTTCAAATTTAGAAACTGTGTGGAATATAAAGATATCAGTACTACAAAGCTACTGAATGAAACAATCCTTCTTGTTTAGAGAACTGATAACAAGCTGTTAGAAGAAAAACAGGAACAACAGGTCAGTCCCACAGGCAATGTGTGAAGCTCAGCACACAGCACTGACACCTGCGGCACTTCAGACTGGGTTTACTCTCTCTGTAAATGGGCATCTCACATTGTAATGATAAAGCACCAAATCCCACAAAGTAAGAGAACAAGAAAAGAAATCAACAGTACTATTAAAAGAACCCAAAATATTAATATGCAAATCAAACCTCAACCTGTAGAACGTGACAGTATGTTTCATATATTCTGTGTACTGATAATTTAATCTGGATTTAAAACAAATTTTTTAAAAACCCATACTATTTGACCATAAATTTAATTTCTTTTTTTCAGTTCTGAGCCAGCAAAGGCTTCAGCACCAATTTCCAACCTTGCTTCACAAAAGGTACACAACCAGACTTCAAACTGTAACATTTACTTAAATACCTGAGTGTACTCAAGTTATAGGAAAAAGACCTGTATATAAGTCAATCACCAAAAATAAAAGTCCATATCCAAATCTATAAATATGAGGATGACAGAAGTTAAGAGCATAAGTTACGTATGTTTTATCAGTAGTTGTGCTATACACAATCATCCCAGCTGTTCCTACATCACAAAATTAATTGCAAATTACCACAAATCCCAGCAAGTTCCAATTATCCCAAAATAAAACTCAGCTTGCTAGTGATTAGAAAGTTCCATATAGGCTGAAAAATGTTTCACATCTAAATTTGATTTAAAAATTAATGTTCTTGTCCTGTTAAAAAATGTGATTTTCCACATATGGCACTGTCAAATACCATGTATGCTACACTGCACTTGTGAATGCAGACAAAATCAGATTTAAGCTTAGTAAATAATTTCTCCCCCTTTTTTCACTCCAAACACTCCAAACTCCAGATTTTGATATTGCAGCAATATGCATCTCTACCTTTAGAACTGTTACCTCCAATTTAGAATCTGACACCAGAAGAACAACTCATCTGACACAGACTCCCAGCCACACAGAGTTCCCTGTGCTTACAAAGAATGTCTTATTTTTGAAAAATTCAAATGACTATACAATAATGTAATTTAGCCTGTTAGATAACCAGAATTCTTACCTGGGCTTAATTCTACCAGGTATGGTAGTTTCTCAGGAGGAAGGCAAGAGCCATAGCCAGACCCATCAACTCTTTCCTTCCCCCTTAATTGTTTTCCATCAGTTATCTTCCTGGTTTTCTTTGGGACATAATCAGGAGGCCTCCTTTTCAACTGAAAGACCAGTATTCCTAAAACACAGTATTATATATCCTTTGAGTCACACTACCACTGCATAAGCATACAACCAACATCTATTAATCTGCAAGTGTCCCATAGGATTACTTTCAGCTTACTAAGTTCCTGTCACTTCTTTAGAATAGTTTTAACTTAAAAATAACTACACACAGATTAAAAGCATACTTCAGTATAGTGAATAATATAGAAAATTTGGGATAAAATGCAACGCCTTTCTACTACCTAATGGTGTAATACCACAAACAGTGCATAATGAAACAGTAAATAACTCTAATACTCTCTAGTATTTTAAGTGTCCAAAACCAAAACACACTAAAATGTTAGAATTTCTTCCTTCACAGGGGCTCCACAACATGACTTACGACCCAAGGCACAAAAATATCTTAAAGGTTTTTGGACGTACCTTTATCACTAGGCCACTCCCTGAATATCTGCAGTGGACACTCATCATCATCAAGAATGGTTTCTTTAGCACCTTTATCATCAGAGTGCTGAGCATCAGGAGGCAGCATGACCTAAAAGGGAATTATCAGTTTCCAGAGCTGTTATTGGACTATTAGAACACTCAATGGTATATTCTCTGGTAACTTTTTTTGCATGTGTTGTTTATAAGAAGAGATAAGGCCAAAGAATTCAGTAACTTGGAATGTATTTTGTTTCCAAGATTTTTTAACACTCCTCTCTCGCCTCTTGCTACAGTTTAATTGCAATTCCCAGAACACCAAGTAAGTCTGAAAAGCAAAGAACAGCAAGTTAAAGTAGGTGAGATCTTCTTCCAGTAAAAAAACTTATTCCAATTTCTCATCAGCTAAGACAAAAAAAAAAAATCTGTGGAGATGATAGTCAAAAAACAAAACTGAACTCTCCATTATTATTTCACACACTGGAACCAGCATTTCATTTTACTAATGCCATTCTGCTAACATAACATATATATATATGTATTTAGAAAAGACACAACAAGCTGGCAAAGACTATGTTATACCTGCTGCATCCTTGTTTTACCCAAAATTTACCTGGTCTACACAAGGGACTAAGGGCACTGGAACTGGAAGCATTTCACACAACTGCTTCATGATGCCTAGCTCTAAGGAAGAAACAAAACCAAGAATACTTTTGGAACAGAACTACAGACAGTTCCTACCTTTTACAGCTATATCCTTACGAGGCAGAGGAACGGGGAAACTTTGATTCATGAAATCTGATCTTAGAGGAGACACAGCCTGTAATTTCATGCATTACTGCTCCCCACAGCAATCAAGAACAAGTAACAATGACAGGCAGTATTACAGCTATTAAAGACAGATCTTTCAAAGCTGAATCAAAAAAATAAAATAAAATATGTTGTACTCCCAACACTTGTAATCCTAACAATGTTATTTAAATTCATAGACAGTTCTATTTTAAACAAACTACTCCAAATTATTCCCATCTCTGAACTACAACCAAGGTAAGACCTTCTGAAGTTATGTAGTTGTTGGCTATGGCACCCTACTACACTGCAGCCCTCTAGAGACTTTGCACTCTCATTTGTTCCCTCCTTTCCACACCCATTTCCATGTTAACAAAGTTCTCACAGATCTACCTCAAATATCCTTTCATCTTCTTCCAGGCAGCAAACAACTAGATTTAAGTTTTAAAGGATGCAATCCCTAAACCATTTTCTATGCAAAACATGGCTAAATGTAGGAATAATTAAATTATCTTTAATTAGATTTTCAAATAGACAACATATTATAAAAGAAGGAAAACATTAAAATTTATAAACCAGAGGGAAACAGAAACACATCTACACTCAAACCTTATCTTGCCAAAGTGCTCTATTTCATATCTCAGATTTTAAAAACAATTACACATATAGGATAATTAGGGTAACACTGTGTTTCAAGCTATGTTCAAGAAGCAGCAATCTTAAAACTCCAAAACCCTTGAGACAGAAGGTAGCTAGCTACAATGCAGGAAATACATGCAATACCAAGATCTGACCAATACCGGACTGGGAAGGAAACCAAAGAAAAAACAAATGCAATGAAGCATGCAGAAAATACAAACTAAGAAATGTAAATGAACACCACAGCAACTTCAGACTTAACTTTCTTAACAATTGTTGGAATAAACAAGTAAGAGAAGGTATTTGAGTATTATGCCTTCTGTGATAAGTAATACCTAGAGATCAAATTATCAGACCCATACTTAATAAATGTCTCACATGAGAACATCCCATGCTGCAACAGGTCTTCAATAAGCTCTTCTGTCATTGTAATGTTTTTTAAGTAAAAACCCTCATATCTACAGTATGTTTGAGTATATCTGGTTATTGTGATTAATTAATCTACAGTTTTCCTTACAAGCTGGGATCACAGGCTTTGCACATGCCCCTACTAAAACAAACAAACAACCCAAAAAAGAAAACCTAAGAAAACAACAGCAACAACACACAAAAAAAACCACAAAACCCCCCCAATGGATCTTGCTAAAATACTTAATGTCTTATGTCTGTAACAACTACTTCTTAAAAAAACCCAATAAAACTACTCACCATTAAATACATATTTTTGCTTGACATAACAAGAAGTTATTTATGCCTTACCCTCAAGTCAAAAATAAGTGCATGCTAAAAACAAAAGTCTAATCAAGATTCTGCTTTCAAGAGTTAACTGGTTTGCTGCATGCCTGAATGCCTTGAGTGAATATGCACAGGTAGCTTGGAAGACTGTCTAATTAATTTGACATCTTCAGAGAAGTGCAGTGAACCCCACGTTATTCAGGGAAACTCAAATGAAGCAAACTGAAACAAACAAAACACACACATTGGAAGAAACTGTTGTCTATTCGCTTAAACAGAAAAGCGCTTTAGAACTAGGAATAAAGGTACAGCCTGATGCACTGCAAACCAACGTATGAAAGCAAACAACCAAAAGCAAAGTGCCATTTACAGTAAAAGTTGTCAAAACTGTTATGAAAAAGTCTTACAATGTTTATCTTTCAACTGAAACTTCAGGAGCGATTTTTGTTACAGTACTTATACAGCATTATAATGGTCTTGTCCTGTAATTTAAAATTTATCTCAACTATTAAGTAAATGTCAGCTGTTTAAATCTTCAAAGAAAACACTGCACCTGGCACTCAAAGAGAACAAAATGTTTCACAATCCCAACTAGTAAGAAACGGAACTTGTATGTTCCACTGATAATGTATGTTCCAGCTGAACTTAACAAAATGTAAAGAATAAGAACATGCGCAGGACTTGTCTTACACAGAGTACTGTAAAGTGCCAGAAGAACAGGGACAAAAACCAAACCAGGGGCAGAGAATAGCTGTGAGACTTCAGTATAAAGGGAGTGCCATTGGACAAATTTAGTGGTGCATTTTTGTGTTTCCAAAAAAGACAACAGTGATTAAAGACACATCAGGCTAATTCTTGGGTATTTTCATGTTTCAAGCAAGGACAGCAACTTCGTAAAATATCTGGAAAAAAGTAGATTTTGAAATCTAGAATTAAAATACTCTATTAATAAAAGAAGAATTAACATATTAAAAACCAAGCACTGTATCAGCAGAGGATGGCCAAGTAGATTTTAGCCAGCTACAACAACTTACTGTGAGCAAATAAGGTCTGCCGCACTTAAGAGTTATTAAAACAGATCTGCTATTGGTCAGTGAAGACCATTCCTGTATGCCAAATGTAAACATAAGCACACAACTGATATCAGTTCAGACATTTACTGTATGAAGATGCGTTACCCAGGAAACACAAAATATTTTCCAGAAGTATTCCCAAAAAACTAATATAAAATATTTCTTTTGCAGCAATGACTTCATTAACCTTTGCCAAGATCAAAGCAACATTCCCCAAACTATTTTCTACATTAAACATCCCTACACAAGATCAGAAAATACAATCTAAGGGGGAACACCACCACTACAAAAAGAGTAACTTTTAACAGTTCCTGGGTAAAGGTGCAATTAGTCCAACAAACTCCCCAATACTCAAAGATTTTTTTTAATATATCATAAGTCTAAACTAAGCAGAATGAAGTAAAACTATCTTCCAAATTCAGTCTCAGTGTCTCTGCTGTAGCCCATGATTCTCCCAAACCACCACAGTATTGTAAGAAACAAACTGTTTTCCCATTTTTCCAACATTTTAAGGAGCAAAAAATGCAAGTTTATTAGACATATATATCTATATATATATATAGCCAAAAATGTAATCAAACACTGGACTCAAAAAAGGATCAATATCTTCAAGCCTCACCGTTTTCCCTGAGAAGACAACATGGTCAGAAGTTTGTAATCTTCAATCACTACTGCTCATGGGATTTTTGATTAAAGCTGCACCTCTAAGAAATAACAATTCTATGCAATTTGTTTAGAACTCCTAAAATAATTAAATTCTGAAATTAAGAGTGTCACTTTAATATTTTCTGCTTTCTAGGGAGGGTCGGCTACAAGTGCAAGGTTTAAAGAAACAGTACAAAACATACACCTTTTACAATGGAGCTCACCTCAGCACTTCCACTTCAGAGTGGACACTCTTAGTTAAGGGAAATAGTTCTGTGCACAGACTTAGGTATCCACAGGATAAACTATTAGTTTATATGTTTGTGAATCATTTAGTGGTATAAAACCCGTAAAAGTGCACAATGAAGAAATATGTCATTTTCAGTATTAATGTTTTCCTGTACAGCAAGCAGTAATTTAGTACAACTGGAAGATTAAAGTTTTAAAAACAAAAAACCTGACATGTCACTTCACAATTCCTGTTAGATTTGGGGGGGGGAGGGGGAGAAAGTTAGTCACGGAACTAACTGAGTCATTCTATTTAGCTTAGAAGCTACTGTAAGAAAAAAACAAACAACCAAATATGAAATGTGAGATGATTGTGCTTTAGTAACTTACACGAGCAATACAATAATCCTTGGGATTTTCTTTTTCCAGGCCATATTTTTCCAGTGCTTCAATAACTGCAAAGTCTGCAGTATCTGTAGTGGACAGCAGGATTGTCTTGTACGGTATATTTGGTTTTAAACTGTCTGCATAAATTCTCAGCGTCCCACCTTGGAAACCAAATGGAATTAACAATGCAACCACAGAATAAAAAGACAGACAAGAAGTAATTCATTATATTTCTAACAGAATATAAGAACAAACCCTTTCAGAAATCATTTAATTACTCTACTAATACAAAAAAAAATTATGTAACATCCAGAAAATAGATTTATCTCTCCACTGGTAAAAATCTCCAGTGATATTTGTATAATTTAGCTAATGAAGTGTTTTCCCAGTGTTTCACCATGCTTAGTATTACATGAAGTTAAAATTAAATAATGTCAATGACTGGTTGAAGAACAGACCTTTACCCTGTCAGGAAGTCTGTGCTGACCTCCTCTTTCTTTAACAAGCCCATGATTTCCTTCAGGACACCTCTTTCTTCACTACTCTTCCATGGACAGAATACATAATTTCAGATTTTAGCAGTTGCAACATAGCTTCATTTGTTCTTTTCTAATGGTATGTATACAACCATTGTTGTTATATCCCCATCCCATGAATGACAAGTACTTAATCACTATTATTCACAAGATGTACCAGAATCCTTTATGTAGAACAATCAGTTCTTTACATCCTTTATTTAATCTACTGATTAAATTTTCTATCAGGTCGTTCAGCTGATTCTTAGTATAAGGAATGTCAGTTATCTCAGCCAACCTCCTCACTTTGCCAGTCTAAGTCCATCCTTCCTCTTTTTCCCAGTTTAGCACTGTTAGCAAGCTCAATGAGCACACTCTCTCTCATCAATCTGAAAGCTTCAACTCACACTCACCATGGAACACTCCCCTGTGGAATCCTACCTTCACAAACCCTTTGTTCAGTTACACACCAGATAAACTAGCCATGTGCAAAAAATGTTGGCGAAAGCAAAAGTTAAGTCAAATGTACAGGAGTTGCTGGCCTTAAAAATATTATCTTGGTAAAATGTTTACTGCTTATAACTGAACCAGAAGAACTTCAAGTACCTGAGTCTGGTCTGCCATCAGAACTGCGAAACTCCTGCATTCTCTTCTCTAGTTTTTGCTGTCGTCGCCGTTTCATAACCACCTCAGGATTGGATATTGTGCGAGTGAAGCTGGTCTCAGGCATGTCTTTGTAAACCTCAGCTGCAAGGCGAAAATTCTCACTGCCAAGTTAGTTTAAATAAAAAGAATGTCATTAAGAGCTTAAAACAGACACATCCTTATTACTTCACATAGGATAAAAAAGCAATAGGATTCATAGACACAGGAGCTCATCTAAGTTATTCTAAGATGGTTTCTACATGAAAATAACTTTTGCTACGGTTAATGTGGTTCATATACCCATGCTCACCTGATATACAAAAACAATTTAATGACTACTAGCTGCTAGTTTTCAAAGAAAACAAGAAGTCTTCTCCTCTTTTACATGGGGATAGGGAGAAAGGCATTAAAGAAACTTTACATTATACTCCTAACTTTGTTATGGTTTCTAATACCGCAAAGCATGGGAAAGCTGAGTGAGCATGCGCTTGCAAGTCACGCTTTTTCTTTTGCAAATGCACTTAAAAACAACTATTATTTAAGTGTTAAAAAATAAGTTTATACCACTTACATATCATCCCCATGAAGAAGTCGATCATCTTTATCTGAAGCTTGTCGCAATGCCTCTTTTTCACGCCTCTTTTTTTCTTTTTTTTCTTTTTTTGAGAGAGTTCGCTTGAAATTCTGAATTACTCCCTCTTTTTCTTGTTTTTCAGGCCCATTACTCTGAGCTTTCTGAAATAAATGAGTTTAAAACAGCTTACAACAATTTCAATCCAAAGAAAAGTTAGCATTGGTTTTAACTTTGCAGATGAACCTGTTTAAGACACAGTCTCATGACCCAAAACCAACACTCCACTACACAGCAATGGGACTAATGTTCTCAAGGAAAACACAGAAAAGGCAAATATAATGTCATGTTCCAAAGAAGGTACAAACTAATTGTACTCAACAAAGTGAAGAAACTGCACAATTTTACTTGAATAATGCCTGCTATATACTTGGCCTCAAAAGATTAATGAAGCTGCAAAACAAATTTTTGCTTCTGAGTAAAAGTACTCTGTAACAATGTTGTGCTTAATCTGCTTTCAAGGCAACTTTGTTGGAGCACCAGACAAGAATAAACTGCAGAAGGAAAAACATTACAGAAGACTTTTCCCCAATGGTATATTTCTTTAAGTCGTCATTCCAGTGTTGTCTTCTTCAAGTCCTACTCCTTACATACACAAGATACCTGTAATCCTAGGCTCATTTGCCGTCTGTAGAGAAGATTACAGAGCATGAGAGAAAGAAGATACAGATTTTCTCACTTCTATCACGAAGCGAATAACAGAGTGGGAAGATTGCAAATCACTTAATTCAATTAATAGGAATAGCAGGGTTTGTACATGTAGTGCAAGGCATCATTAACTTTCCCTTCTGCCCTGTAACATAGATGTATCCTGTAGTCAAACGCCCAGTACAAGCTCACGTCCCCATATCCAAAGCACTTCTAAAGTTAACAAGCTCTAGTTCCAAAAGCAATGGAAATTTAATGCTCAGCAGAAGACCAAAAACTTGCCTAAAGATAGACCACACTGAACTGCATGTTTTCCATAGCTATAGGCAACCAAGCTACATATAATATATATAACTATATGACTTCACAACCCAAAGTCTAATCTAATTTAATGTTTAAATTGCTAATATTAAAGCAAATTTTTGTACAGCGGACGTTGGCAGCTAATTCATTTTGCATTTGTAAGAGAAAAAATAATCAAAAATAAAAAAAGCAAAAAAGCAAAACCAAATCAAATCAAACGCTGCACAAAAGGAAAAAGTCTTCCATCATTTTTTTCAAGAAACAGAACATTACCTAAGGAGATAATAATTTTTAGCTCTTTAACTCTCCCTGGCATTCTCTTTTAAAAGCTTTGCAAGATGCAGGATTACCTCGTGGTATGTGGCACCATATACTATATGAGGTATTTTTCAAGTCATCATAATAGAACAAAGCAAGTTTTAAGATCTCTAGGCATGCTCCAGCACTAGACAGCTACATGAATCACAGCGTCACCAGCCATCAAAAGATAACAAAAATGCTGTGTTGCAAAGACGCAGGTTAAGTATTTAAAAATACTTCCTCCAGATATTGAAGGTCATGAGCAACAGTTATTTTTGGGAATTAGAAAAGTGAAAGTTATGTTTTCCCATATAAGCAAACTCCAGAGAATTCAAAACTGCTGCTAGCACTAGCATGCTCTGTAAAGACTCACCTTTGGAGGAAGTGTATCATTTTCATTCTTTAGGACAAACCTTCCCTCGCGATCATCTTTGTTCCAGTTCAACTGTACAACAAGAGGCTTCTCATCCACATCTAATCTTCTTTCTTCTTCAAAAAAATGAAAAGCAGTAACAGTTACTTGGTATCTCAAGAGCAAAGACACTTAAAAATAAGCTTTTAAAAAAACCACAAGGTTTGATTAACAGAACACATCAGTTGATGTTTTCCTGTTAAGTACAGGGACAGAAAGAAAGTTCGGGAATGTAGAATTAATTACACATCCCCTTTAGAGCAACAAGCTTATTCCATCTATTTACGTAAGCTAAATGTCCCCATAAGGTAGTCTCGCATAACTCCTTTGTCAGAACTAAGTCTCGGAATACAACATTACCACTCTGGAGGAGAAGTTAGATTTAGAGTTGAAATGTTTAGAACTTTGTAACATCCTGGGTCTTGTAAATACTCATTTTAAATTTACTTTAAAGCAGACCACAGTCTGGTTGCAGCCCAAGAAATACTATCCTAAAACGACTTCACAAAAATAAACAAGATTACAAAATTTAAATAATAAAACAAATCAAAAGCCCTCACATTATTCAGATCCAAGACAAAATTTCATTTAGAGTATTACATCTATTTTAAGTATACAGAAAAACAACTGACAGAGTGGTTAAAACACTTAAGCAAGTCTTGCCATTTGATTTTCCCTTTGAAAAGAAGGAGACAGTACATATGCCCAGGAAAACAACGATGTCTTTGTGGTTATTTTTGTTTAGAAAGAAACACTACCATTGACCTTGCATGCCTCAATCACCTTTTAAAAATCAGGAACTTGCTGTGCAAAGAAAACAACTTCATTTTGACTATAGGTACAGCACTAACAGACTTTTAAAGAAATCGAAGGCAGAAAAAAATGAATTATTTTCAGTCTTTCAAATGCAGAATTCAAGGTTGTTCAAGCACTTGTGTATACTTCTAAAGTACAAAAATAAAAAACACAACCAAAAGATAATTTCTCCTTTATCTGTCTCCACCACCACCACCACACACACTATCACCTTCTGATCTAAATAGACAAATTTTAATAGTACAAAAGGGTATTTAGATATCCAAGTCCTTCACAGGTAACATTAGAGGATCTGTTTAAGAAACACAATGGCTTCAAACAATATTAAGCTGAACTTCCCCCAGTTCAGCAGTGAAAGAACATGAGTTACAAGGCTACCATCATAGGCCCACAATTTCAAAGAACCGAAGATGTACTCTCAACTGCTCTAATTTAACAATACTAGTCTCCCATTATAGATTTAGTCTTTACCTACTAATCCTAAAAATAGCAACTCTCCCACAAATGCCAACAAACTAACAGGATGTCAATCACAGCATTTTATAGATCATAATCAAATCTTACATTAACTACAGGCCTGGTATATATAATTAAGTTTTGAAACCAAAACTCCCCAAAAAAGTTTTGAAACCACACTCCCCAAAAAACAATTAGTAACAACATATTTAAGAATTAAAAACCCAAGTCTCACATGGTTCAGAAACTGAGGGCAAACTTAAAGATACTTTGGCTGGGAGTATACACGATGGTGGTGTAGATGCAGGAAGGACTTAATGAATAAATACAAACCTCCGCTGACATGCACTTCATAAAGTGAGTATTTAGGGGATGACAACATTCGCATATCT
The DNA here is from genome assembly GCF_017590055.1 of Onychostruthus taczanowskii. Taxonomy (NCBI): domain Eukaryota; kingdom Metazoa; phylum Chordata; class Aves; order Passeriformes; family Passeridae; genus Onychostruthus; species Onychostruthus taczanowskii. The sequence continues at coordinate 79,420 of NW_024499140.1, read as the reverse complement.
GGTCGAAACTTCTCTGCAAGAGTTTCTATTACATCTTGAGTTGTGGCAGTACTGGAGACACGGATACATTTTGTTGCAAAATTTCCAGCTGCTTTGTCTTGGAAGTAGAATCTCATTACTCCATGAAACTCGAGATCCTGTAAAGAAATAAAAATACAAATCTGAGTGCCAGCTAACAGTTATAAGGTTCAGAGTTCTTTTAATATTTGTTATAAATTTATTATGAAAATATCAGACCTCCAAATATCATACTGGTTTTCAAAATTTTCGTAGTTTTAAAAACCAGGACACTATAAACTTGGACAGGTACCCTGCAAAATGAAATTAAGGACTATCTATTACTGAAAATACTGAACTTGAACCTTTAGGTATTCAAATTTACAGCTATATTCAGGAGAATTAATAAAACATCTTTTCTAAAACCTAGAGACACTTCTTGAAGTCTGAGAACAGGTCCCTGCAGCCCGAATTTGTAAAATTGCATGCTCAAGGAACAGCAGCGTGTCTTGATGAGAACAGCTTGCTGTCACAGAACTCACAGGATCATCTTTTCTCTCCTCTTTTCACCCCTTCATGCATTCCTCTCTCATGCTAGCATCTGTTTATCCCAGAAGCAGCCTTTTAAGGAAGCTAAACCATTTGACATGCTTGTATTTTTTATTTTAAGAAAGATTAGTCTTTGGTACAGCTCCCTAAACACTCTGTGCGAGGAAAAAAGCTTCAGCACCAACACAAGGTGAAGGAAAGGACTGCAGCTGTCAGCCAGGTGGCTACACTAAAACTGCAAAGGCAATTTGCTCAAACTACTGTAAATTCACATCCTCAAGTGTTTTCCTTTGCCACTGGAACCTGTGCTGTACTGCAGCACACCAAACTTCAGGAGGATACTGTCTGCTTATGCTAGTCCACTACCTGTCTGAACAACTCCAAATTAAAATTTTAGTTCCCCAACCCGGCCAACTTTTGCCCCTTGCATAAATCCCAGCAATCATGGGGCCCTGCACTCAAGGGGAATGAAGGATATTTAAGTCTCCAGTTGACTTTGCCAAGTTTACTCTACAGTACTCCTCCTGTCTTCACTCTCCAGAGGCTTTGAAATAGGCAAATCCTTAGTTGTTGAGCACAGTGATAGATTTTATGCTAGGCACACCCCTTTCCAGTACTACATCTGATCACAGGACACACATCACAATGCTTCTGATATTTACTGAAGCTACTCTATCATTCAGAAAACCTTTGCAAAAAGAAAGGAAAAAACAAGAATATTTTAAAAGGAATTAAAAAGTCAAATAACCTACACTTAGACAAACATCTATGTCACCTAGATACATGCAGAAATAAGCACTGTTCTTCTCAGGATATTACCAAGCCTACACCAACACAGCAGTCCAATGAAATGCACCATGGACCTCAACAATGGCCAATTGTGTTTTGTTCTCTGTTGTTATCTGAACAATTTACAGAATTAATCTTTCTGAGCCTGCACTGCTGTTCCCACAGAACTATGTATTGTACTTCCAAACCAGTGCTCCTTGCTGCAAGAAGTTACAGTTCCCACATTCCTCACTCCAGCTAACTCCCACCTCTGCATACACTCTGAACTTAACTGCAATTTATATAACCGTGGGTATAATTCTTCAGCTGTGAACATTTTTGTTACAGCTACTACTCACCTCTCCAAAGTATCCTAACTACTTCATTTCTTGCCTTTAACTATATATACTGAATTATTAACTAATTATCCATTCAAGGACTATCCCTCTCATGCAGAAGGCTACCAAATGACTTCTGGAAATCCTACCTACCATAGTGAATTGGAGCTTCCTTACATGTGTTCTTGCTAACTCTTTCAATAAGTTCCAATAAGTTCAATAAGTTTCAATATTTCAAAAAGGACTGAATCACAACTTCTTTTCTAAGTCCTGTTGACCTTTCCACAGTCTATTATAACAGACACCATGTGTCCATGAATTCTGTAGGTTAATGCAGCTTCTTCTCACACAGAAGATCACCAGTGAACGTCCTTTGTAACACTGGTTTCACAGTGCATTTGCATCCAACGACCTGAAGGTGTCCACCTAACAGAGCCATTACAGACCACTCAGTAAAATTACTTCATCTCTCACTTCCTCCAGTTATTGGATGAAGATTCTCTAGTTCTAGTAACTTGCTTTCTTGTCTTTTTCTCTTAACAAATACTGATTTGAAAGCATTCTTCAATTTTTTTTAATCTCATGCTTTTATATTCTACTTGTGAGATTTTATATCCTCACAATTTCCCTCATTTGGATACTACTCCAGCTTTCTAGTAACTATCTTTGCCTGATGTTCAGTCATGCCAGCTTCCTTTCACACTTACCTTGATAGCTGGCATGCTTTTGGTCTGTACCTCCAGCATAGCATCTTTAACCCTCAGCAGGCATAAGTATCTGGGTACTTACTTGCCCCTTTCAGCTTTACCAAGCCTTCCTAGGGCCGGTATGCTGCATTTCCAACTAGCATGGAAAATTCTGTACTTTTTGCAAAAAAACAAATCTAAGATTGTCATGATCTCTAGAAGGGAGAGCATTCTCATAGGTAATAGTCTGAGCACGCTTTTGTGCGGATTTGGTTTAAATGGTTACCTCTCCTGCTAATACTCCTTAACCATGATGCTTCACAAAACAGCCACGGTATTTTTATAATCAACTTTAATCTCAATCCACTTGTTTGATATTTGTAAAAGACAACACATAAGCCTTCTGCAGCAGTATCCTGAAGCACAATCATGTCTCGTTTGGAACGTTTATTTCCCTTTATACAAGGTTTTCCCCACCACCATCTCAAGGTAGTGCTGAAGCAAGAATTTTAGAAGAGAAAGATAAGCACATTCCTAATATTTTCCATACATTATGTACTGCGTGAGTACATAATGAGATAAGATTCAAGTAGCTTTTTTCAAATTTTATTTTTTTTTTTTAGGGAGAGCAGATTATTTTACTGAGGACACTCTCTTGCCAAGTAGACATGCCTTTAATTTGCAGATTTTTTAACACAATAGAGATTGAAGAGCAAGGGAATGGAACACAGGTCCATTCAGAGAAGATGTAAAAAACAATCCAAGAAGCCTTCTAAACTACCATGTTTGTTGTTGTTGTTGTTAATATTAGTAATATCAATAATAATAATAATGAAAGTTACAACTTCTTTCTACTTCCAGGTACTAACTAAAAGCAGACAAAACAAAAGTACATTTTGGATTCTCAAGATACAATGTCTGTATAAGCAAGTTTTGTTTTCATTTTCCAAAAGAAGTAATGCATTTTTCTAATACTGCCATTTGACAATCTGGATACAAAAACAAATGAATGCAGTGGCCACTGCCTGTCCATTTCCCCCAACCTCTTCTACAGCAGAGTCTCAAGCTGTGTCCTTGTCCCCTCCCCGCTACTTTTTCCAAAGTTTTCTGTTAAAAAAAAGAAAAAGACTGCACAACAGCATCACAATCTTCTAGCACTTCCCCATATAAAAGTCCTTTAAATGTTTTATTTCCATTATGTTCCAAACTGTACCTTGGGGCATTGTTTATACCATTACAGCTTTAAATAAAAATATTTGATGACACGGATGTAATTGGTTTCACATTTCAGAAAATAGGAAACTAAATAACAAAAAAAAAAAACAAAACAAAAAAAAAAACCTTCAAGTTTTTGATATTGCATTTGTGTGTGTGTGTATAGCTGCAGTTCAAGCCATATTTAACTTTTTGGCCACGTGCTTAGCAGATAAATCCCAACTACACACAGACAGATGCCACCACTCAAACAACAAGGTAGGCACCGCGCTTAAATTTCCACTCTCCACTCTAACTCTGCATTAAAGTGCTTATTTTTCAGTTTTGTGTTTCATCCTCAAACTCATTCACTACTGAATTTGTCAAGACTGCTGGCACGTTCACTGCAGTTTATAATATGAACTTGTGTCAAGAAAAGAGGCTAAAGAACAAAAATTGCTTGTCCTAAACCAGGTAGACACAGAAGTATCTATTATTCCCTGATATATTGTAAGCAAAGGAATCTCCCCAAAACACAATCTCCACAAGATGGTTTCTCTTGAAACCATCTTTCTCCAAAGATAAGAACTGTAATTTCTCATTTAACAAAAAGAAATTAAAATGTTTTCTGGATTTCAAGAGTGACTATTTACTTAAGTGTATGAGCACTCCTAAATTCCTCTCAGGAGTTTATAAGCATGATAAGTAATATTAGTTCTATTATCTGATCACGTTTGATATTTTATGTATCTGCTGTGCAAGTTCATGTAGGCTTATGTAGAAATGAAAGGATACAGACCAGTCTTCAGCCATACAAGTACAGTCAATTTTCACAAAATTTTAATTCTGATCATCTAGACTGCAAAATATATTTTGAAGAGCATAGAGTGAAAGTCAGCTTTTTAGGCCTTTCAAATCATAAAGGACACTTTCCTCAAATACAAAGCATAATTATTCCTTTTTATCAGTATCAAATGAAGTTATGGTAGTTTCCAAAAGCATATCCTACTCAAAAGGTTTCAACTTACACAATAGTTGCCAGTTAACCATCATTTCTTGGTTTTACAAACCAAGTAAGCTGCACCACCTCCTCATCAGGCACAAAGGAAAGAGTTTACAGAAGCATTTCAAATACCTAGTTATGATTTTTTGCATAAAGTCAATGACAGGCAGTAACGGCTTCAAAACCAATGGAACAAATGTTCCAAAAGTGTGTCTTCAGAAAACAAAAACACACAAAAGCGTCAGAATGAAACATCTGAAACACTTTCTCAAACTGAAACTACTTCAATATTCTACAAAATCTTGTGAAATGCTTTGATTAAGCATTCTTAGAAAACATCTGCCTTCTCAGTGCTATCATTCTCCTCTCACATTCTCCTTGAGGAGCTTGGACCATCATTAAATGAAATAGAGAACTATGAAAGCAGGAAGCAAACAAACTTTAATACATAACAAAGGCAGCCACACAGAACACCCAAGTCAGATTTAAAATTGAAGATGTGAGGTACAAGTTATCACATGAATTCTCATCAATGTTTTCCATGAGGCTTCACAAAAGTGACTCCTGTTTCTCAAAACAGATTGATCTTTAAATCTAGTTCCCAGTTACTTGCTATCAAGGGCATATTTCTGCTTTAAAGCAGTAAGCAGTAATAATCAAGATCACTCATGTGAAGTTATGCTACAGAGAAATGCAAGTAAGTAAAAGATGGAGGGAAGAGTACGTCAAGCTTCCCTCTCCAATTAGGAGGAGTGGTTACATACACATGTTAAAAAAGTGTTAATTATGGAAGGCAAAGGTGTTTAATACTTTGGCAATCCAAAACAAAGAAAATCCCCGCCAAAAAACATCACCTCCAAACCTCTCTTTCTACCAATCATCCCACTCCTCCCACTACACAAGAATATAGTAGTCAAGAAGGAATATGAAAAACAAGTAGAAAGAGATAAAAAGATTGCACTGTACATGAAGCTCAGAAAAAGCCTGCAATGTGACACAATGGGATTCACAGCAGGGAAATCTGGACTTCCTGAAGAATCTGAGAAGATTCTGCAAACAAAACAGTAATATCCAGGAGCCATAATCTACAGCCATGCTCACATGAGAAAGGAAACCCCTCCTTTAAAGTGTCAGAGATAATGAGAGTATTTATCACAATATCGAGGAGACAGCAATGAATGAGATCAAACTACTACTCCCATAAGCCAAGAAAGAATACCCATAGGCTTTTAAACTCCGATCCCACCTGTATGCATCACAAAGCACTACATACTTCAATACTTAAAGAGTATTACACGCTACTCATTCTCTAAACTATTCCATCTCTGGAGCAGCAGAGAATAGACAAGCTTCCCTTCAGAAATCCTCATCTGCACCCCACCAAGAGGCTTTGGTATCTTTCAGCTGCATCGGTTTGCCTTGCAAGCACATTCTGCATGACTGCATCTAGAAATACTGAAATCCATCACTAAGAACACGACATCTTTCTTCGTGCCCCATTCAAATTCTGCAAGCAAAAATCTACAGAGAACTAAGCTGCAATTACTATTCAGGCACATGTGCTTGCTGCTCAGGAGTTTTGCTAACAGCATATAAATAACATTAAAACCAATCCACAGTGCACAAAGTAGAATTAAAGCACATACAAGTTGCTTTCAAATTAATTCAGGCCACAATATTGATATAACAGGCCAGCATAGCAACAGTATTATCACTGCAGGATATTCTGAAACATTCATATAATGCCTTTGTATCTGACCCACTGTCAGTCTACACAGTAAAATGGAATTGCTTCCTTTGCCTCTCCAAAAGCCATATGTATGCAACAAATCTGTGGAATTCCAATGAGTACAAGAATATTTTTTTTAAAATCCTATAATATTTTAAAACCTGTTTAAATCAGTAAGGCAATAAGCACTGTAAAATTACATGAGGTTGAGGTTTCTAGCACTCATTTCCAGTTCTAGCACTCCATTCCCATAATGACTGCTCAACTTGAAACGTGAGGACAAACAATACTATTAAAAAGGAATGTCAGATAGTCTTTTTTAAAATCCCGGTAACTGTTATAAACTGTTTTCCATGTAGAAAAGAAACACAGTGCTCTTGTTAAGCTACAGTTTTTGAGTTAACTTCAAAAAGTGCAGCTTCATGATAAAAGACTACCTTTAATCTAACAGAAGAAAGAACAATACAGATGAAAAACCAGCTCCTATAGAAAATAATTTTCATCAGCTTTACTTCCTCTTCCAAACCTTTGACACCTGGATCAACAAAGACTTTCCACTACAGAATGACTCATTCTGCCACAACACTTTAGACACTGTAATGTGCACAGAAGCAGGACCAACAGCTGACCTTCCTGGCAGAGAGAATTACCAATAACTCACAACATGAAGATCGTAACTAAGTGAAACCTCCTCTTTATTTTCCTGAGGAAAACTGCAACTTAGGAACCAGCCCCACTACATTATGAAACAAAACCTCAAAGCCAAAAGACAAGAGGTACTACAAACATTTTCACAGTATAAATGTAATGCAATGAAGTCAATACAGAAGCCACTGCAGTATATGACAAACAGCACACAAAATCTTAAACTAAGGCCAAAATGTCAAGTCTATAATTACTGTATCCACTACAAAAGGATTAACTTTTATAAATGCAACTTTAATGCCCATATGAACCCTGAATTATCATAGATGTAGGTATTTTACTGTATACCTTACAAGCATAGTCCCTGCTTCCTGCTGCTTATCTGTCCACAACAGCAAGACTAATTAACACAAAACCTCTTGGGATGAAACAAGCATTATTGTAATCTTCAATAATTTCCTGCTATCTTACACCTTACAAATCAAAAAAATTAAGTTTCAAAAGAGACCCATCTACACCAGCTAGATGAAGAAGGTCCTACTGACTTCAAAATAAAACAAGTTGTTTTCAGAGTAGTCTTTTACCAGAGCCACATTCTGTGGTGCCATTAACCATACTTTATCCTGAATACACCAAAGTTTTCATAACCTTTCACAAAAGATATTATTACACAAGCAACATGAAGCATCTTCACATAAGATTTATGAGTTGAAAAGTAGCTTTTCATTAAAAATGAAAAAAAATTGCCAAGGGCACTCCTCAAAAGTATGACAGAGACTACCTTCCAATCCTTAATTTTCAAACCATCAGTTTCAAACCTTCAGTTAACTGCAGAAATCAAACAAAAAATGTTTTCAACAATAAGCATGAGCAACAGTTTGGTAATTATTTAATCATTCACCAGTCTGATTACATTCAAAATAAAAATAAAGCTCCAGAAGTATCCCCAAATCATATCCCCAAATTAAAACATACCATCAGTTACAAACTATATTGATGATGGTATCATACAGAGACTCTCTCCCAATACCCTTATACTGAGCGCCTTGTGGCAACTGTCAACACATACTCTGAAAAAAAATGTAGCCAACAAAGCTTGTTAAGAAAGCTATTGTTATTATTATGATTATGAAAATTGTTTGAAGGCAGTGATATGACATTAAGGAAACAGAAAAGTGATTGATGTACATCTGGTGTATCAAAATACCCTGAAGGTCTCCAATAGTAGAGAGGTACAGACAGAGCTCAATCATACCTGAAATCAAGTAAAAAGCAAGTCAAAACCAAACAAAGCCTCCTTTGAATTAACATGACATATTTAAAAGAGGAAAAATAACAAATAACAATGGGCCTCAATAAAATATTGGTTATCTTTCTACTATTTATTTACAATCTGCCACTGTTGTGCAACTAAGACAATTACTAAGGAACAACACCAGAAAACTTAGAGGAGAAGAATTAAAAGTACCAACAATGCCCTATGACATTTTTCAGCTACATCTCCAAAACCCACTGAAATAAATCCTTTTTCTCCATACTATTTACTGTGTTAAAAACTGCTCCTTTTGAAAAGTTCCATTTGTGAGAAACAACTGCTCACTTTGAAAATTTAAAAAGGTTTATTAAACCTTGACAAAAATACAACAAAAGGACTACATAAGGAAAAAATTGCAGCACTGGGAACTGCCCTCATGGAGCACATGGCCAGTTCGTCTTCAAGATGGATGCTCAGTCTTTTATACCCCTGGGGGTTGCATCAGCCAGCCCTGGCCCCTCCCAAAGTCTGTCAGTCAGCTCTTCTTTGCCATTTATTGGTGGAGACTGCTTTCTTGTAACTTGATTGGAGATCAGGTGTTGCCATATGCCACACCCCCTTAGCATCCAGCTTTTCCATTCCCAACTGCCCCAGCTAAGGAAAACATGTGCACGCCCTCTCTTCACCTGTCCTAGACAACCCCAGCTGTTTGATAGTAACAATACGGGGGGGAAAGGGATCTATGGGGGGAACAGAGAACATCTAAACTCTAAGAACATAACTAAAACTCTTCTTAATATTCACACAATAGCTATCCCTTAACTGCGATATCCAATCATCTCATTATCCATCTATAACACATTTAGAGGAAAAGAAACAGGTTTTACATCCACCTGAAACCAAAATACAACAGGAAAATCTAAGGGTGAGAATGAAAGTTCAAGCACTGGAAGTCTGATTTTTCACTGTCATTGCTACCTGCAGAGCTGCAATCCCTGTATTTAAAACATCTTCAGACATCAATGAGGCCACAAAAAAGACTGCCCTTTCTCACTTTAACATTAAAAACACAGACACACAGTCAGCAACAGAAACTCTAGTGCTGCAGAAAGCACTTCCTCATACCGACACACTCATTCCCACCTCCTCTCTTATGCCAGGCACCAGCATCCTGCAGCTGTACAGCAACATGAATCAGGTTAACTCGGAAGATATTTCCCTTCATTCAGTATGGAGGAAATTGTCAGTGCTAGCAGATGGGGGAAACTCTCCTGCTGGCACCTTGTGTTAACTTGAAGGAACCATCAACCTTGCTTGAAGGAAACAGCAACCTCTGCCAAGCTGGACACTTCATTCCTACTTCTGCACCAGCATCAGCACGTACCTGACTCCAGCACGATAAGGAAGTGGGCTTTTACTGCTTTTTGTCTCAGGCTACGCTGGCTCGGCTGTGAAGTCCTGACACAGGTCAGATAAGCACCAGACCAAAGAAGGCAGCAGAAGTGCAGCAGCCTAGCAGAGACTGGCAGTCCTGATGAGCAAAGTGGAAACTGTAGTTTGTTACAGGAATGGCAAATCTCTCAAATATTTTAATGACTTAGTCCACAATCACATGGCGTTTAGATAAATTAATTTTCTACAGTCACAAAGTAAAATTTAGAATACTGTAATCTTAAGGCTGTTTCTATAACTGGCATAGAAATTGTTCAATTCCAGAGTTACATGATAAATTTCTCTACAACTTCAAAAGATTACAGTTTTTCCTCTGTAATAAAACTCTGATACAGGAATGTCTTAGAAACAGTCTTAAAACCACAAAAAATGACAAGTAGATGCAAATTCATCTGTGAAACTACTAAAGCTGAAAAGATACTGAGTTTTCACTCAAAAAGAAGCATCTCTAACAGAAATGTCAATCTACTCATAGCAGAAAGCTGCATTACAGAAAAAAAACATTTCCACCAGCAACCAAACTCATGAAGTCTGGTTTCTTGTGGCTGTCTTCCGAAAGCTGATCACAGTTTTATTATAGATAGCACAAATAAAATTATTCTTAACATTTCCCTCCCATATGGATTCTCTAGTGTCCAGAACTACATACACTACTTACTAAATCAAATTTGTTGTCTGTTTCTGACCTCTTTCAGTGGTGATTCCACACTCCTGACATAGGCTGAAGATTCAGTCAAAGAACCAACAGACCAAATAAAACCCAAATTTGACAAGCTGGTGCCTATTAATAACCAGCAAATACATAGCGCAGCTCAGAAACCATGCCCACTTCAACCACCTCACATTCACTTAGACAAAACATTCATATTTATTTGCTTTCAGTATAACCTCCATATTGGAAATAAAGTCTCACTACACCAACAATCCTTTAAATGAACAACTGTCTGGATTAATTTCTTGTAATTAGCACTGCATTTTTACTATTTTAGTATGATGAGGGTATCAAAGGAAACTATAAAAACAGAATCATTTTTATAATAATGCAACAAAGGTCATGCCATGTATTTATGCTGACACAGCCAGTAAAGTTTGAGCCAAGTTCTACTCTGTAAGGATAAACTTGATTGTGTTACCCTGGCTTCTCTAGTCACGTGGGATGAGCTGGAATCAGCACCATACAGGGTTAAGACATCCAGCTACACTGACTGAAGGAGAAAAATGCTGGTGCTATCTGATACACTGCATGGAGGAGCTTTGGCAACCAGGCTAATTAGTCAGGAGTTTGAAATAGGAATGCTAACAAGCCTAACAGAAAAAACAAGCACCTGATTCTCCTGAAGTAGACAAACTGCTGCCCGGAATCTGCATGAAAAAGTATCCCAAACCTCAAAACTCAACATTCTGATTTAGATACAACATCTGACTAGATTTAAAAAAATTATTTTCCAAATCAGTTAGGTTAGTCAAGCATGTTTGAAGTAATAATTTAAGGTCAAAACGTACCACTAAATGCAATTTTATTGTAACACATTCTATAGAAATGGGGCAATGGACCTCTTTTTGAACTACTACTGTTTTTCTTCCCTACCTGAAATACTTTCCCCTTTGCTTTTTAAGGGCAAATCAGCCATACTTCAGGCTATAGCATAATCAACATCTACAAAAAATAGTTCTGAAAAAGACCCCAAACTGAAAATCTGCACTGATGAATGAAATTATTGAGATTATCTGTGTCATAGCCAAAGACACACAGCCACACTGCTTTTATAGGCAGCTTTGTCTAGAGTAAACATACACATACACAAGCTAAGATTCTGGTTACTTCTGCCACACATTCAGAAAAAAAATATATTCATTCACTACAGATACAACCAAGCATGTTTCAAATTAACACATGAAATTGCCACACAGTTTTCGACATTTGAAAGCATTAACTTGAATACTTAAAAAAAAATACGGGGTTGACATTACAGCATGTTCCAAAAAGAGTTGTGGTTTTGTTTGTTTGTTTGGGGGTTTTTTTGGTTTGTTTTTTTTTTGGTTTTTTTTTGTTTTTGTTTTTTTTAATTCACTCACTCAAAAACTCCTCCAGGAAGCCTCATTTTGAATGACTCATTTTTATATTTAAAGGAATCCGGTAATTTCTTAAAACTTACAAAGCAGTTTATTAACGTCATTAGTTATCTTAATGTTGGACTACCAAGGCCACAGATAGCTTGTGAAAACCCCATACAGTAATTCTAATAGTTTGGTAAAATTCATCTGTTGATAACATTCTCTCTGCAAATCCTACTTAATCCTTTTGTATAATCTTTGGCAACAATTTCATCAAGCACCATGCTTACGCTTAGTGAATGACATTCAGCCTCAGTTAGTTGCATTTAAAAACAACTGCTGACAGCTAAAAAAGGGCTTTCTCTGCAGTAACACCATATACAGTGTCTTCATACTGACATTGGTTTTGTACTCCCTGTTTTGTGGTGTTTTCTTTTGACTGTTCTCATAGTACAAAATCCTCCATTTTAACACAAAAGCTAGCTCAAAGCACTTCCTAGCATATAAAAAGGTTTCTTCCTAAAGCACCTGCACAAACAAAAACGGTTACCTTGCTTCTGATTTTACTCCCTCAAAGCTTTGTTTACTTTTAGACTTGAAAGAGAAGATACCATGTAGCTATCAACACAACAATACACTTCAGTGTTTTGTACTTGAGCTAGCACCCTTCTCATTGAAGAAGCATTTTACACTCCAATTATCTACCAACCTCCTTTTCCCCAATGGGGTTCCACACTTGCTCCCAATCTACAACAGCGTCTGTTTTGCCAGACTGGAAGCAAGTTCATTGGCTGAAAGGTCCTGCTCTCTAAACAGGCTTACCTAACAAGTAATTCTCTATACCTGAATACTTTCTTTTTTTTATGTAGCTTCCATATTATTACTATTATTACAGAACACGGAATGTATTAGTCACATAGACCTAGAAATAAATTCCCCAAAAAGTCCCTAATTGTTGATTACTGGATGGCTATCACAAGAGAAAAATTACTGTGTTAAATCCTGCTTGCAGCAGCAAGAGAAAATATGACCTTAAGCTAATCCAATAGCAACTAACAGTTACATTGGAAGGGACTTTCTTTATCCCTATCTACCCCCACTCCAGCTGTGTGTCATTATAATTGTTTCAATACAAGCATTTAGGTGAACTCTAATGAGCCAGGTCAGAGAGAAAAGCCCAACAAGAACTAATCCTAGTCTCCCAACTTCCTAAGGACTTCACCATGGAGTCACATAAAACCAATGCTGGCATAAAGGAGGGATTAAAAAAACTCAAACAAACCTGTTCAATAGAAGAAGGGGTGATGGGAGCACTCTCTTGCAGCTAGAAAGCCATTTTACCAGCTTCAGCTATGAAACCTCATCTACATACTTTTCTCTTGGGTAGCTACTGACACCCAAAATAAAACAAATAGCAGTAGTTTACAGAGGTAAGGGAATGCTTCTGCAGATCCAGAAATCCAACCAATCAGCTGTACGACAGAGGCTGGCTTCCACGGTGGAAATAAACTGGTTATCTGTGGGAATGCAGGAATTTCATCATCCCTGTCTAAACATCTATTTCACTTGCCTAAGGATGAACAAACAAAACATTATGAAAGTAATACCGTATTTGGAGCTCACTACAATAGACCTGAAAAAGGCTATTAAAATAAAATAAGACTATAATTAAATTATTAAATCATTTAACTGAAGAGAACTTTAGCCACATTTTTCTTTTAGTACTAGAGGACACAGTAACCCATGCCTATGAGTGGCACTGCACACAAATATACACAATGTTCTACTGCTCCAACTAAAAGTAACTAAAGGTATCAAATGCTAAGGTGGTGTTATTTTCTACTGAAATAGTATTTTCTCCAAAACATCAGGAGCCACCGAGTGCAGAGCACATCAGAGCTCCAATCACCACCAGCTTCTAACTCTAGCCTCCGAATTTTTTTAAACGTCCTGAGCATATAAAGGCAAGGGTTCAGTTCAAGCAGGAATGACACAAAGGGTACAGGAATTACTTAGGAGTGCCAAGAAATCTCCCGCAAAACACTGCTATGCATCAGATGCTGTCCACACACAAATACTGACAGAGTTTTTACAGCACAGAGTCTCCAAGACCTGCAGAGACCACAGCAGCACCATTCCAACAAAACAAGCCAGAGAAGGAGAGTAAACAAAATTATTGAAAGACAATGAGATTTTAAAAAGCAGCCAGTTAACCAAATCAGTTCAGAGACAGGGTGGGCTACACATATTTAAAAAGCTCAATTAGACCTGCTAAAGGTAACGTTTCATTGTGCCACCAGTCATTAAAACAGAGAAGCACTCAAAAGCTTAACTATGGGTGTAAAAAGCTACTTTCTTTCTGTAACTGCATGGCCACTGTATTTCCTTTTTTTCTATTGCTTCACAGTCTCTTATTCCATACTCAGGACAACAATGCAAACGCAGTGACTGTGAGTAATCACCAACACTATTCCCGATAGAGGAAACAGCAGCTGACCAGTTGATTACATAGGAAGCTCCTAATTTCCTTTGCAGTTCTCTTCATAATAGCAGAAATAATCTAGAGAAAGGTATCTTGTGGCAGTAGCATAAAGACCAACTCCAGTGATTTTTTGTTAGAAGGAATTGAGTCAGAAACCACCATTAGTTTTTCAAACAATAGTCAAGATATACATACCCCAGTTCAAAAAAACAGTTTGACTTATTATAATTGTCATCGTAACCTCTCAAATATTTTGGAGTTAGAGTCTCTCATTAGAGCAAGTGTTCTGTGCAAGACTACTCATGTTTTATGAAAAATTATGATTCTCAAAAAGTAGCAAGGCAGCTCTCTTCCCAGTCATAAACACTAATATATAATTATTTCTTTAAAATTACATAAGACAAATTGTAATTTTATTGCAATATAAGGTAATGCAGAAATCTGGCTTAACTTTTAGACATGATGAGAGGTTGAAAGGCAAATATGGGATTGATTCAATTGATTAAGTGCTCAAAATGTGAAGTAGTCAAGAATCACTTGCTCGCTTCTCATTTTAGCATCAGAACAAATCTAGTCTGGTAGGTCAGCAACCAAACCAATACCGCCTCCTCATTTTGTAGTTCCTTGCTCTTTGTTTCACAAAAGGTTGCCACCACCTGCTTACAGAAGAGTGAGGAAGTTTCAGAGGGCAGGTCAGTCAGATCATCACTTACAAGACTGCGTGTTTAGAGTTGGGAGGAGATAGGAACAACGAAAGACAACTGAAAAGCTGAACACGTAATCATCACATAGGCATCCTTCACATTACTACCTTCTTCCTCACTCTTCCTATCCACCCTAGTCTGGAATAAGGAACTCGAAAATAAACACTGCATTTCTGTGTTTGTACATTGCTTAGTCTAGGTAGCAGCTTAATTCCTAGAACTGAGAGAGCAGATGATTACAGATATTACAGAATACAACTCCCTTCCAAAGCTTGTTCACCCAGCATTAAGACTTCATGTCGTCATAACCTAGGCAGTCTCCCCCCACTCACTGCAATGACTGTCTTCAGCTGAGCAGATTCCACTTATGAAAGGAAGACCATCAGAAGAATATTTTTCTTGAGGAACTCACAATTCTCATCTCTGAACTTCTGGGGCAAACCAGTCCTGATCTAATGACTTACCAGGGTGCACAATAAACCTTTTAAACCATGTTTTTTTGGGAAGGAAATCCTTGAACAAGCATCTGGATGTAGGGATTAACATCTAAGGTAGTAGTTCAGCTACTTAAGAATGGCTAGCAAGATTGCATCGAAATAGATTCAAACAGAACATGCAGAAAAGGTGACTTAAAGCTTCTTTAAACTTAATCAACATATACAATTTAATTCTGAGTATCTGAGATGTTTCTTATTTGGTTTATTTGATTTTAAAATTCCTATTATACTGGCCTAAGAACATTTGCATAATTAACAGACTAATGCTACCGAAGTTTCAAAATAGCAACTTAAATTTTAACAGTAAAAATGCTCCATTGAAGTAACAAAGTTGTTACAAACATCTGTGGCCAGACGAAATTATAGTCTACTTTCAAACTAGTAGTTCAGCATTTCTTCCATTAAAAATGGTACACTACCAGCATGGCCTATTTTTCAGCATCACACAGAGACCCATATCACAATAGCAGAATTCAAAACAAAGAATGAGGCTGAGTATGAGTAATTGAACTAGTCAACACACCATACTGTACAAATACAGTTTTATACACTAACAATAATCAGGAATGAAAGCAAATCTTGATTCCCAAAAAACACATATCAACAAAAATAATCCAGCACTACTCATTCACTGCAACTATCTATTCCAGTAACTAATACAGGCATGTCATCTGGAGAAGGAAGAAGCACAGGAACAGAAAATGGGAGCAAAACTGTGTGCAATTTATACAACTTACAAACACTTCCTGTCCTGCAGCACTAGGACCTCACTCTATCTCCCTATCACACAGGATACATTGACAGAACATAGTTTGCTTAAGTCAAAGGATACATAAAGTGATCCTGAAACATTAAGGCATCTTCAGTCTTGAAGGTTTTGTAGGATGGGTAGAAGAATGCTGTGCTCAACTTCAAGAACAATCTAAGCATTTCAATATTCAAAGCTTACAAGTACATGCCTAAAGGTTTTGCCAAAGGAAATTCTTCAAAGTGGGGGTTTAGGTGGGGTATTTTTTCTCTGTTTTTGCTTGAGGTTTTGAGTGGCTTTTCAGTTCAACAGAATCAACAAGGGCAAAAGCAAAGTCCTGACTAGGAGAGGTTAAATATCTTGCAACAACACAGGCTCAAGAAACGACTGGCTGGGAAGAAGCTCTGCTAAAGAAAACCTGAGGATCTTGGTGGACAGCAAGCTGAAGATGATTCAGATGTATGCTCTGGCGGCAAAGTCAACATCATGCTTAGTTGCAATAACTGGAGGAATACAAGCTTTAGGTCAAGTAAAACAATTGTACTGCTCTACTCATCACGCTGGTTTTGGGCTGTCAGTACAGGAAGGACAGAAATAAGCTGAAGTTCAGCAGAGAGCTACAGAATGTTTAGGAGGCTAAAGAACCATCTTAGGAGGCGGGACAGAAGGAACTGAGTTTCTTGCTCCTGGAGAAGAGCTGGCTTTGGGGAGACCTACAAAGGAGCTCACAGGATCTGCAAAGAGGCCAAGATGACAATACAGCAGTGATCAACAGGGCATGGTGGGAGGACAAGAAACACTGGACATAAAGTTGAAACAAAAGCAGCCTTTAAACTGACTATAGAAAAACCTTTTTCACTAGTAGGATGGTCAAGCCAATGAAGGAGGGTGCCCAGAGTTACTGCAGTTACCGGTCCTTAGGGGGTTTTCAACATCTTATGAGAAAAGCCCTCAGGGCATCAGGACTGACCTTGTTTCAAGCAGGAGGTTGGACTAGAAATCTCCTGAGGTCTATTCCAAATCACAGGATCATATTTAAACATCTGTGGAGGACAGGCTAATTTTCCAAGACTGTTCAGCCACAGAAAACAGTAACTGTTACAGCAGCCAGCCAGGCAGATACTCTTAATTTAGACATGACCTCCAACCAACAAGAGAGCTTCCAATACTGAGATGTACCAACATGTGTGTCTCAACAAGGGCCATGAAAAATGAAGGGATGAAAAAAGCTAAATAAAGTACTCTAAGTGGCAGCATAACATTTGTAAATTTCTCTTCAGGTACAAGCCCAACTGGTAGACATTAGACAGTAAAGCCTATCTAAAATGGTTCTACCATACATAAGAAGAGTCATTAATAATGCAATGCAATCAATCACAACTGGAAATAAACTGGAATGGGTATATACACCATGGAACCATCTAAGATTACAGGATAATTCTGAGAGAAAGGAACTTCAGGAGTTGCCAATCCAACCTCCTAGTGAAAGAAAGATCATCTCTGAGGTCTTATCAGGCTCTTTTGCAGCTTCCTGCAGCCTGCTCTTAGAAATCTCCATGGACAGAAACTGCACAACGTCCCTGTGCAACCTGTTCCACTACTTGATTATTCACTGGCATCTGAGAAGTCTTCTTTTGCAGAACACTTTTGTAGTTAGTGAATTGCATAATGATTTCAGTTTTAATACAGATAAAATGAACTGTATGCCTGAAATAATAATTCTTTTAACAGAGAAGTTAATTCTTCAAGAACGTTTATGTAACAAAAAAACAATGAAAGATCAAAAAACTCAAGAGAACATAGAAATTCAAGGCAAAAACTCAGAAGAAGTGGCTTTGGGGAAAAAAAAAAAAAATCAATATTCTCCATCCTCCTACATCCTCAAACCAGTGAGATTTCTATGGGTTCTACATGTTCTTTTTGAAAGCAGTTCAGTCCTGAAGCTCTACACAAGCATCTGAGTGGAACAAGAGAAGTGATTCACTACCATCAATACACATTTGTTGCTAACCTATAGTTGCTATAGGGTACGTGGGGCACAGGAAGGCAGGAGTGGGTGGAAATAATAACAATAATAATCACAAGCTAACCACAGCAAACAGTTATTGATTTTGAGAACACCACAAAGCAACAGAACATCAGAAGGAAACAAACTCAGAAACCAGGAACAAAACGAAAGTGGGGTAGACCAAGATAAAAAGAGATCAAGAGAGGAATTATCAGAGGGTTGGAGCACCTCTCATATGACAGCTGAGACATTGGGCCTGTTCAGCCTGGAGAACTGAAGACTTTAGGGAAGCATTTTTATAGCAGCCTTACAGTACCTAAAGGGGCTACAAGAAACACGAAGAGGGACTTTTTACAAGGGCATGTATTGGACAGGACTAAGGGGAATGGTTTTAAACTGAAAAAGAGTAGATTTGTATTATTATGAAGAAATTCTTTACTCTGAGGTTGCCAGCAAGGTGGTGGATGCCCTATCCTTGGAATTGTTCAATGCCAGCAAATACAACACTTTTTCCCCAAAGCCAAATTTTTCAGACGTTCTTCTGAGTGATAGAGAAGAGAAAGCATAATTTTCTCTGTAAGGATATAGGTGTCCATTTTGTAATCTGTATCTCTTTGGATCAATTCACTAATAAATGTGGATGGATTCATTTGCAACATCAAAGTCAGAAACGGTAGTTCCCGTATCCATTCATTTTTAAGCTATGATCAAGAACTACTTAACTTAGGCATGCCATTACTCCCTGTCCCACATGCTACCCCCTCTTCATCATCAGTAAGGTTAACAAAAAAAAGCACTGAAAATTTTCATGCTTGTTTCAAGAAGAAAGTCATCTCAAGGAGTAGATTTTGACAATAATCAAGCCCAGATCAGATGCATTTTATTAAAGCAATGCAATCCCTTTTTTTTTCCTTAAGTGAAATTTGTTCACTATTTAAATTCCAGTCCTCTGGAACATACTTCAGCTGTATGAAAAAAATGCTTGAAATGCTTTTTATTTTGAAAATACAATCTAATTCTTTCAATACATTGAAGTAAATTTTATACTGCAATTTTATACTTGCAACTGAAGTTTTTGTAATGTGCCTCAAACACACAAAAATATACCTTTTTATTTGCATAGAATATTATTACATACTTTTTTTTTTTACTACAGAATAAGAAAGTGAGAAGTATTTCCCAAGCCAGGAAAGCAGGTTTGCTCAGGGGTGTCTACTCATAAAAATGTTCATTTCACCTTCAAATAGCGCATTTGGTTACCAAAGAGCTATGTTTCAAAAAAGTGCTACCAGCTCTATTCTACAGGTTTCTTCTAGAAGAGAACAAATTACTGTTTTTATCATATAGCACTGGTTAACAAAACTGGTCTCTACAGCTCTGTTAATCAAGAGTTGCCAGAAGAATGTGTTTGCGAGTGTACTGTGCATGAACTCTCACTTTTAACCAAGTTCTGCACTTCTGCCCAGGAGTTATGCAGCCAGTGACACAGTTTGTATGTTTAGTTAACTTCACTTAAATTCCTTTCCACCTTTCATTTGTCATCTCTACATTGCAAGAAACTATCAGAAAATTAAATGGTTGCTTACTTTCAGGCATTTTCTTGCTCTAAAACGCAATTCTATCAAATGCCCTTAATTTTATCCTTATCAAGGGACTGTCAGTTGAGTGGCACACTGAGCAAGGACAAGTTACAATGCAAACATTAACACAGACAATTAACCGTGAACAGGACTACTTCGAGTTTAAACAGGCTCAGATTACAAAAGTATTCAATAACTTGGTTTGGTTTACTCAGAAATTAAAACATAGTTAATGGAGGCATAAATGATACTACTGTACAAGATTTCAAGTATACTCTGACTCACAGTGTAACACTTTAGGCTTCACCTAACTGCTGATATCAGCCAAACAGTCTCTGCAGCAAATAATCAGAATTAACACAGCCGAAAAGTTATACCAATGAGGTCTATCCTCTCATTAGTGGGGGAGTATGACACAAGAATATGAGAAGATGACCCAAAACAAAAATTCTGTCAGGAAGCAAACATAGCAGCATGCAGAAGTGGAAAAGAATTTACAAATCTAAGGATACTTTAGCTTCTTCTTCTTTTAATTAACAACCAATAATGTCTCCTAGTGTAGTATGTATGCTGACTACAGCATGTATGTTTCTCTACTACTGAGGACAGTAAACTTTTCCAGACTTAGTCCTACAAATATATTTTATTTGTATAGAAAAAAGAAAGAATGAATCAAAAACCCAAACCCCAAACACATGCACATTTTATACAGTCTTAATTAACACCATACCATTGGTTCTGTGCATTTTTCATTACTCTCCAAAGTGAGACACAAACTTTCCTTATGATTAGATACTTAGAGTAACTCATTAAAATAGATTTCATTTTTTTTAGTTATTATTGCATCTGGGGATTTTGAATTTCTTTGTATTCAGTGTTGACTTCAAAAATCTTAATAAAACATATATGCTTGCCTTAATTAACAGCTCACAAGATGTTAGAATACCA
Organism: Onychostruthus taczanowskii; assembly: GCF_017590055.1. Taxonomy (NCBI): domain Eukaryota; kingdom Metazoa; phylum Chordata; class Aves; order Passeriformes; family Passeridae; genus Onychostruthus; species Onychostruthus taczanowskii. The sequence goes on along the minus strand of NW_024499140.1, from coordinate 58,782 downwards.
GAAAGTTACACATGTGGAAAAAGGAAATTATTGGGGAAAAAGCTAGGGCTGTTCAGCCTGGATTCTTCAGTCTGGAAGAGAAGGTTGTGTGGAAATCTCAAGCAGCCTTCCAATATCTGAAGGGGGCCTATAGGGAAGCTAGAAAAGTAGTCTGACAGGAATTCCAGTGATGGGACAAGGAGTAATGGGTACAAACTGAAAGAGAGGAAAGATCAGACATTAGGAAGAAGTTCCTTATTGTGAGGGTGGTGAGACACTGCAACAGGTTTCCAAGAGAGGTTGTGGATGCCCCGACCCTGGCAGCGTTCAAGGCCAGACTAGATAAGCCCTTGAGCAACCTGGTCTAGTTAGAAGTGTCCCTGCCCATGGCAGACAGGGTTGTAACCAGGTGATCCTTAAGGTCCATTCCAACTCCTCGGCAGTTTGATTCTCCACATTTGGAACTGAAGTAACCTATTTACTGAAGTGAGGCAGTCTCCCTTATATTTGATACAGAAGTATTCTGAAACAAACAAAACCCCAAACATGAAAAGTATTCAAGTTTTCTACGAAGATACATAACACTCTTCCTACTGCATGCAGCTCCCCAATAGAGAAAAGGGGCAATCTTTGCTATACCACAGAACTCTCGTAAGATTTAAACCAGTGATGGTGTGATGGTGCTGGTAATGACCCTTAGATCTAACTCACTTCTCCCTATGTTTTATAAGGTGAAACCTCAAATTAGGATAACCTAGAGAACTGCATACATCTATAAAAATATGCCATCTCTTTCTGCCTCTGTAGTAACTAAATTTACAACAGTTTTCAACACATTACTTTATGTATCTGCATCACTTTTCCCATCCCACTGTCCTGGAAACATTATAACAAAGTGAGAATGTTAAGTGTCTTTCATACAAACCAAGACAGTTTATGGAGGTTATATAGCTACTCACATGTACTAGCTAAGCATGATCTAAATAAATATCATCTTTGAATCACAGAATGGAGTTACAAGGAACCTTAAAGACCATCTACTCCCAACCCTCAATTTTGCTAACAGCAACAACTTCAAGAAGCACTCAAAGGGGGAAAAAAAAATCAAATAAAGTAATATGGCTCAGTTCCAAACATACTTGAATGACCATTGCCCACTCTCAAGAATTAGACTTAAAACTGCTCATTGCATGAACAAAATGTATCCTAAATGCTCTACCTATAAAAATGGTTTAGACAGATAGTCAACATAAGGAAAAGTCAGACTACCACATTATTTTGTAATGGCATACACAAACAAGAAAGCTCAGTAATTAAAGAAAAGAGTCTCCTTCCAAGCAAGTAAGCAGCTTTTCCCAAAAACAAATGCAGTAAGTTTTAGCAAAACCTAAACTCGTTGAATTTTTTTTAATTTTACCTAGATTTCACATATGTAAATATAGAAAAACATTTTGAAATAAACTAAGCACGAATTTTTAAATGTTGTCAACATTTAAAGATGTTTAAGTCGGACAGACATTGAGGATGGAGAATAAAGCAGAGAAAGGGCTGGTCAAAGCTAAAAGCCATAATAAAAAGCTGCATACAGATTTAACTGCAGCATACAAATTTTTGTGGTTGCTGTAAAAGTCAGTATCACCAACACCACAGAGCTGGAAGAGAATCAAAGATGGACAGTTCTGTGTGGCAGAACACAGAGCCCCATGACAGCAATCACATGATGGCAGTGATGGCAGGAAGCGGGTCAACACTGCCCACTTCCTTTCTGTACCTCAGGAGTGCTGACAGTAGGGTGAAGAAGGGGCTGCAATGTGTGTGTACCTGTGAAAGTCTTCATCCTCTTTCACAGTTGCTGAGGTGGAAATCGCTTCAGATTACTCACCCATCCATCAGCCACAACAAAGAACACTACTATTCAACATTTCACTTCATAAATTAAGGATATAAAGGTGTCAGAAATATGTTGGTATCTCACTGTACTTGCAGGTTTCTACTACAACTGATAACATCATGATATTGCCATAAAAGAAGACAGCTGACACTAGGAAAAAGGCATGTATATCAAGGACCGGACAGATTGTCCTGACCCTTCTGCAACATAAAGAAACATCCTATTTATCCTCAGGATTTGAATAAATTAAGCTCTACATGCTCTGAGTACCATCCTTATTACCTCTGAGGTGGTTAGGAAGAGATTTTTCCCCTTGGTGCAAGATTTCCTTCTCAGCAGCTAAGGAATTCAGTGTAAGGTTATTCCAGGAAACTCAGTCTGTCTCTACCTAGCAGATACCCAGAAGTGATGACATAAGCCAAAAGCCTATTAAAAGGAAACCTCTCCAAAATAAGAGAAAAGTATCCATGGTTACAACAGTATAGCAAGGCAAAAAGCACTCCCTTAGAAGAAAACCAAGGTGTCACAGCCACCATCAGCACACAGACTAGCTGGTTATAAACAGGTCCAACTGCAAGGCCACTCCAAACTACAAAGTCCACATGGCAGGTGTATGGAATTTAATGCCTGATCTGTAACCTCGCGGGAAACTTCTGACAGAGGCAGATAATCATAAGGCTGCTCTCTGAAGCCAGTACAGCAGCATGAACACATCTGAAGGCTGCTGTAATTGGCAATTTTCCCTGAATGAAGAAGTTTGGAGCGTCTGGCTTAAGGTTGTGGATGTGAGAGTTTTGGTGCAGAGTGCATGTGGGAGGAAATGAGGGGGAAAAGGTCTTAGCACAGATAGGTTTACTGAGAGAGCTAGATCAGTACATTTATAATTAGACATATGGATATTTATGAGCATCCATACACACAAGAATGTTCAAAGACCTGGAGACAAATGTAGAACACTGATGATAAGACAGGCACTTAAGTAAGTGCTGAGTTTCAAAAGTTTTTACAAACCACCAGTATCAGAACATTGTACAACACTTGAGCTTCAGTACGTGGCTGTCTCACATTGGTACAGTGCTACCAATTTTTGTGCTGCCACTTGACATTTTATCGCTCAAAATGAATGAAGACTACTTTGAGAAGGCAAACTTTTCAAATTTGTCTAATCTATCAAAAATTCGAGGTACCAATTTTTTGAGTTCAAGCTTAAACTTAATGCAGGTGAGAAAGCAAACCGTGAAACAGAAGTATTCTGGAGCTTGTAGCAGACTACAAACAATTAATTTACGACAGTAAGAATTAGTAACTGCTTCAGAATGTCTAATACTCAAGATACTGAGCCAGTATCAGAATGTTAGGAGATACAGTTGAATATTGCTTCAAAAATTCTACCAGAATTTTGAACACTGTAAATTTAAACACTCTAACTTCATCACAGATCCTACTTTACAGATCACCTTTAGTCAACAGCTACAGGCAGAAATCAGAACTAGATGTTTTACTGTAAATCCTGACAAAGGCTCCAGGAGAGACACAAATCCTCTCTTCTTTCACTTTTTTTTTTTTCCTATTAGAACACCTAAAGCAGACTGCAAACCCAGCTCATATATTGAAAATTTCCCAGAACTGTAATAATGTCACCTCTTTGGGCTGGTTAGGCCTTTGGATGCCGGTAGACGGCTTTGGTGAATATACCAGTAGTCAATGTATAAAATTACTTCATTGTTCTCCTTTCCCCCCGGCCCCCCAGTCTACATATCAATCCTTATCTGTCTGAAAACAGTTTGCTATAGGCATACGGAGTGTATTTATTGAAGTAGTCTTTGCTGTGCTATGGCAACAAGAACAACTCTCATGAAATATTAGATACAGTTTCAGTATTGCTAGAGACTTTATCAAAAGTATTACAATACACCTCACACAAAACAAAGGGCCTTGTTAGAGCATTTCACTGATTTTTAAAGACGGAAACAGTTGTTTGACCTTTTATTTTTTTAAGAGGCTTCAAAAAGCTAAAGAATTAGATCACAAAATGCAGTAATCTTAAGTAGTTCCAGTTTTGACCTTCTTCACTATACAGCAAACACTAGACCTAACAGGCAAATCCACCAAAATCAATTAGCAGAATTGAGCGATGTTTTTATTCATAAACAGTGCCTTCCCATCACCATTTTCCAACTGTTTTCATTTTCCAGATATGAAAAGAAACTATTCTAATCTTTCAACAGCCAGAATACGTGCAGTGAGTATTGAAGAAGTCTTAAAACTTTCATTTTGTCTACACTGAAAGTAGCAGCCATGTTCAGTAAGGCTATCACTTTAAGTGGGAACAACTTACATGTTGCTCAACAAAACACACAGCATTCTACAAGTAGTATGCAATGCATGGATATGATCCGAATGCAGAAAATATTATCAAACTGTACATGGAAGGTGAACGCAAACCAGATTTCTCAACATAAATGAAATGATATTATGAAAACCATTTTAGCAATGCAAAGCTTTCTAAAACACAACATGGTTCAATTTTGTTTGTTTCCCCATAGACATTTTCCCATCCAGGACACTGTAACACAGACAGCATTGTCCCAATGTTTCTTAAACATGGCATAATTGTTTTTACTAAAATTCAGAACGATGACAAAATGTTTAAAGGGACTTTTTCAATTTCAAGCTGATGTACTGTTCCAAGTAGAGCAGCTTCTACTCTGGGGCAAAGGGAATGAGATCTTTTCTTGTTTTAGACATTGGGGCAGAGCTTCTTTGTCCTTTGAACTCTTGCCCAACGACAGGCTATCCAACAGCCCCTAATTTTCATTAAGAATTGAGATTCTGATCTTCCACTGGGTTTTGTAAGCAATAAAATATATGCAAAAGCAAAATATGTAAGAGCATGACACTGACATCAAATTGTGTATCTTGCCTCTAAGAAAATAGAAGAGTGTGGACTGACAAATCAAGTCATCTAACCAAGAGAAAGCTCTGCTAAAAACATCATGGAGTGCCTGAAAAGTCTACACACTGAAATCTTAGTTCACTGATACTGAGCAACATACTTTGTCGGCCAAATAAATCCTGTTGCCAGTCAACTCATTCTTTTTCACTTTTTCACACTATAAAAAGTGCTCTTACTACACAGCAGGGCCATGCCCTGGAACACAATTCACCAAGGGGAAGCCTTAAACCACATAATCAGGAAACTACCATCTATCACTAGGTAGTGAGTTTTTGTGAGAGCTTCCTATTTCTGAGTTCTAGTTACAAGAGTGCAAATTATCAAAGTAGTAAGAAAAATACAGACCAAATAAAAAACCACACCCTGCAGCCATTGTTTCAGTCCGCCATCACTCTACAGCAACTCATACTGTAGTGCATAAAACCCATTCCAAAATATTTATCCAAGTTATCTGGCATTAGGAGTCATAGCCAAACACATAGTCAATCTCTAGTTCCCTACCAAACCAGCCAGTTTTCTAATATCCTTAAACAGAATCACTATAGTAACTCTTATTTTTTAAAGTTAAATCTCTTTTATATTCTTGTAATACATAAGTAAAATTAGAAATCCATTTATTATTATTCTTAGGATATACCAAGCACCACTTAATAAAAGCTTCAAACTTTCAAAACTAATTACGTGCAATTTCTGCTCTTCACTGGAAGAGGTGACATGAACAAACTTAGGAGTGTACACAATTTCACCAGTACAATCAAATTCTTACAGACTCCTCTATTAATATGATGAAATTCAAACACAAATTACAAATTCATGTAACCAAGTAAAGTTTACATTTAAGTGCAGATTTGCACTTAAAACTAACGCCCTATACTGATCTTCTAGATGACAACCCTAATCATAGGACTTATTCCAGGTCTTACAGGATTCAAACTCTAAACAAATTTCCCAGAGTAATGAGTAATCTACAACAAAATACTGCAAGACAGACCAGGGCAATAAAGAACCCTGCTCTACACAGTGCATAGAGAAACAAAGCAAGTAGTATCTACACAGAAGGCATCTTCATAGGAGACAAGAATGAGCAAGAATCAGAGGAATGGCCCCCTAGTTAGAGTATCTATGCTAGAACATGATCTGAAGAGGAGCTGTCTAACTTACAGGTGAGCACACAATGGAAGAAAATGTAAATAAATACATAATAACAATAAGTTGATAACCTTGAGGGCAATGCCTGTAACAGAAGGAGATGACCATTATCCTGAAGCATTATACAAAATGGTTTTAGCAAGTTACATGTACCCAACACAACAAAACATTAGAGTCATGCATAATAAGAAGGTATGAGAAAAATAGGTGGTGGCTAAAAAAAAAAAAAAACAACATTGGACTTCTTGTCAAAGCAAATTTTTTAGTCTTTCTAGAGAACCACACTAGACAACAATGAAAGGCAGAACTGCAATTCAATGACTGAAGGCAACCAATCACGTGGAAAACTTACCCCTGCACTGAAAAAAGTAATGTTACAACATGATACATCTTCATTATTCAAAAGCTCATAAGGCACTGTAAAGTCCAGGAAGATAATTTGACTGATACTTACTGCTAGGTCTGAACTACTACAAAGTTTTATCTCTGTTGACTCAAGTTTTCATCTTTGATTATAAAGCTTCTAGACAGGGACAGTTACAGAAAAGCAGTAATTTTTATTCACAATTAAAGACCTGAGGGGAAAGAGGAATCTCTGCAAGAAGTTTAACAACAATTATGAGCCAAGTCATGTATGCATCCAGAACAACTATCAATTACCTCTTTGATTTATCTAGGGAACAATCTTAACAGCAGAAATTAACAGGCTTTAGCCTTTTCACAAGATGAAATGAGCATCACTTAACATCTATTTTACATGTAAATATTCTTCCTAGCCAAAAATCTTAAAAAAATCAACAATTACCTAAATAGTGCTTTACTCAAATACACTTCAGAAGAGGCTTCCATTAGCATGAAGTTCATTTTGAAGGCAGAACAGACACTCCATTACGTATCTGTAATATCTGCTACATTAGACTTCTCTTAAGTTTACCACATTTAGTTTACTAATTCACACTGTGGTTCTCAATTCCACCTTCATCAGAACCACTGGTTAGTTATTTTCTTTATGTATGTTCTGAATTTTGTGCAGCTACCATTTATTTCCCTTTATTTATAACAAAGCAACTACTCCAACAGATACTGACACAAACTCAAGAGTGGTTTCGTATCATCTACCGCCTTCCCACAAACACCAGTTCATTTCAAATTTTATCACTTTCCAGCTAAGTTTTAGCTTTTGTTACCCACTTTAGATGACAAAAGCATCTAGACGCAAGAGCAGATTTTAGTTAATTATACAGCTAGGTTTTCCTCAAAAATCATGAAAGTGTGTTCCATTCATCTTTAACCTCTCGGAAAGAGAAATGGTTTTGACAGAAAAAACACACTTGCACAAACAAAGCAAATCCCTTACACGGCTAGATGACTGGGCGTTTTTCAGCTGAAAAGTAACGCTTGCCAATGGTATTTTAGGTGAGGAAAAGATTCATGCATCAGGAGGGAATTCTTAAAGCCAGTATGTCTGAATTGTATGGAACTAATTAGGCACTAGCTCAAGAAATAACTTAAATAAGGAATATTAAAAGCCTAAAACTTCGCCCTAGAATTATTTTCATTACATTATGATGTCTGTAGACTGTGGTCAATATCTTAATTCAAACTTGTAACTGGGACTCTTTAGAGAGCCCTAAGACTTCATTTGTAATGACTATTCACTTTGACTCAGTTAAAGGACAGCTGGTCTCCAAATACTCCTTCTCATGCACATGAGCAGGCCTACATCCCTGACTTCTTTTCTCCAACCATTTTAATGCAGAACTAGAGCTCCACAGACTCAGTAAAGTGCAATTAGTAATCCTGAACCTCTAACTAATGCCTCAGTGTTTTCATCTCCTCTTGAACTGTGCCTGCTTAGTGGTAGCAATTATTTGAAAAACATTCTGTTCAATAAAAAGCACAGGCATCAGTCCTCAGGATTCCAGTCACCCTTCCAGACTGACTAAATATTAGTTTAAACATTTGTTGCAAAGAGAGCTCACTTTCCATACCATAGGTTTGGGAAACTTAAAAGGACAGTTACGTTCAGATATATTACCAGCTTCTTGAGGTCTATATAGTATAAAGAGCTGCACTTGCTTAAACTACTGAAAGTGGTACAATCCAACTAGTGGAGATGGCAAAAGTATTTCTACCATTTAGATGGATGGTGTTTCCTTAGCTCCAGACTTGCATTTCCACTACTAGTATCACCCATAACACAACAGATTACCCATTTTAAAAACAGGTCCTGAAAAAGTCTCAGAACCAGATTTTTAAAAACGTGAGATCTTTTTGTGGGTAAGCAACCATGCAGATAAACAGCAGGGAGGTTAACACCCTAAATTTCCCATTTATTATTGCTTTAACTAGATTTAAATAACAAGCTTGCGTAACTACCATTAAAAGGCTGTAAGCTTATGTCTTCCCTCTGACACTTAATACACCAGAAACAGATCTGAACCTAAAAAGTTCAGAAGAAGACAAAAATTCCATCAGCCCTAAAATATCCTGCCATACAGTGTACTGTGCAATATTTTCTGTTAATAGATTGCTTACTTCTATTCAAAACCAAAGAAAACAATATAAAACATACTGAATAGACCAAACATACATAACACAACACATGGAAAGTCAATATTAAAAAAAAAAAAAACCAACAAAACAAAGCAACCCGGAAAAAAAAAGCCCCACCCACATTCTGAATGGTTATTCCTAAACCATATTGCTAAGACTAAGTAAGTTTTTTCATACATAAAATAATCAAATAGCCATGAAAACTTTTGAACATTTTTTTTTAAATGATGGCCATTTAAAAGTCAAACTCTCAGGAGTTATTTTTTAATGCAAAGCATGTTATTCCTCTAAACTTTTTGATTAGACCTTTCTACTTTTGCTGACACATAGGTATATTAGTCTAGAAAAACATTCTCCATCAGAAAACAAAACTACAACAGATCACTGTTTCTGACAACAATCCCCCAGCCCCTGGGAAATTGTTATAAAAAAAAAAATCCCACTTGTTCTGCAAAGCATCTGTCTCAAAAGAATTAAATGCAATTCACATTCCTAGCCCACAAACCATGCTTAGGAAAAACACAACACTTTTCTTTCTCTCATATAACAGCTATGAAAGCATACATGAAAGATAAAACCTTATTTTGTCATCAACAATAATTATAACACCTAGTTCAGATACAGCATCTTATTAGATGCATTCAAACAGTGATAAATGCATAGTCTACAATACCCCTCCATTCCTTCCTCTCACCTAAAACATTCATGTGCAGTTATTTTATATAACAATCAACTCCAGTTGGCACTTTTATTAAAGGAGGAGGTTAAAAAAGCTAAACTGTATAAATGCAAATCATTTTCTATACACAAGTTCCCAAAAAAACTCTATGCAGTTCCTACAAAATCATTCATTTGAACTTACTCCTTTTTGAAAACTTTGGGTGCTGTAAGCACCCAAGACTTAAATCAAGATCAAACCATCATTTTATCTCCTACTGCAAAAGGTCTAAGTCTTTTCTAAGTCTCTTTACTGTGTTTCTATGCCTGACCAAAAAAAAGAAAAAATTTTTAAAAAAGGAAAAAGCATCCACAATACTTGCTAATACTTGGAACAAGGGCAAGGGGAAAGAATTGAAGAAAAGGGTTAACATTCTGCTTTGTTCTGAATCTGTTAATTTGTCTACAAACAAAAATATTACTCACCCCACCTTCCCCCAAAAAGTCTAGTATTTTTTTCAGACTTGCCGAAGTGAGTAGGTGCCTCACATAAGTTAAAGTAGAGACAGTAAAGCTTCATAAAGTTTAAATAATGACATCTTCAGCAAAGGTCTGTACCTAGCAGCACTCCTGAAACATTATCATTTAAACTTCTGCTAGTAAATGCAGAGTTTTGGTTTTGTTCAATTTTAAGTTTCTCAAGCCACAGAGCTTCTCTGAGCTACTTTCTGAATAAAAAGAATTTTAAGATTTCAGAGTAAAATAGTGCAAATTAACAGGTTTCTCAGAAACAGCAACAATGGTTCAAATAGGTAAATATCTAATAAATTTAAAATTACCATTTTGCTCTCAAGCATGAGTCCACAAATTACTTCAGTGAAGGCTAGTGAAGATATGAAATCCTCACTCCCAAGAAGTCTTTCAGCTTTCCACGTGATACAGAGAGAGGAACACTCAACCTTGAGCATGCAACAGCAAGTTTTCATTTTTGTTTTTCTGGGGTAAAGCAGCTCTGAATGACTGAGTTAACTACTAGAGTCAAATAGAAGTTTAGAAAAAGTTAGTAACAGGACTCAATATGCTCTATCCAAGGCTTTTGCTTTTTAATGTCTTACATACCTTAACAATTTGCTCCTGAAGTTTCACAAGAGGCAAGTAAACAAGCAGATCTCTAATCCCTTAGGACTAATCCACTCAATAAAATATTAACGGGAATTCAAACAGATTAATTTAATGAACCACTTCTCTGAAGAAAGCCCCACACATGTGAACTACTTTCAAAATACCACGCAACCTTCAGAACAAAGTCACATTTTACACGCTGCAGTAAAGTGAAGAGCATCTAATGGACTTGGAACAACTGCATCTCACCAAAGAATTAGATCTTTCAAACTAATACCAAGGTACATCACTTAGTCACACTGAATTCCTTTCACTGTCATTGCATCTATACTGTCAGAACCCTAGTCAATTTACATGAGATTTCACTTTTCCTCTGCTTTACAGAAAATAAAAATCCCTCTGAACCCCACTATTAAGGCTGTGATTACCCCCTTTGGAAAATCCTACTCTCTTACACAGGAAAATTACAAGACAAGTCACTTAAACCAGGTTACTTTCACTGAGGAAATGCCTGAAGAATCACTACAAGAGACCAACTCTACTGGCACATCCAACCAGCAGCTCCTGGATGACAGTCTGCAGTTCGGGCTCCAAAGTTAACACAGCAGGTCAACAACTATGTCTGGATAGTTTAAAATTATTCAGTTTGACTCAGCTCAGGCACACACAACCAAAAGTTATATCCAGGTTACTGCATCTTCACAGATGCCACATTTGCTGCAGTCTCTACAAAAAGCAAGACATGCCTTATAATCAAGCTGAGCCTGGAAAAACAGGGAAACAACAGAGGATGTCAGTTCTCAAGCAGTCTAGTAAAAGGGCTTTCATTTAAGCTGATAAACAGTACAAATGTGAATCACACCATGATCTAGGTTGAAAATATCGCCAAATTTTTGTCAGCTCAGGGTAAGATTGAAAATAAATGCGAACATTCGTAAGTGTAATTATCTAGAAGGAAAAGATACTTTATCTATAAAATTGTTACCTGCTGCCAGTTTGATGTAAACATACATGCAGTCTTATCAAATGCTTTTAGAACTAGTAGGCTAAAGAGCTCATACATTGAAGGACATTATGCATGCACCTCATTTTTTACATTCAGTAGTTCAACTGAAATATCATCACTGACAGTGGTGAGTATGCTCCTATACAGGTTCGGAGGCTTAACTGCAGAAGTGTGGAGTGAATGCAAGTAAAATTATTTTTTCTTTCAATAATAACTATAATGCAGCTGGTGACTTTTGTGCAAACTCTACATAACTATGATAATAAATATGCATGGCCCACCTAAAGAAAGTATGATTTGTTAAACTACTTACTAACAAAACCACAGAAGCACAGTCTGCTATAAACACAAAGAAGACAGGCTGGAGTTAGAATGTACTGGGAATGGACAAACACATCAATAAAACAAAAAAGTTCAGCCACAGGCAGTTAGCAGTCAATGTGCAATTCCAAAAAGACTGTGCTGTTTTCAAATACAATCATGAAAGCTTCCTGACACTGGCTTCAGCCCGCTTTTTTGAGACAGTGACTGTCAACCAACAATGACATTGTTAAAACCTAAGCAATGCAATCAAGGAACTCTAATAATGATAAATCTTGGAAGATGTAGGGAATAATCACAGAAAGCCCTCATCTTTGTGTTCAAGAAACCGTCTGCAATGAGCAGAACTGAAAATACCCAAAGGTGTCATAGTTCCTAATCTTAGAATTGCTTTCAACACTTTTTCGTGGCTCTGCTAACAGTCAGCACCTGGGTGCAGAACAGGAGCCAGCTCCGAGACGGAGCCAGCTCCAAGACCAAGCCAACGTGATTTATCAGAGGCTTCTGTTAATAAACAACCAGGGCCAGGCCAAGAGCAAGTGTGAATTTCCTCCTTTTCCCCGGGAACACGTACATGATCAGCCTCCACCCTCTAAGCAGGGAGCCCGCTGTCACACACAAACAGGACTGTAACCTGCGTCCCCAGCCCTCCCCCTACCCCCCCCTCGCCGCTTTCAAACCAGATGCGCAGCACGAACCAGCCAAAGGGAACATGGCAAGGGGCAGCGGGAGGGTGTGGTTTGACTATTACATTTTTTTTTTTTTTTAAAGGACAAAACCCAGCCTCTCTAGGCCATCAAAAACATCCACTTCATTAGGCAGAAATTACCCTCTGTGTTTTTCCAGTACAACATGTGAACTCGGGTCTACGAACCTGCTCCTGGTATTTACCTTAGGGGGCGGGCTTGCAGCCTGCAGGCTCGGAGAGCCAAGGCGCTCCGTCCGTCACGCCCTGGGAAAGCCACTCCGGGGATTGCACCAGCAACCCCGAGTGCCGCCGCACTATAAGCAGCAGGTTGCTTTGTAAGAGGCGCCTTCTGCACAAAGACGATTTAAAGAAACAAACAAGCTAGCAACAAAAAAAGCGTCCAACACCGGGCTTTTCAATCCTCCACCACCAGCCGCCTGTATGTACTGTTAAAGTCACAGACAGACAAAAAAAAAAAAAAAAAAAAAAAAAAAAAAAAAAAAAGCCCAGGGAGGTACCCGGGTACCCGGCGTCGGGCTCGGGACGGAGGCAGCTCCTGTGTTCTCGCCCTTGCCCGCCCCGTTTCGCCACCTCCATTCCCAGCGGGTTTCTCCCCTGCCTCGGAGCCGCCTGTCCCGCGGGGTCACGGCGGCATATGCCTGCGGGAGGGAACAGAGGGAGGAGGGACGGCTCCGGCCCTGCGCTCCCTTCCTCTCCCCGGCCGCTGCAACCTGCCTTCACCCGGGCACGGCGAGGGGCCCTCGCTGCCTACCGAGGCGCGGAGCCCTGGCCGCGGACAGCGCAGGAGAGCCCGTGTCCGAGCCGCCGGCCGGGGCGAGGGAAGGCGCGGGAGCCCGGCTGCCGCGGGGCGCGGCCTGGCCAGGGCGCGGCGTCTCACCGGGCCGGCCGGGCGGGAGGCCCTCGCCGGAGTCGCTCACCTCGGTGGGGTCGCTGATCTCGAACAGGTCCAGCCGGTTCGCGTTCCAGTGGTTGATAATGTCGGCGAGTTTGCGCCGCTCCTCCTCCCGGCCACCGCCGCCGCCCGACATCCTCACCGAGCCCGCCGCCGGGGAGCCAAGCCGGGGCCAGGCCCTCTCAGCCGAGCCCCGGACGAAGCGGGGGGTCCCTCAGTCCCGGCCGAGCAGGGGAGGGACCAGCTCTCCCAGCGGCCGCTGCCGGCTCAGGCGCTGCGGAAACGCCCCGGGATCGTGCCGCCGACAGCGATCAGCCCCGGCGGACAGTGGGGAAGGAGAGAAAGAGAAGGGGGAAGGGCGGGGAGGGGAGGGGCGGGGAGGAAGAGGAAGGATGCCCAGAGTCGGCAGCGCCCACCGTATCTCCCGGCTCGGCAGCGCCTGTGGCCGTTCGCCTGCCCTGAACCAAGCGAAGCCGCCACTGCCGCCGCCTTTCTCCGCCCTGGGATCGCCCTCCCCTCGCTCTCTCCCTCACACACCGGCCGTGCGCGCCCCCGCCCGGCCGCCCGCCCTTCTCCTCCCCTTCCCGGGCGTATGCGCGCCTGCGCGCGCTCCCGCCGGCTGTCGCCTCTCGCCGGCGCGCGCCTCCGGAGTGCCCTCTGTGTCCCGCCTTCCCCTCTCGCCCCCCTGCTCCCGCTGGCGTGTGGAGGCGCCGGGGCCCGGCGGTGGCCGGGGCGGGGCGAAGCGCGGCCAGGTGCAGCGGGAGTCCCCGCCCGGCGGCTGGGGACAGGCGGCGGCGGGGTCAGCCCGGCCCGGCGGGGAGCACGGTGCCGGCAGGAGGCTCCGCGGGAGAAGCGGCGGGAGCCCTGGGCGCCGCCTTAGCGCCGGGCCCGCGGTCGGGCTGTGGTTCCAACAAAGAGCCGCCGCGGCCGCGGGAACAAAGACCCTGCAGGCGGATCCCGGCGCGGCCCCGCCGTAGCTGCCCCGCGCTAAAGCGGGCAGGCGGAATGTCGCCGCTGCCCAGCCCTCCCTGCCCCCGGGCGGAGGTCAGGGCGCACGGCCCAGGGGGTGGCTCCAGGTCAAGGCCGCCCCCTCGCCCTGCGGCGCCTCGGTCGCCGCCGTGCCTCGGCGTCTCCCGGCACAACCAGGGAATCGACGCTCCGCTGCTGCGTTTGATATTGGTTATGGATTGCCTTGGGAGCGCCGCGTGAAAGGAATTGTCTAAAAAGGCTGTATTGACAGAAATTTCCACAGCTTGAGATAAACCTGATAAGAAGTTAAATCATCAGATACGTTTTAATGAATTTTAGGCACGTTGTTTTTCTGTCGTTTCTCACAAAATGTGTCAGTTGGCCCTACGAGGCATTGTCCATTGTGTAGACATTGGAATTCAGTCCAGATCTGGGGGTTTGGCTTTGTTTCTTAACCCGCAGAAGTAATGCATCCTGATAGTTCAGTGATCGTATTTGTTGTGCTTTGGGCATCCTCTGAAACTTAATACTTGAGCAATACTGTTTGAACTCGGTTGTCCAAGTGTGCAACTTTTTTGGTTTCTTCGAGTGGTTAAAAAGGGAGAACTACTGTTTCCTTTTAGCATACCTGACAAAGTATTTCAAGTTCCTCTTTGCTGAGGGAGTTTAGGGGAGTGAGTTGCTGATGAAGTTTTGACTTGGCTGGGTTATTTAAAGAAGAAGATTCCTCAGAGGCCTTGTCTACATTAAGCAATTAAATTCTTGCTTTTATCCAGTAGTACAGCACCTGTATAACTACCAGAAGTTCTGGTTTTACAGGTGAAGGTCAGTTATACTTTTGCCCTACATATGTAACTGTGCCATATTCAGGCTTTCCAGTTCCAAGGGCAGAAGGGATTCCGTTTTTTGGGACCCAGACCCAAAAAACCCAGTCCCCTTCAATACTTTGGGAGGTGTTGAAGGCCTGTCTGAGCCCTTGAAGAACCTAGCGGAAGTCAGGGGAGACACACAAAACCTCAAGTTCTTGTAGTGCCATTATACTAAGGCTATACTGTATTCCTATTAGATGTAAAGTGTAGAGAAAAGGAAAAATCAGACATAACCCTTCTTAAATAAAAGGAATGGGGGGGAAAAGCCTGATTTTTTTTTCTCAAATCCAGAGTGTGCTACCAGATAGCATTGGATGTTTTGCAATACCTCCCGGAAACCAAGTATCACATCTGTGACATGATAGCTCACTACCCAAGAGAGATATCTCCATGCTCTGTCACAGATGACATTTGCAGAATATTGTGCTGGATTTTATGCTTGGTTCTGTCTGCATATTGGTGAAATGGGTTGCTTCAATTCACAGAGTGAGAAACAGTGGCTATATTGCTTCAGGAATAGAAAGGAGACATAGGTACAGAGTGTGCATAGAAGGACGTTTTGCTGTTACAAGCTACATAGATAAAATTGGTTTTCCTGGGGAAAAGAGGTGGTTGCTCTGGGAAAATTGGCTACTGAAAGAAGCTGATTTAGCGTTGCTGGCATACCTGGGTTTTCAAATGCCAGGGATCACCAGGAATGAAATTAACACTATGCTGGATCCATACAGTGGATACAATCGGCTGAGAATTTATTTATTTCTATTTGAACTGTGTCTAGTCAGCATTTTTAAACCATAGCTAGACTCCAGCTTGGATACAAACAAATCCCACAAATGGAGCAGAATTGGAGCAGGCTAATAATGTTTAGATGTGACTTTTCAGAAATCCAGAGTAACTACAATGTATTTCTGTGTAGCAGGAGCAGTGGAAATGCTACTGATGGTTAGATACCAGCAGCAACTGTGCTGACAATTAATTCTGCCATGATCTGGTCAGTGCTGAAGCAGCATTGGAAGAAACCAGGCCTGCTTGTACCCGCTGAACAAGTTGTTGCCATCAATAAAGGACAGCATCTTTAGTACAGAATCAGGATTTAAGAAAAATACTAGTGTAGGCAAAAATTTGCCTACACTAAGTGAACCAGCAGGACCAGCATAAAGAGACTGTACCGTAGAAGATAAAACATAAACTGATTTCCTTGAAAAAGCAAGTGTGCAGGGAACTAAAGCATTAAATTACAGTGTACCAGCTAGTTTTCTGTGGACAATGCGTGTTGTTTCACTTGCAGTCCCTATTTTTTTTTCAGAGGGCCATTGCAATGAGAAGTAAAGCAGCTGCTGTAAAGCTTGGAGAGTGATATGATTCCTGTGAACAATTGTAAAAAATTTCAGAGATATTTATGAATGGAAAGCATTATATGTATAAAATGTATTATAGACAGGATTGTGTGTTTGACTATCAGTGAAGTATCTTCCATTTAAGGTAATGCATAAAGTTACTTGAAACCATTAAATTAATTTCTCCTCTCTGTTCTTTGTGAGATTTTTATCATTTACACAGTGAGAAGACAATCCCATTTGAGGAGTTTCTAATTCCTGCAGGTATGCCCACTGAAACTGGTGGCAGAGTTAGGTTTAAGTCGTTAGAAGATCACACGCTTGATAAGAAATAATGGAGTAAGTGAAGAAAAAGAATGGAAAACAAAAACTGCTTCCCTTGCAAGTGATGGTAATTTTTTAAAAATTTGTTTTCTTGCTGAACATTGTTCTTTTCCAAGGTGCTAAAGATAACTAAGGTACTGTAAGCTATTATTCTGATTGTTTGTTCAGCACTCAATATTTAATATGCATTTTACAGAACAAATAAAATAAATGCCTTTCCCTGTAGAGCTTGCAAGTTAAATTTTGTCACAGGTGAGAGCACCAACTAGAAGAGAGGACCATAAAGAAGAAATATAGATATACAAGAAAGGCTTTACAATCCTCTTCATCCCCTGGACATCACAAAGTCACAAGTGCCCATGTGATTACCTGCCACAAGGGTCTGTCTGCTGTCTGTGCAGCTCCTCTCATTAATCACATTGCCATATGTTGGTCCTCATGGGATCTAATGGTTATGAGCAACAACCACATACAGGATCCCTTTACTTCTGCTCCTTGGCTAGTACAGTCCATGCAAACAGTTCTCATGCATCGGGAAGGCTTGCATGAAGGTAGGGTCGTGCTCTGCTGGTCTCCTGGCTGCTCACCAGCTGCCCATATGGTTGCCACAATGCAACATTAATTTTCCAAGGCTGCATGCATCTGATGTATAGTACCATGCTGTGTAAGTCAGCACACTACTGAAAGTTATAAATTCATATGTAAGACTGAAATTATTAAAGTAACCCTTCTCATGGCTTCCCAAGTGTGCATGTGTTTTGAGAGCAGAGGTACCAGAGCTGTAATTTTGCATAATGCAGTGCTAAACTGTATGTTACAGTGACATTAATGAACCTTGGTCATCAAACTGCAGTCTCTACATAGATGACACACCCACTGAGGAAAATAAATTATCCAGAATAAGGATTGCGGCTTTGGGCACTATAAACACACACAAATCAGGGAGAGAAAATGTTTTTTAATGCACTGTTATCTCAGCTAAAAAGAATTGCACACACTGTGTACATCAAAGTATCAATTTCATACCCAAATTGGTAAACGTAGTATGTACGGGCTATGTGAGCAAGTTCACATTACGTGAAAAATCTTTACTATGCACTTAGTTCCTGCTTTTCATACTGTATTAAGGCAGAAGCCTATATGTAATAACCTTGACCTCTTTGAAATACAAGAGGGGAAAACAGAGTAAGTGTGGCAAGTTATGTAATTGGGTTTTGGAAATCTTTAGGTTTTTCAGTTCAATTATCCTCACTCTATTTTTAGGGAGGGGGAAGCACAGAACTGTATAAAGTGGCAGCTATCTTAATAAATATATCTTACTTTTTGGTTTCTGTATGGATGAAAACTGTCAAGAAACTTCCCTTAAGGAAGATGCTTAATTTTTGTTATGTATAGGTCTTTCAAAATACTTTATTAGTAGATACTTCCTGGATCAAAACATCTAGAGTTATATTTGTACTAATTAAATAGGCAATGTAAGGACCTTTCTCTAGCCCTACAGCCAGCTGACCTAGCTTGACCACCTCCATGGTTTAAAATTGGTTTAGCTCTAAAATAGAGTGACTGCATGCAAATTGCCTGCTGGGGAGGTCGCTGGCACATGCTCTTTTGTAGTCCATGCCCAGGAGTTGCCTATGAGCTATCCATTTCACAGCCAGACTTTGCTAACCACCTAACTTACAGATAGTTGGGCATAAAGGAGTGGATCTGGGTGCTGAAATGGCCCAGGGGACCATTTAGCAGTAGAGAAAGGGCCTGGAAGGTCTTCTTGTGCATCTGGCTTCAAGGCAGGGTCCTCTGCTGGATGGGGTGCTCAGACATACCTGTAGGTTCAGAGCACAGACAGCCTTTGTCCTGTCTTCACTGAACTCTGCTGTGATCTGTGTTCAGCAAGGTGAACGAGAGTTTGACTGTCTTGTAACACATAGGCATTCAGGTTGACTTCAGCAAGATGTGTGTTTGTCCTCAGGGGAACACCTCCTGGAAATCAGAAGCACATGGGGAGCGGTGGGTCCCAGTAAGAGATTACCATTTAGTGTTATCCTAATACTGCAATATCTGCTGGATTCATTTTCAGATAAATACTGAATGTTTTTCTTGAAAACTCTTTACATCTGGGGAGTGCTTTTTTCAAAGTAGAAGTATAGAGGAGAAATTTAGTGACTGGTAAACGCATTAGATTATCAGATTATATCTCCTGCCCTTTTCCAATACAATCTAAAATGAAATCAGTTAAAGCAAAGTTCAGAGCTGCTGCAGGTATGAAAAAAAAGCTTTCTGATAGTTTTTGTTTTTAATTACAGATCTCTACTTTAAAGTATTTTCTTGCCAACTGCTGTGTCATGAAAGAAGATGAGAAATTGGTCGGCCATAAGAAATAGAGTCTGTGTAAAATTCCCATGTGGACCGTGTGAATAAACTGATATCTCCTGTCTCCAAAAATTTAGCTAGTCTCTCTGTGCTCTACCGCATTATTTTTTAAAATAGTAAAGATTCTTAGGGAGAAGTTATGCATTTCTTTGGTGCCCTCCAACAGCAGTCCAAACTAGGCTATTTGTTACAGCAATGTGTAATCATTTCAGAGTTCTTTGAGCAAGATGTAGTGGGTGTTCGCTCATGTAATTAACCTCCTGCCATTGGCCTCACATTCTCTCCACCCTGTAATTACTTGACGGAAAAAATAACACCTTTCAAAACGTACATTGTATAGAAAATTAAAAGAGCATTGATTTTAATCTTCCTTCACACTCACATGAAGACTGTAACTCCTATGTACATTTCACTTATTAGCAGAAGTCATTTGGCCACATCTGAGCAGTTTTTGTTAGAAAAGCTTGGTTTGGGAGCAAACTGGGTCAGCATGCTCTTGGCTTTTTTATTTTTATTTCACTTTTTTAGAACAAGTCCAAAAGCACTAAAAGGATTTTCATGTAGAAATATCCAGTGAGCTGAAAATGCAATTGATACTCATTTCTTTGCCAATTGCAGTTCTTTTAACTCAATATGTGTGAATTCTGTATGTGGAGAGTTTCAGCTTTAAGACAAATACTTTAGAAAGCTTCTAAGTGAAAACATTAATGTAAACCTGTGAAATGAAAGTAAAAAAAAAAAAAAAAAGGTCAATCTTCCTCTCTACGAGTTTTCCATAGTATGGAATAGAAGCGGAGTTTGTACGTACAAATGAAAAGTAACAGAAAGCACTAGGGAACTCCTGTGTAGAAACCTGGAGTGGGATTTATATTAGCTAACCTGAATTGTCTAAAACTTACAACAAGAGGATAAGTGTAGACCCCTCTATAACTAATGCAGACAGCAGTTGACACATATCTGGTGACAGGATTAAACCATAATTTTAGAAGCCCACAGAGAAGTGAGATGAATCCTCCTTTGAGGGTAATGCTGCTATCCCCCATCTCTTCAGAGCTTTAGTCTGTTGATTTTGGCACAGGCTGCACCTCCAAGCCCTGCACTGCTTTGGCCAATTATGCTATTTTTCTATCAGGTATGGCACAACTGTATTGATCATCTCATTCACATGAAGACCAGTCTCTCCATCTGTGTTAAACCAAATGTCTCAAACTCAATGAAGGGCCTGGGTTTCAATTTACAGGTGTCACAGCTCAGCCCTGCCCAACAGGGTAAACAAGGAAATATCCATGGGGGGCATATTAGGAAATAGACTTAGGAATAGACATGCAGAAATAGATCTACCTGGGCTACATTTTAAAGCATGTCCTTTTCAGGTGGCTAAACTTATCCAGGTGAAATTCTTTTCTGTTTCACCTCCTGGACAGCTCTCTGTGCCATCTGTCCTTAATACCGCATCTGCCAGCACAGGAATTCTCGATAACTACACTTTGAAATGGAGCCTTAAGTCTTCTCCATGAGATCAACCTTTAATACGAGGTTGTGCTTTTTTTTTATTGCTATTTTTTCTCAGTTAGACACCCTCACCTTTATCCCATGCCACTCCTTTATTGTGGGAATATACCCAGCCAAAATCACCAAGGCACTTCCTTCAGACCTTTCTAAATTCACTACACTTGTGAAGCTTGTCAAGTACTAGCATATGGATAATGCACTTGGTGTGGTGTGACCTCTGTTTGCTATGTTAACCATAATCCTCACATTTTTACCCTGTTTTCCACATCTTTCCTCTCTCTGTTTGGTCATTATATTCCTTTGTATGTTACTGTGTTTCAGTATGTGCTGGGATTTATTTGTGTATTGGTTTGAGGCAGGGACCATTTTTTTGTGTACACGTAGCAGTTAGCACAGCTCAAAACCAGCAAGGGAAGGTTGCATCACCATGTGATTAATATTAAAGCTTGCTGGAAAGCAAGTGGCGCTACCAGACCCTGGTACAATAGTCATCAGTATTTTGTATCCTTAGCTGTTTCTCCCATGAGTGGAATTTTGTACAGTAACAGGGAATGGAAAAAAATCAGACCATCTCCTGGCCAGTGCAGTCAGGCTGACACAATAGCAGCTACATCTTGCTGTTAATGACCCTCGTAGGTCAGTTAAGAAATGTGCAAGAATGTCCTTACTTAATGTTATCCAGTAAGGCACTGTGGAATTTATTCACTTAAACAAATCCTAAATACAGCATACTCTACCTTGTAAGCACCTTCAGGGTCAACATCTCCCAGACAAACTTTCCCACATTTTTTCTAAGTGCGAAATTTGTCCCTACATTGTTTTCACATTGTAAAAGTGCATTTAAATGTTACCAGACAAAAAAGAAAAGCAAACCATAAACAGTTTGAAGTAGATCTGACACAAAGAAAGTACCATTGCCCAGGCATATATCCCAAGGAAGTTTATTCAGATCTGACCCTGCAGGCCAATCAAATGAGAAATCAAAAATTCAAAAATTACTATAGACAAAGATTATGGAGGAGTACAGCTCTGTAAGTGAAGGATCTCCTGAATTACATTACTTCTGCATTTCAAAATGGGAAGATAGTACTTTCTTGCTTTCTGACTAAAGTTAGAAACACATGCACAGAAATAGGCACCTAGATTAATGACCTGTTTTCCAAAATGTCATAAATTCCCAGTCATCAAAGGCACCTTCGAGTCTTCATTTACAAATTTAGACCACGAGGCTTGAAAAATGTGTCCTTTGCCTCCCAACAGCACCTATCCAAATATAGGAATTCAACAGAAAGGCAAAATTCCTTCACCTGACATGGTTATGGCAGATGGATGTAAACTGCTTAGTGTGACAAATCATCGGTGTCTGGAGGCACTGCTCTGAAGCTGGGGCATGCTGCCAGGCTGTGGGCTTTCCCTTTCAGGGGCTCTGCCTGCTCAGCCCTGGCCCCAGGACATAGTGCCCAGCTGCTCTGGGCCCTATGCTCACTGCCATGTGTTCCCATAGGCCGCTTTGCCTGTTGCTAGCAAGGACGCTGTGGCAGCAGAGATCTCTGCAAACCTCACTGAGCATGATACTGAGCCAAGGGGTCAGCCTGGTAGACCTCTTTGTTGCCAGGGTGTGCTGCTAGCAGCATTTTACAGCTAGGACAGTGTAGTCATCCCAAGATATGGGCAGTTCAGTAAGTAAGGCTGTTTTGAAGTCACAAACCTATATTGGATTTCCATGCAGTCATTGACCTTAATCTGACATTGTCTTGTGAGAAGGCAGTATGAAAACATTACAGCTCCTTCTCACTATAACTTTTGATTTACAATGAACTAGGTAAGCTTCATCTGCTAAGGAGACATAATATAAAATTCTCTGCTGCAGGCATGGACTACCAATGTGAAGAGGGAGCAATGGAAAACCTCATCTGTATGAGGGAGAATGAGCAGCACATTTGTTCTGGCTTGTTTAATGCAAACTGTAGAATTTACTTCAGCTGGTCTTTGGAGTAATTCAGTGACTTACATTTGGTGAAGTCCCATCTTTCATAACAGCTTGAACTCAAGATGGCAAGAGACAGAGGATAAAGAACCTCATGGGGTTTGTTCCAGCCATTAATCATCCTTGCTGCTGAGAGATGCATCATATCCAATGTGCCCAAATCCAACTTCCAGGCACTAGTACTTGTCACACTTCTCTGTTTCGTTGAATAGCCCTTTGGTACATTGTATTTTCTCTCTTTTAAGACAGTCATGTCTTATCTGCTGGTTTAAAGAGACATCAATTTATCTTCTTTTTAACAAGCTAAACAGACAACCTTCTCTCTCACCATAACAAGACTTTTTCTAGCTTGGAAGTAAGCACTAAGGTTATTCGCTGCACTTGCAAGCACATTTTGACTTTTCAGAAAGGAGATACTAGCATCTAGCAGAACAACAGTTTATATTTCTGGCTGTAGGAGTCGGAGCACAGACTGAGTTCTCCAGGGCCTCCTGGCACAAAGGTTAAGTCTCCATATATCAGGTTGTACTTCTCGTATCAAGTTCTTCCTGAACTTCCAGTATAGTATTGTTTCATTTGAGAGTACAAAGCATTACCAAATTAATTTTAAGAAGTGCATATTAAGGTAACATTCCTCCACGTGCACAGTAGCATTCTTTCTAGCCATATGTCTCTTTAAAAAACATAAAACATCTGAAGGAAAAATAAATTCTGTCTGCAGTAATACAGCCAATATCATTCCCTAAAACCAGTCCTTTGATGTCTGAAAGTGCAGAGAAACTTCTAATCACTCGTAAATCCCTCTAAATAGAAATAAATATATATAATGTTGGGATTTTTTTTCCCCACATCAAGCTTTTAGGTCAAGAAGTGATGTGTTAAGGTATCTCAGGGATGGTCCAAAGTTCAGTCCAGATCTAATAAGCGGGTTGCTTATGGAGGAAATGCTAAAACATCCTTAAGGAAAGCAGTGGTGGCTGTTTGCAGTGATTCCCAGATTGCTTGCAATGGGTCTGAAAACTATATATATATATATATATATATATATATATATGTATATATATATATATAAAATAACTCTTCTATTGTTAAACACAATAGTGCAGGTCAGATAGGACATGGTTAAAACTGATCCACAGTATTGTTCAGTGGGCAGTTTGGGGGTTTCTGTCTCAGAACAAGCTACAGCACATACACTTCAAAAAGGAAAAAAATTATGTAGGGGCATTAAATGTGCTTTCAGAAATATTTACAAAATGTTTCAAAGTCCTAGTTTGTCCCTGGGAAGCAGATATATCAGTGTTACAGCCTTCAGCATTTCAGCAACGGTAAGAAAGTGAAACAGATTTAAAAGAAAATAACAATTTCATACTGTCATATGCAATAATGTCATGAGCTCAAGGGGCTCCATTAGACTGAGCAGAGAAAAAAACAGCCTTCAGAAAGCATTATTCCTTTTAAATATAATTTTCCTTAAGAAACATCTTAAAGTGACCGCAACTGCCCAGCCTTGCTCTGATTTCTGCATAGCAGCCTGTTGGATTAACTGTACAGGAGATTTAAAAGGGTTATTCTAGGTTCCACACCACTGATGGAAAAACAAAATTACACCAGACCCAAACTGAATTAAGTAGTTAAGAACCCAGCCTAGCACGTTATAATCACCTTCTTGCTACTGATGTAATGTTTTTCAAGCAAAGCCACTATGATCTTTAGCCCTTGATATAAATGGATTTGCTAGTGATTGTAGCAAAATCAAAATTGAGGATCATTTTTGGTTCAATATTTTTGCAAAGTCATTTGGCACACGTAATGCTTACCGATAAAGCAAAATCAACATTGAACCTGTAATAGATACACAGGGAAGGGATGAGGGTAAAATAAAATAAAATCTTATCCATTTGAGAAGAAAGTTCCTCTTCCTGCTCTTCCATTTTTTCTGTTCTGTTTTCCTCCTTCCTTCTTTCTTTCTTTTACTTGCTTTTCTTTGCCTAGCCTTGCCCATTCTAGAAAACAGTTATATGTTTGCTGAGTTCGTCTTTATGAAGACCATAGCTCATGCTATGCTTACGTATCTTTCTTGACTACAGATATTTAGGTGAAGTCAGACTTTAATTAGAATCTTCAAAGACTTCTCCAGCTGATAAGAAGATGCTCACAGAGGCTGGGAAAGCCACACTCATTTCAACTTCTGTGTTGTTTAAGAGAGGCTCTCACTCACAAAGGGCACTTCAGGACAAGATCTTCTCCTTGCTGTTCAGAATCAACCCCTGTAAGCTATTCTCTTCCTTAATTTAGAAACCAGGAAAAAAAAAACCACTAGGAAATCCTTCCCATATCACACACCTCAAGTCTCATCCCATGCCAGACCCCACACCCTGTGTGTGGAAATTCCCACACCCTGGAGCAAGGTGTTTCAGTCACTGTTTCTGCTGTTCATGGTGTGCTATCTCTGGCCCCTATGGAGCTGGAGTGGGCAAAGGAGCCTGGTGCAGGGCAGGGGAGCAGATGATGTGCTTCAAGCTCACTACTACCACATCCCTGGGAGCTGAGGGACACCCAGTCCCTCAGCGTAGTGTCAGCTGCGGCAAATATCCCTTTTCTGGCCTTCCTGGGGAGAGAGAAAGCTGGGTAAAAACTCAGGATGATCAATCCACCACATTTATTATACTATGTTTTCTTATAGGATGGGCATGGCACACACATATGTGAACAATGAGGAAGAGGAGAAGACACAGATGCATGTTCCAGAGTCTCATGTCATGCTGTGGTGGATCCTCCGTTGCTTGACATTTTCACAGCTGTGCCTCAATCTACCCTGTTTTGGCACTCATCTTTGAAGTACCCAATGATGTCATGTTCCTGAATAAATGCCTGTGCTATTCCTTACAAGGGACAGAAGGAAATTTGCCTACTGCAGAGGGAGGTCCCGATCCTATCTGACACAATTTGAATATCCAAGTCAGACAAACAAGTTCCTTGTGGGAGTACTCTTCTCTGACATGCCCAACCAGGGAGTTTGACTGCATTGTTGAAACTGCCATATCTCTGAGTGGTATATAAACCTGGTTCAGTGTCCGCTGACTACTGAGCCTTTACAGAGCTGGGGAAGAAGTCAGATCATGATCTCAGTTTGATTTTCTCTTTGACAGAGCTTTTCAAAGCCATGAGCAAGCCTAATAGCTGCTTATGAAAATTAATCATAATGTGCATCACCTCTTTTCATCCAGCTATCAAAAGTGGGAGTGAGCTTAGAGGCTCCCATTGTGCAGAGAAGGAAGCAGATGCTGAGTGACTCAAAGAAGCAGAAAGAAGAAGCAGTCTTCTGACTCCTCCTATCCACTCACCCTCTACAACCTGTCTTGCTGCTCTTGGCTGTCATTTGTGAGAGGTGTTAGTAAACACAGCTATTCTTAGCTGTCCCTGGGCAGACCCATGGACACCACCCTGGGCTGAATACCTGTCAAGTACCCTAGATATGTTCAGGGACCTAGGCAAGTGCTGATTCAAATAGTTTCCATTCCTGTGGAGAGGGTAGGTGGGAGGTGCAAGTGCCTTTCCCGGATTCAGCAGCAGCAGCCCCAGCACACCACTTGCCTTGTCAAATTCTTCCAAAAAGGACTTCTTGAGGACCTCTCCACTCACAATCTGTTCCTGTGGTGTACTACTTGTAGGTGAAGAGTTTTGTTACAGTGGGAGGTCAGCAAAAGTGTGTTTGAATCTCAGCAGCAGAAGCTCCACATTCGAAGGCAGGACTCCATCACACTGTTGTCAGTTACTTGGTAAAACTTGAGTTACAATTAAAGTAAAAAACCTCAAATTTAGGCACCAAGCAGAGACAAGATCCCAGAAGTTCAGACTATGCTTGAGAAATCTTGCTGGAAAATGTCTGGTAGATGAGCTAGCAGCTAAGTCCACAATGACAACATGGAAGACAGAATAGATTGCAGAGGGTCTTAAGGGTTACTCAGATTATGTGCTCATTTATGTCAGCAGTGTTGGCAATTTGTCTTCTACATAGTGGCAGTGAATATCAGCTTAAATCTACTTTGTAACTCTAAAAAATGAATGCATTTTCTTGCAGAGCATTAAAGAAAAAAAAAAAAAACAACTAAACTAAATACTAAATAATACTAAAAACTGAATACAAATTGACCTGTCCTTTAGACAGGAAGTTATTTCATTACTAAGTTCAATATGAATAATTGCTTTACCAATGCATAATAGAACTCTGACTCTAGCTATCAGATAAGGAAAACCTTAGTCATATGGATGAGAACTGGAAGAAGTAATTAGCTAAAGAGATGCAATTTTAACAGTTTTGTGCTTGATTCCCATGGAGAATTTCATATGTCGGCCACATTTTCTGAACAAAAAAATTTTTGGCAGCCCTGTGGAAAGTAGTATGTATACAGATAGACTCATTGGCTTGCTTTCACCCAAGCTTGTTTTGATACAAAAAGATAAATGCATTAGTTGTTTTATGAGTGTCTTAAATTTAGACTTTTAGCTGGTACAAGTCAGTGGGCTTTCAGTGATTCAGGTCTGAATTAAATTCACCAAAGTCAAGGCAATGCACTGCAGTGAAGCTAAACTGATTTACACTTGCTGAAAATCTGGTGAATTTTTAAAGCTTCTTTTGTAGTGATATAAATACAGCGCAAAGTCAGTGTGAAATCATGGATGCATAAGAATTTTAAATACTTGGCTATAACACATATGTATGTAGCTATGTAGCTAAAAATGTATTAATATTTGTTTTACTCCCCAGTGCTTGTCGCAGGTTTAATGGAGGGGAGCACAACTAAGTGACCCTAAGTCTGATTGTTCCTTACAAGTGATGCTTCTGGTGCCACTTTATCTGTAGATAAAGGCGGGTCCTTACATTCATTCTCCCTCTGTGTTGTGGGAATTGTAGCTCAGGCAGGTGTAGAAATTCACATAGCTATAAGCATCAGCTCCAGCAATGGTCCATCAGCCTGGGCTTCCCTCTGTTCTGACTGTTGTAACAGCCCTAGTCAGGAGCTCCTGGCATATCAAATACCCCATGCTCAAGCCTTCTGGTGGAGGAAGAAGAAACATAAAGAGTAAAGACTTAAAAATGAGGGAGAGTAGGACAAGAATTAGTCTAGGCAAGAGATACAAAGTAAAGCATGTAGACCAAGGAGGCATGGGCAGAGATAAAGATGACCAACTGTGTCAGGGCGGAGACTAAAGAAATAAGAATAATTTTTAAGCAATTCGGGGTGAACGCTTCTGCCCAAATCTTGGAACCACAGCTTCAAAACTGTCTCTGAGTCATAGCTCTTGATGGTCCCTCTCTGTTAATCTACATCTGCAGCCTGCAGAGTCATTCCTTCTTAGCATTGGCAGTTTCTGAGCAGTTTTCTGTTGCTCTTCTCTTCTTATTGTGGCTAAATGATGAAATCTTTCTTGCAGAGGCTCCATCATGGGACAGTTTCTCTGTAAGAGTATGTGTAGTGCTAGTAGTTCTGCCAACAGGATGATTTAGCCCTGGTTTTCAGGACAGACAAATAATTAGTTGGCATTTATGCTTCTATTCCCATCTAAGAGTCACCATGGCTGTAATGTTTTATGCCCTGTTAATCACATTCACCACCACAATATTTATTTTCTTCTGTTTGCTCTGACTTCAGACAAAAGGTGGCTTGCTGTGAGATTCAAGGAGAGAATGATGTAAATGTCTGTGTGGATTCATGTAAATAATATTTTCTACTGCTGCTGAAAATAATATTTTCTAATGCTACTGAATGGTAGCATTCCCATGAATACAGCTCCCAGTGAAAGTAACATTATGGAAGAAACTTCTACAGTATTTGCTATATTTGCAATATTGCTATATTTGCTATATTTTTCACCCATTCTCTGTTCTCAACAGCACAGAGCTGTGAAGTCCAGATTTCCAGCACAGGAAGATGAGCTAAGGAATGCAAATGTGCTGTGTACAGTTTATTCCTTTATATGAATTTCCTCCTGAGCAGCTTTAAAATACTTTTCTCCTGCAAAATGAAATTTCCAGTTGACAAGCAGCTTGATTTGGGACCCATTCAAGTGCTAGTAAAACATTATATATCTGTTTCTGGGGGAAAAAATCACCATAGTGAAACTTACCTTTAAAATAAACATGCTAAATATCTCTGATGGGCACATGCTTGGTGATGAATGTTTATCATGGCTCCTTTTTAAGTAGTGACTTCTATTTTTATGCTGAACTTTCTCTACATTGGTGACACAATGTTATCTCAAGAACTTTCAGCCAGATAAGACCACACCAGTTTCCTCAAAAAGGTCTTCTGTCTAAGATTTTGTACATAATTGGAGTAGGGAGGCACTGTGGGAAGCAGAACACTATCTATATTTCAATTAAGAATTCTTAAAAGCTGATATTAGTTAGGGAGTTGACCTGAAAGTTTTTGGTAACTGACATGACTTCAAGATAGACCTCATAAATTGTCAAAATACTTGGGACAGATACTCAAGAAAGCAAGAAGACTCTGCCCAAAAAAGAATAAGAAGAATCAAAAATCTCTGTGACCATCTACCTTGGGTAGAGAAAAGTCACAGCATCAAAAAGGACCCCTACCAGCCTGTGACTAGGCATCTTGAATGGAACTAAAATCTTTTTGAGAGATATGATAGCAAGCAGATCACCACCTGCCTTATTGGCTGCAATCCTAGGTTTTGCTTCATACGAATCCAGAAGTCTGAAAGAGTTGATATGTTCTCAAACTTCAACTATCTTCAGAAACTTATTACTACTTCCCCCCCCCC
>NW_024499140.1:0-28874 GCF_017590055.1 Onychostruthus taczanowskii | reverse complement strand
CCCCCCCCACCTCCTTCCCCGCCTCTCCATTATTCTATGCTGTGAAATGCCATGGTCTTATGTTCCCTAATCTGATGTGTGAAATTAGGCCTATCAAATGCATGCATATGAGCACATGGCAGGTCAATCTAGGGGAGGCTATACTATCCAAATAATATTTTATAAAGTTGGTTTTAGAGTCTATTGTACGTTTAAAAGTCTGAAAAGAATAAAGTGTCTACAATTCTTGGTAAATAAAGTTTTCAATACTTCTTATCAAATTAATAAACATCTGTGATGGTAGAGGTAGGGAAAAGCAGCAACTAGATTTTCAAAGTTGCCAATATGATTTTCGAAAGCACACAGAAGGCTGTCTAAGTACTCAACCACTCAGCAACATAATTCTAAGAAGAAAGCTTTAATCATGGTTTCTAAGATAATCAAATTGTCAGATGTTAGTTTTATTTCAGCACACAGAAATTAACATTTTCAATAACAACTATACAGGTTTCAGCAAAAGTGTCTCACTTTGTAAACAGAGGACATCCCTCTTCTTTGCTTATTTTTAAAATGCATAAGGTACGATCTAATTTTTTTTTTTAATTTGACTAAATTCCTATATAATATTGAGGCTCATCTGACTTCGATATGGCAGTTGTAATTCATTCCAAATTAATTATATTGGAGCCAAACCTGCCAGTGTTTGAAGGCAGTGTCCCTGGCTGTCCATGTGTCTACTGACATGGCAGTGAAATCATTGTGGATGTTTGGTGCTGGCTTAGCCATTTACTTAGTCATTTGTGTGACTTACAACTTTCTTTCTCACTGCCTCTGCTGTCCTTTTTGTCATGCAGATGCTGGAACTGCTTGTGCAATGGTCTCTCCACTGCTGCCTCTCACAGAGGGATGTCTTGAGCAAACCAAAATCTGCAAGGCTTTGCTTTTCACTGCTTGACTGGAAATCACAGAAGCTCAGACCTGAATAATAAGCAGCACAGGGCCAGGTACAGCAGGCATGGGGAAGACATCTAGAGGATTATTGTCTCAGGCATTTTTCCCCAGGACAGTCCACTCTTAAAACAGAGGGTGAGGCTGTTGTCCTGATTCTGCTTGGGGTTGGTGACAGCTGGCAGAGAGGTGGCAAGAAACAGAGGGTAAGAAAATCTTCCAGTGAGTTGTGAGAAAAACATGAACCAAAATCCTCAATGCATCTTAGCCTGGAGAAAGAGTCTGCAGATAAATCTGGAGCAGCTGGATTAAATGAGAAAGACCTGTAAAGAGGGAGAGCCTTGCTGCAGCCTGCCTGTCCCTGAAGCAAATGATTTTGGGCAGCTGGCCCTTGCTTGCTATGGCAGAGCCATGTCTGGCACAAGCACAGGTGTGTTTGGCTCCCACAGTGTGATGTAGTTCAGGAGTAGACATGAAGAGCTAGATCCAAGAGCGTTCAGTTGGCTAAAACCAGGGTATATAAAATCTTGCATCTAAACCAATGCTTAGGGGCTTGGTTCCCTAGAGGGAGCACAGGGAAGGGTCAATGACTCAGAACAGGACACAGACCAGCCAATGTCAGTGTGCTGCTGCCAAGTGTTCCTGTGTAGAAACACTGGATGCAGCTGCCTTCTCATATGCTTTCAAAAACATCACCATACTTCCTGCTTGTAGCTAAATGTTGATGAAGAGTGTGCATCTCCTATGTGTAAAATAAATTGGTGGCTAAAGAAACTATGAAAATATAGAAGGCTTCACACACCCAGGGCTTGCAAGAACAAAAACAATGCACTGCATTCTGCTTAAAGGAAAATTGCTCAGTATTTTTCATTGGTGTGCTGTTATGTCAAAAAGTTATAATTTGGGGCATGAGTATATGAGTATTCATTTGATTTTATATCTGTGTTACTGATTTCTGGGATGAAGATTTGTGCTTCTGGCCCAATTTATGAATTCTGAATGCCATCTGTATTCCAAAATATCTAAACAATGATTGTTCATTAGAAGCACTAAGAAGATGGTAGTATTTTACAGAAATTATTGCATACATTTCACTGAAGTGACAAGCAGAGCACACTTCTACTTTTTTAGGTCCCCATATGTCATCTACTTTGAGCAGCAGAGGGGGGAACTAGGAGATTCACAGAGGTTCCTTGCAGCCTCAGCTGTTCTGTGATTCTGTAACTTGATGGTTTTGTGTATAAACTACTGGTTGAGGAAAATGCTGCTTTCTAGCCATGTTTCATTTTAGACTTAATCTGTTTGTACAACTGGATTTGCTTCTGAATCAACAGCAAAGTGAAGATGCTGATATAAAAGACAGATATTCACAATTTCTGAAGAGAGTAGAAATGAGAGAAATCACAGTTGTCTCACTTTCACCAAAAGGAGAAGTAAAAACCACAAAACCGATGGTATCACATCCTCCTATATGTAATTGTTAGCTCTCTTACTATTAACTCTCAGTGAGTATCTGGTGCATTTATTTAATCTGACTACCTGTCTGGAGACAGCTGTCAAATACAAACTTCCAAAAACCATCTTTTGTTTATGGTGAAGGTATCTTCTCTCCTGCTCAAAGCCTAAATTAGGCCAATTTGATTAAAAAAAAAAAATAAATAAAGAAAAAAAAAAAAAAAAGTAATGCTCTTTTTCATTTAAAAGGAGATAAAAATGGAGATAAAGGAGGGGTAATTTAAACTACCTTTGTATCACACCTGAACTCAACTATCTATCCTTCCTCTCTGGAAAATTTTGCTTCTACCACCTAAAGTTAAATAATAAGAATGATGAATCAAATTTTGATCATTTTTAATTGTCAGAACTATGATTTTGATATCAAAATTTGTGTTGCTGTATCTTCTGAGATAAATTTAAAAGGTAAGTTTTTGGCTTGTTTTTGACCCTTTGCCTGCTGCTTGCAGAGGGTCACGGTGACTGCTGGATTCCTCAGTGGAGGACTGGTGCCTGCTGGTTCCATTGTGCCAGCCAGCCACAGTGGTCCCCAGCCAGCAGCCACTCTCTCTGGCCCCTCCACTGAAACCAGGGTGACCTGCCTGGCCTGAGCAGCCCATCGGTCACCACGCCATCCCTTCCTCTGCTGGGAGTCCCCAGCACTGCACAGATGTGGGGGGTTGGTGCGGGGAGGGTTTGCTAATCCCCTGTTCAGAGGTCTGAGAATCTCTCACATTTTTCCTTTCTGCACACCCTTCATTTCGGCTGCCTTATCTGTGCCATTTCTTCATTAGATATAATTAGTCCAGCAAATGAACTGAAATTAGCATTGTTCATTTTTGCTTTTTCTGGCATGTGCTGGACAGGAGAAACAGCTTAAATTTTTTATGACCAAAGTGCTGCCCTGCAGCACTGTGTTGTCCAATGCAGCTCACAGTAGAAGAGGAAAGCTCTTGGCTGTCTTGTTGGTCACCCATAGGTATTTGCTTGAAACCTATGAACTGATATCTTTAAGCTTCTGCATGAGAAGTGAAGCTCAACCTGGTCTATTTCCATCATGGGTCAAAAGGAGGAGTAAAAAATGTGTGGACTTGAGCCAGGGTCACCACCTCTGCTGTCTGCCCCTTTGCTGCACTGCACAGGTCAGGGACCAAAGTTTTGACCTTGCTGCTTTGGAAAGGGACCTACGAATACAGAAGGTGGATAGGAGCGTGCACTTCTGCTCAAGACATGGTCTTCCCTGTGAGTGCCATCACAGCACAGGGATGGTACGGATGAAGAAGCACTGTGCTGGGAGAAGAATGCAACCAGGAGGAGGAACAGCTTAGACAGAAATCTGCCAGTCCTTTCTATATAGCACTTCTTGTCGACACATCTCTAAGTGCTTCCTTGTCTTTGATTCCAGATCCTTATCAGCTATTTTTTTTTTTTTTCACCTTGCTATCAACTTTCCAGTAAAGGAGGATCTGCACTATGATGATTTCCAAACCCAAGACTATTTTTAAAGGTCAAAGAGCAGTATAACTCCTTCTAAGACATACAGGAGTGCAAGGCTTGGAGCTATTAAAATGAGCTCCTTCTTCCAAGCTTTTTTTGTTTTGTTTTGTTTTGGGTTTTTTTGGTGGGGTTTTTTTGTTTGTTTGGGTTTTTTCTTTATTTTTTCCCTCTGAGTATTCTGAGTGTTTCTGGTAGCCTTCCTTTGTTTTCTGTAGTGTCACTGGGACTGGGTACCAGCCAAAGGGGAGTGCTGGTGGCCAGTTGCCTGTGCCCTTTCCTCTTGATTATGAAATAACATTCATGCAGCACACTGCTGCAGTGACAGCCACCACCTGGGAAGGGAACACAGTGGCTACCAAGCGCATATGGGAGTGGGAAGGCAGGTGAGTAGATCAGCACAAACCTCCCTGATGCTGATCCATGAAAAGCATAAAGCTGTGGGTCATGTCTGAACATGCTGTCCCCAGCATCTCTCTCAGGCTTCAGCTCTCAGTAGCTGTACATGTACTTTCTGCATGCTGATGAGCAGTTCTGAAGACAAGTGTACTTGTTTCTGGGCTGCATTCTGGCTGGGCTCGTGTCAAGTGCAGCAGGGCATGCTGGAGGCTTACAGCTCTCAGTGTGTATCCACCAACATGCTGCTGCCCACAGTCCCACTGGCTGTCACCTCCTGAGGTCACACACGTGCACCATTGCCATGTAGAAGACTGTTCACACACACCAGCCAGAGGCTCACTACCCAACAGACAATGTCTGCTCATTTTTAGGGTTTTTTTTTACCAGAACTTGTGTGCTTGTGCTGGCAGCTACAGTGCAGGTCAGCAAAGGGGTGATGGAAAGGACTCCCACTCCAAAGCACAGACACAGGCTACCTCACTCCTTGCACTGAAGGAAGGCCTGCTTTTAATTCTTGCCTGTTCTGTCATCTAGTTCCTATGGTGCACCATGACTTGCATAACTAAGCAGCACCTGAGGAGGAGTTCAGGACTGCACATCACTCAGGTGTGGGCTCAGATCCCTGCATTCCCATGGTCTGTGCTCGGTGCCAGCCCATCTGTGTCTCCTGAGAGCTGCTGAGGGCATGAGCAGCAGGGGATGAGGAGAGGCCCAATACAACAATACAACACAGAGAGGCTGTGGTGCAGACAGGTGTCAGTGACAAAGGAGGCTGTAGCAAACACAAGTTTCACCAAAACCATGGCAAAAAAAACAGCTCATGATGTAGTAGAGTAGGGAAGTAACAGGAGGAAAAGGAAAGACATGGGCAAACAGAGATTTGCAAGCCAGGGTAAACGGGGAGCAAAAAGGACAGAAGAGGGAAAGAGAAAAGCTGATGAGAAGACAAAGAGCAATAAAGAGTATTACAAAATAAGTAAGTATCAATAGGAATCTGCTCAGGGTACTGGGCAAAAGATGATGAACTTGCAATCAATTAGAGGTGGTGAATATGCTGTATATTGGAGAAAGCCAGCCAGCACACAATCAATCAATAGCAGCGCAGAATTGGAGGATGGGGAAAAATTCTAATAGCAGACAGGTAACACACACATTGCCCTCTTGGTGGGATACTCCTAGAAGACCATAGACTTGCATGTCTGGAAGTCAGAGGCATGAGGAGAGGGAGCATGCTGACAGAGTACACTTCCACATCAAAGAGGTGTCAAGCTGAAATGGCTGTCAGGATACTCATACAGATTTCAGATGTGCTTTTCATTCATGCCACACCTTCAGGAAGAATACAGAGAATTGTCCATACAGCTTTCTTTCTCTGGAAGATATTGGCAGGTAAGACTGCAGTGCTTAGTGGCAAAAGGTCAGCTCTGATAAATGACTGGATAATGGCTGGGATGTCAAGACTCTCCTCTATCCCCCAGCCCCCAATATATATATATACACAGAGAATTGCAACTACCTTTTTTACTAATCTTGCCCACAAAATAATGCTCAGATGCTGCACATAAACTCAATCTAACTGACAGTGGGCAAGAAAGCATAGCCTGGATAACTGCATCATCCTCCCACCTGTTCTCTAAAACTTCTGGCATACATCCTCCAGGAGTTTGGATCTAAGAGTTCCTCGTAGAACACAGGGAGGATAATGAATCTGAGAAGAAATATCTGCTGATCAAGATAAAATCCAGGTCAAGAGAAATACAAGAGAAATCACAAAACACCTGCAGAATTTTTTTTTAGTTACAAATTTTATCCATAGGGCTTGACCTGAGTGCCTGGTACACATATTTGAAAAACATCCTATCCCATTTTAGCTTTAATCTCTTAACTCCGCTGGATTGCTGCCATGCTCCCAGAAGTGTGCTAAGCGCCATATGCATGTCTGTTGCACTATCTCCCAAAATGTGTCAAAAAGACATATTTTTTAGAACATGCCAATAGCAACCCGACATCCTATGCCATCCAGTCCTCCTCCCAGCCAAGGCTTTCAAACTGTGGGGTTTGCCTGCAGGAGGCACCTGAGCACAGCACCCTCACCTCCTCCCACCCCTCTGTGCACCAAGCCATGCCATATGTACCATGCCCAATAATGAATGAAGAAGGGATGGGATATATTATCCAAGGATGGAAAGAAAGATCAATCCGATGAACCATTTGCCATATGAGCCATAACACATGGCAAGCCTCTGCAGAAGGGAGCAGCAGTCAATGTCTCACAGTTTCCTTGCAATGATCTATTCCAGCTCATCTAAATGATGGGCTGGGTGAAGGCTAGCTTGAGTTTTCTTGCATGTCATTCATGTTGCATGGGTCCTTTGCATCTTGTGCATGCTCACAGGAGTGCTTGTCACTAGTTTGTGACTTCTAAAGTGCTGAGACATGTTGTCTGAATACTGAGCTGTCAGTGGGAAAGAAGCTGCGCTGTCAGACTCTAAGATGCCTTAATGCTCTCTATCATTACGTGTTCTTGAAGCTACACAAAACAGCTGCTGCTGAACAGCTTCTCAAGACCTCCGCTTGCAGGAGTCACAGCATTTCTGCCTCACCACCTGCACTGGCTGACTCTGGGTCAGCAGCATCTCGGCATTTTACACTGAGATACTTGAACAAACAGAAAGCCTGAAACGATGCTGTGCAAGTCAGCAGCATGGCTGCTGCTCCCCACAAGAGCCAGCTGGAATGGTACCAGGGGTACCTAGCAGGGAAAATGCAGCCTCCTTTTGTTTGCCTATACACCACAGGGTAAAGTTCATCTGGAAAGATTTTGGTCCCACATTTCATGCCAGACCTGGAGGCTCCCAGCATAGGTACCAGTCAACATCCTAAGAGAATGATCCTGGAAGCTGTGAGATCAAGAAAGATGTGGTCTCCACTTCTGTGCTCACAGGCTGCTGTAAACCTCATCCTGCCAAACACTAAACGGCATGTGAGACCTATGGGGTACTCTTTAGTGATCTGTATTTCAGACTGATTGTGTGTAATTAAGATCAAAAGCAATGGATCATTTTTTCCTGCTCCATACAGCTGATGACAAACACTTGTCTTGCTTTTGGGGAAAGGTGAAAAACTCAAATTTTCGTGGAATCCATGGTTTTTCTCTTGATGACTAGCCCTTTGAATGTGTGTCCAAGGAAAAAAGAAGTGGTGTTTTGTGTCTTGTCCCAGTGTAGAGCTGTACGATGGCATATTGCTTATGAGTTATATCTAAGGTGCAAGAAAATACTTTTGTACCAGTAAAGCAGACTGCTATCCTGGTTGCAGCTGCTTGATGGATGACAGATTGCAGGAGCATAGAAGAAAAGGAGAAGGCTGTGACCCAGGAATTAGGGGCTCCTTTCTAGTGGCAAAGTAAAACAGAAAGGGGCAGTCAGTGGCCCAGCACTGTGAGTTGAAAGGCCAGAGTATGGCCCACAGGGGAAAGTATGGCCTTGCAGAGAGTTACCATTTTTCAGCTTGTACTTTCTCCCACAGTCCCTCAGAAGAGGGAGGGAAAGAAGACAAAATAAATCTTCTGTTTTCCCTATCAGAGCCTTGATACATTTCTGCAGACAGCATCGTCCTCCTTCTTGGCAGTCAGATCTTTTTTCACTCCCAGTAAAAGAGCCTCTGGAGAGCAACTAAAAGGAACAACTTTACTCTAGCAGCTTAGGACAGCACGTGCCGCCCTACATGGCCAGATTGAAATCTGAACTTCTGCCCCTTCCTTGTGCATGAGTTCATATTTTGGCAAGTCTGTAAAGTTTCTAAAGAGTTATATGTTTAGTTGACTGGTTCTAAAGGGGAAGCCACTTCAGATGAGTAAATAAGATACAGAGATAAGTTTCTTGAGAAATTAGGGTCTCAGTGAATACACAAATATACAGAGGATGTATAAATAAATCACATTTATAAATAGTATACTTGTGTACCATTATTCACATTAGCTTTCTTCTTCAGTTACCATTAAAAATAAAATCATTCCATAAGCATATTTTTCTTCACTGTATTCAAGATGGCCAACATGATGGCTGGAAATCATTAGCACACACAATAAAAAGATGCTGTTTCCCTACAGTAAAAAGAAACATTCCTGTATAATGTCTCTCATTTTTGTTTAATGCATTCAGAGAAATTATTAGTCTTGTTCATCATAAAACAATAGTTTTTCCTGTTTTCCTCTTACCAGTAGCAGGGAGCAATCTCAGTTTCCAGTGTAGTTCACCTTGTCTCACTGTCCTCAGCACCAGAGCCTGTGTTTGCTGTGAGGACAAACAGGAAAGGAGCAACCAAAAATAAGCTGCAGCCCCACTGTACTTTTCAGCCACTCTATTAGAAAGCCCAACTCAGAGATATTCTTGGGGGTTTTTGTCTGGTTGTTGAAATATAATCTGGAAAAAAAAAATCTGTGTGTTATTATGCCCTGTAGACCTGTATAGGTCTCACTGGTCAATTTCACATGGGGCTAGTGCCAAACTCGCACTCCTTGTGCTGACAGTGCTTCCTTGCAGTAGGAGGAAGCTTTGCAGATCCTTTCCAAGTGCATTGCAGTGCCCAAGGGACAGGCCAGCAGACCACCTCTGGAACACCTAATACAGGTAACTTGCTCAAGGCCACACAAGAAATTGGTACCAGAACCGATTTTGAAAGTTAGAGCATCAAGCTCACATCCGTCTTCCCAAGTGGTCTTTTTCTGGCAAATAACAGGGCAGCATATCATTAGAAGGTGATGGCTTGGGATTTTCAGAGTACACTGTTTATTACTATGATGTTTCATGGTTTGACTTCCAGTTTGAGACAGAAGGTCTGATTTTCAGAACAAAATAAACTCGCTTGCTGACAAACAGACTTTTTAGATTCTGTTAAAGTGGGTATTTCAAATATGAGGCAGCCAAAAATCACTAACCCGGTTTGCAAATCTTTCTGCCTTTCAGCCATCCATTTGCCTTAAAAAAACCAAACCAAACCAAACCAAACAAACAAACAAAAAAAAAAAAACACAAAAAAACCCCCAAAAAACGCCCAAAAAAACAACAGTCAACAGAGAGCAACTTAGACTAATCCCTGAAAGATGACCTACTTGAAGGTGTTTGACATATCAGGCAGTCTCTCTATACTGCATCAATAAATGACATTTTTATGAAGCCAGATTTTAAATGCATCAGATTTTGTGCTAATCAGATGATTTACCATGGGATCAAACTTTGATCTCCTAGTCTAACATTTAAGACAGAGACTGTTAAAGACACAAGTATCACACAATAACCTACAGACTTGAAGCTTGCACGTTCCTTTAATTCATTTTTATCTGATCTGTTCCTTTTTATTACTATAGATATAAAATTAGAATTTTCTTATAATTACTTTTCTTTCCACAGAGCTCCCTCCAGGTTGATGGCTTGCTTTTCCTCTTGCTTTTCCTACTTTCCCACAGAGCCATAGACTCTGGTGGGAGCAGAAGTATAAGCTTAACAGATTGAGATCAAAATTACAATGAAATATATGTCATGTGGATAATGCTAGGGAAAAAGAAAATTCCACCCAGTTTAGACCTTTCAAATAATCAGGGAGAGTTTTTTTCTCCCAGCAGAGGTATTTTTGCATGTGACACCAAACCCAAGAGATTGGAGATTACTCCAAGATGTTAGCTGAGCAAAATTCAGCCCTGTCCAGAAAGCCAGCCCAAGGTCTTAAATGATCTATAGGCTTAGTTCTGACCACTGGATGTCTATGCAAATGAAATGGGTAGGCATGTCTGCACTGGGGATGGGAAAGGGCACAGGTCAAGTGTGGCTGCACAGGCCATTCATTTAATGTTCTTGTCTTCTTAATTTCCTTTTTTTATCTGTGCTTTTTGGCTTAAAGTTATTGACTCCTGGATGTGCCTGTAAGAGGTCTGCCAATTATTTGGTAGGGAATGGCTGCATAGATCCCTTGGAGGGGCTGAGAGAGGGATTTTGACACCTGTTAGAGCAACATGTGTGTGGCCAGATGGAATGCACTGGAAATCAAATCAAACATCATCGCAGCCCCCTGACACACTCCCATGCCATAGGGGTGGATAGGCCTAAGTGCTCATAAAAGAGATTCATATTTTAGCTGCAGGTTATTAAG
This sequence comes from Onychostruthus taczanowskii, assembly GCF_017590055.1. NCBI lineage: Eukaryota > Metazoa > Chordata > Aves > Passeriformes > Passeridae > Onychostruthus > Onychostruthus taczanowskii. Next base: position 18,413 of record NW_024499140.1, on the reverse strand, counting down.
TATGGAAACCTGTTCCTCTGTGTGAAGCCTGATGTGGAGAGACTTGGGAGGTGCTGGTTCCAGGACATGCCACTGATGGTTTAGTGAAAATGGAAAAAGTTGGCGAAAATAAAAAGAGTACTAACTTAATGGAGTCAGCACTGCAAAATTAGGATCTTCCAAAAGGCAAGATAATTTTGGGAATGTTTATATGACAATGCTATATGCCTAGCATATTTTATAGCATTAAAAAAAATCAAACCAAAAAAAAACCCTCCAAGCAATCACAATAAAGATACTGCAGTAAATAAAGCAAAAAATATGACAAACAAAATATGAGCAAACCACTTATATTGACAGGCACCACTACACAGACCAACTTTGTATTCAGGACAGCTTCCAAACCTAAGTGAGAAGTAGGGGGCATAAACAAATCTTGCAATGCAGAATCAGATTTATGGAGGTTTAATTTCTTGCCTATGTCTGTTGGTTTCAATCAAAACTGAAAAGCAAGTGAGAACGGATGCAATTCTTTAAAATGCAGAAGGAGTGCAGAAAAATGAGACCTTCTGGAATATTACTTGCTGTTGTCCACCTCCACAAAGGGAGAATGCTTATTGCACAACTACTACATTTTTCAATAAAAGTAAAGTCTGGCACTTTTGTGAATGGTATGAATATTTTATTGATCTTATCTGCCCACTGTGGATCTGACAGAAATAACCTTTTAACCTAAAAGAATATTAAAAGAAGAAAAATAAAACTGAAACACCAGATAAGCAATTGCCAGAAAAATTGGGACTTATGTGCTTATCACATTAAATGAAATTATACTGGGTCTTTACTATGATAAGCAGTTATCAATATGGTTTCACCTGCACCCTCTTGGATTTTGCCCATATTTTACAGAAAGTGTATTAATATTTTACAGGCATTTTTCTGCATACAAAGGAAGAAAGCACCGTCCCGGTGGGATAGAAAATCTTGTAAGACTGTAATAACGGAAAGCTCAGTGAATCTTGCTGTAGACAAGCATGGATGAGAAAACAAAGCAGCCTATTTATTATAGCGCTACAATTATCCAAGCTGCAGTATCAATTTTAGACGGACTAGCTGGTTATTTTCCTTAGGTCTATAATCCTGTTTGACTTTCTGTGATATGAACTCCAACTGTTCAAATGAAGCAGGGAAAACCTGTTCTGGCGTCTGTGATGGTCTGTGGTCTGGGGGACCATCACCTGTGGCACTGTCTTGGTATTGCCATCACAATCAAGAAGAGGGCATGGATTCTTTTCCCTTTTTCAAATCATGGTGCAATTTCTGGAGGGAGAGCTCCTTATGACCTTGTGTGAACTGGAATTTTACTGACAACTCACTTATTTTGGGAACAACAGAGAAAGTGTGTGCTGGCAACTTTGCTTGACTGCAAAATTGTGTTCACCTTTGAGTCTTCTTCAGAAGATACGCCTTTTGGTTTTATTTTGTTGTGCCAATATTGCCTTATGGCTAACAAATATATAAAATTCAGGTGTGGGCAGTGAAATACCATGTTTAATCCTTTTTGCTAACAAAAGTCTCTTATAAAATATAGGAAGCAAAAACAAATTTTAATTGCAGCCTTTTATACAAATTGTTATGCAAACCTTGGCTTTCTTATATATTAAATTTCTACTGTAAGAGGTAAGGTTTTGTGTACTCTCATATATGTTGCAACACTTATTATTTATTTTGCCAGTTTTTGTATATATGTATACTCATATATATATACATATACACACATAGAAGACAGATATGTGCATGTATATTTATAAGCAAGAGTAAATGCACAGGACAGTGTCAGTGTTATCTACTCTCCCTCAGAATATTTATGAGCTTTTTAAGTTGTTACATGACGATGAAAAATACATCTCTAAGAAAGGACATGAAGTGACTCAGTGTTGTGTTGAAGTTTGGGTTATTAAGCTTAGGGAAAAAAAAAACAAAACAACAACTACCAAACTTCTTTTTTTGGTGAAGAGGCTATTTTCCAAAATCATTACATGAACTGGGAACCAGTTAAATTAAAGCTTCCTCTAGTGTCTGAAACCTAGGTCAAAAGATAATGAAAAGTGAAAGTCATTACTCTTTGGGTTGAGCCAAGATGGGAGATATTACTCACATCTCTGCTTGCAGCAAACTGCATGAATTATGGCTGGGAATGAGCCCCTGAGGACATTCTGCGTTTTTCAATTCTCTCAGCCGCTGTCCTCTCTGAACAGGCAGACGTTTTGCAGAGCCATGCTGCAAAATTTGTCAGCGATGATATTTTGTAGGCATGGATGCTGAAATGCAAACCTTTTAAAAAATGTACGCTTATACATAGAAACACATATAATGTTAAATAATATTTTATATATTTATTTATTTACATTAATGAAAGTGACTTCAAAACCAGGCTTTGCATGGAAACATGATAGACTTTCCAGGGGACATCATAGTGCAGTTGAACTGGCCACTAAGGAATCTTTTTAAGTATTTCTTGAAAGTTTTCCACTTTTGTCAATTTAATGTCTTTGTCCCCTGAATGGAATAATTACTTAGATTTCTTAGTTTTTTTGAGGATTGTTTGGTTTTGTTATTTGATAAAAGACTGTGAAGTTTGCTTAGTGGTTTTGGGGTTTTAATTGGTATGGGGTTGTTTTTATGATTTCTTTAAGGGCATGTTTCTAGTCCATCTGTTTTAGTTAATGCCACTCTAGTTGATGCTAATCAAGTTCCTGATAAATCCCTGCCAGGTATGCTGGTTGATATTCTGCTCCTAAACTTTCTGCAGCTGGGAAATGAACAGTCTCAGCAGCAGCCTCACTCCATCTTTTGTGTAAGTGTACAATGAGTCAAATGGAGGGCTATGATCAATTGAGGGTTCATAGCGAAGTAAATATAACCTAAATATTTTATGATAAACAAACCAGCAAAGAATACCTAGAAATGTATGGGTGAATGTCCTTGTGAAATCCCACAAAAACTGCTTTATTCTAGACTAAGTTGGAAAACCCTACATGTTTTCAAGTAGCCCATATATTCCTAATTTCTACCAGGTTTTTGGCCATATGCAAAACTGAAGATTGTTTCAGAGACAATAAATAATATAGGACTCATTAATAGGAAAAAGATAATGGAAAATGCCTCAAATTGAAATTAATTGTTTTTTCTTGCTTCAGGAAGAGAATGGCAGTGACTCTGGATCAGAGCATGGGTCACCATAGCCTGGTGCATTACCTTAACAAGAAGTCCAGGTGCCTGCATAGAGTTATTTTTAATTTTTTAAAATAATTTCCCAGCTTCCAATGTCTTCTGGTCTTCCATGAGAAAGAGAAGGTGCATCTGTATTTAATTTACAGTGGAAAGTCCATGGAAGAAAAATCACTTCTTAAGCTCCTTTCTCCCCAGTCAAGGTAGGGCATTATCCGAAGAGTTGGACATGAGCCTCTGTTGCGCACTTCTGTTCTTGCAGTGGTTGGAACATTTGCAGTTCTTGGCAAGGGCCATTTACTTACCAGTGATTCAGCCTTCAGTAATCAGCACAATGGTGAAACTGTTCCATCACAGCTCAGGGACAAACTTACAAATCCTACCAGCACCTCCATTCCTTATCCATTTTCTTCCTTTTTATGAGGTGGGAGAAAAGATGTGAAGCCTTCTTCTGACATTTAAATACAAGATGTGATGAGTTATTTCTGAAAAACATGCAAAATAAAAAAAATGAGGAGACACTTAGTTCTTCCTACCAATCAGCTGTAGCAACTTTTTATGTCTTAGCCTTTTCTAAGCTTCTACACTAATATTAAATACCTCACTCTTAGTATTTAGACTAATTATGTATTTCACTCTTAGTATTTAGACTAATTATGTATTTCACAGTTAACATTTATGTTAACTGCATTTTACCTATGTTTCGGATTTCTTTGGAGTGTCTGATCTCTGCTTCTAAAACAGAAGTTGACTTATATGCAATGGCTCCAAATCAGTTGCTTTGGATTGCCCCCAGGCCATGCTTCTGTCCAACCGCAAATGAAATCTTGGGTACCTGGCGCTGTGTCATAAATATATACTAAATTAAAATATGTATTATTTTAATCCATTTATCAGCCTAAAGAGACTGTACTGATGGGAATGCTTATGTTTGAAAATATTTTCTCAGCAGATCTGCAAGCTTTTTGTCTGTAGGTCTTTGAATGGACCTCTCATAGCCTTTTCCTGCCATCTACACACCAATGTTGAGGTCTCTGCCTATTGCTGCCCTGCTCTGTAAGCAGGTTTGGACCTAGGGGCTTCCTCTTCTATTTACACACTCCGGAGGCATGAACTATACTTCTTCTTTTCCTTCTTCTTTCTCCTTCTCCTTTCCTGCTGCCAACACACCTCAGTTTCCAGTTGTGTTAGTGCCTGGACTCACTCACACACGGTATGACCAATGTGGCTCTGCTGCCCTGTTTACACCTGCAGAGGTAGAATCCAGCTTCCACACATCTTCCAACTATCCACAACAGCTCCAAACTGAACCCAAGTACAGGTACTGTCATGGACATATCAGGCCACAAGTCCATGCAATTGGCTGTCACTTGAAACCTATGGAATAATACAGTCTGCCATACCATCCCACACAATTGTTTCAGCACCTTGAATAAACACTTTTGGATTAACTCCCTGACATGACCCCATGAAAAGCCAACAATGACGTGTGGCACCAAGTGTTTTGCTCCTCTTGGGGCAAAAGAGATGGACTGCACTGCAAGCTGGGACCTAAGCACAGCCCTTGAATATGACAATGATGCTTTGTGGGAACATCTCTTACTCTGTTTGTTTAGAGGCTGTTGATCTCTTCTGAAAAGGAAGGGGAGACAAGAGCATGGATGATGACCATCAGTACACACACTGCCTCCTTTTACCTCACTGTTCTCGGTAACAGGAGCACACGTGCTGGTTTTGCATGCTTTAGCCAGTCAGGAGTAGAGAAACCAAGGGGTTGTGCAGCTTAGCAGGCCAGGAGACCAAACTCTCAATTGCTGTCTAAGGTGATCCACAAGAACCTTACATGAAGTAGGCATCAGCCTCCTCCTAAGGGTCCCAACCCTGGAGGTACCCATGTAAACAAGCCCAGGCACATTATCCATCTATACTCATACCCTGCAAAGAAAGAGAACAGAGACTCTTCTGGGCTCCAAAGTTATCTTACTAATAGTCCAATTTGTGCACCAAATCAGAGTGGCCATGTATAACACTTAAGCTGTACTCACCAACAGATAAGGTATCAGGAAATTTAGCTTAAACAACAGGATCTAAGTGAATCAGTTCTACCAAATATAAGGATGCAGTTAGGTGCGGATTTATCCTGCTGTTTACTGTGATTTGGAAATATTTTGCTGACAACAATGCTGAGCTTCCCCTGAACACCTTTTGCAGGATTACACTGGAAACACACATGACCTGTTCTTGAAATTAGAAGAATGGCACCTTGGGGAGCCACCACCAAGCATCCTCTCAATGCAAGTGGGACAACGTTCTTCAGTCATGTGGAGACAAAGAAAAAAGAGGGATAATGCAACACCAGGACTGCCAGGTCATGATGATGGTGCAAGCTGGCACAAACTCCCTAAAGTACACAATTGCTAACCTGATAGAAATGCAGCTGAGGGATTGTTCCTGATCTGGATTAGACCTGTACTGCCAGATGATCTGGTAGATAGAGTTGTTATTAATGAATGTTGAATCACAGACTAGGTGAATGATACCTGGGTCAAACCCACTCCAAGCCCACAAATGGCTGCTGCTGCTGCTGCTGCTGAATGTATGCCCTTATGCTACTCAATGAACCAATGTGATGAGATAGAAAATAATTTATTATTCATATTGCCTCAGGCAAGAAAGGGGATGCAGGTAAGGAATATAAGAATGGTTTGAGTGGAAATTAGAGCTAATTTTAGTCTGATTGACCTACCTTGACATTAAATGCATTGGAGAATTCCCTCTGTCATAATAAAGTGTGCTTTTCTGCATAAGTCTGAATAAAAGGGGACAAGTTTCATGCATATGCCATTAGAAATATGTAAGGATATCTCAGCAGGTTCAGGCTGATCCTGGTAGCAGCAGAACCAATGTGGAGTTACACCATGACCACTGCCTTTAGAGGGAAGAAAACATAATCTGCACCATAAAGAGGTGGGCTGCTATTTAAAATTAATAGAAAAAGGTAGCCAATATTAGTTTAGCTTAATTTCTGTCTTAGACAACATAGTAAATAGTTCATGGCAGCTAAGTATGAGACAGATCATACTCTGCTCATCCAAACTGTTGAAACGATGTGAAGAAATAGTGAAGGGCACCCCTCCACTTTCCAGCATTTTATAAGATGTGCACTGCTTTCCACCAGATAATAGAAATCAGAGCTCACCCTTAAATTCCGCAAGACTGTTTTCCACTGCAAAGCCATATCAGTGAGCCCATTAAATACTTGCACATATCTGCAAGTTATGCACATGAGTCTGTCAGCTTCTGTGCCTCTGGGGAAGCAACTGGCCTTACTTACCAAGACCACTGCCAAAGTAAAGAGCATGGCTCTTCTCAGGATACCCTATGGGTAAAGTATAAGTGTGAGGTAAGTCAGTAATGAGAGTGAAAAATAGTGCAGGAATTTAAACAGCTCTCAGATTCTGCTCTCCTCTTTTGCAGCCCAGCTCCCAGACCAGTGGGATATTTGGCAAGTGTTCTCATTCTGATGGCAGCTTGTTTATCACAACATTTGAATTCAGCTGGTTCAGCATGGTGCATATGTTTGCTGTTAAGCTCAGCTGGTACAAAATGTTCAGTTTAACTGATATGCTGGGTGTAAGGACATAGGAAGCAACAAACTGGTCCAGACTCAGAGGGTGTTTAGATATGTATAAAGAGAAGCTGAGCAAACCGTTAAAAATGAAAATAATTTACAGGATAAAATTCAAAGCACTTTTTCTCTGGTATTTAATTTTTTAAACCAACTTGCAGTTAAAAATGCATTAGGGTTCAAAATATATACTATTGTACAAACAATAAAGAGTTAAAGCTTATGTTGAAAACAGAATACCATACTGCTGCCACAGCCATACCTCTGGAGGGGATATAGTGTGGATAGAACAAGCCTGCTTTAAACACAGCAGACCTCCCGTGTGGCACACATATTCCTTGTCTATACTAACAACCTTGATACAGATGTCTTGGCAAGCCTTCCTGCTGCCTACAACTCTTCAGTATTTTTACAGATGAATAAGAGTTTGCCAGCAGGGAGTGTCGCAGCATGTAGGGAATTAATTATAAGTGATAATAATCCAGCAGACTTATACTGAGATTGAAATGTCTCACAGAAACATTTTTGTCCTTGAAAGGTGGATACTGGCTTTTTTGTACAGTTTAATCTAGGTACACACAGCAAAAAAGCTCTCTTGCAAGTCCTAAAATGAAAAAAACAATATCAACAAAAGCACTTTCCCACCAGCAAAGTGCCACAGGACATCAGCTAGCACAGCTGCAGCAGTCTGTTCTGCAGACTTTCCACACTACTGGCAAAGCCCAAAGATGGACCAGGTTCCAGAAGCTTCTGAAGGTTTTCCACAAGTGAAACTATAGCTTTCCTGTCTTTTGGCTAGCTGTGCTAGCTGAGTTTTGGCAGAGGGTATGGTCTAATCAAAAATTATGATCTTAGTGGCCAACGTTTCTAAACCCATAATAATCCCTTCATCACCTTAACAGCAATGTGGGAGGCAATAGATAGTGGCAGAGTCTCCTGCAAAAGGCTTTGTGCCCAGATACTGCACACGGGTGCAACCACTGTGGCAAGGTGGGTACCAGGCAGCAGCACCACCCTTTTGGAATTGCCTAACGCAACCCTCATCCTTTATGAGACCTATTTATGGCATGGGAGGACTGCAGCCTCATGATCACTCCTGGCAAGGCCTGCCCTGGGTGCTGCACAGTGGCAGAGCAAGGGAAACCATGGAGCTGCTGGGCCAGGGCCAGGGAGACGCTGGCTGATCCCTTAACTGCCACTGATGTGACCTTACTGTGTATCCCTCTTTTTTCCTCTGAGGGAGGATACAGTTTGACCTTCCAACAGCCACAGAAGGCTGGGGATTGTAGCAAGAAAAGGGCTTTAAAATGGCAATTTCGAGCTTCTATCCTGAGTACTATGTGGATTGTTATGGATATGATGGTAATTTGTGCTGATAGAATATGATTGTTAGAATAATATAATATAAAGCCTTAAAATCACACCAGCAAGGGAGAAGGGGATTGCTTCACAGGGTGGTGAAAACCGCAGCTGGCAGCCGAGGAGGAGGTGTGTCATTAACATAAAAAGTGAACCTAGCCTGCACAGGAGATGGGTGTTCTCACTGGTATGAACGAGATGATGGCCCATGTTCATCTCAGATAGACAGGACCATCAAGGACATACATCTGAATTCGGGACAGAGAATAGGCACAGCATGAATATGAAGAACTCCCAAGAAAGGACAAAGGGACCCCGCCGCAGGCAAGAAAAAGAGTATAAAACTCGGACTCTGCCAAGTGCCATTTGTGAACAGAGGGGATTCAGTGCGATAGAGGCTGGATCTGAGTTCACCCAACTTCGATCCGGGGTCGGTGCTGCCCTTGGTTGTTGGCGGTCGGGACTGTATATCGGTCGCAAATAAATTTTATCTTTTTATTTTTATAAAAATTGGCTGGATCAATTTTTAGCTATAACAGGGATGATGAAAGGGTTGAACTGGACGTTCAGAGGGGAAGCAGACCTTCCAGGCCAAGCAGTATACCCTAATGCTGCCCACTGCCCTTGGCAGGTGGAATTTCACCTGCAGCGTGGAGCAGCTGTGAGGTGAGACCACCCACTCAGTGCCTCCCCTTGCCAAAGACAGGTCTACAGAGCTCTGCTGCTCCTGGCTCTCTCAGGCCCTCTTTCAGCAAGGTATTCATCTTCAGTTAATGCAAGCAGCTACCCATTGTCACACTGGGATTACGCACTATGGTTCTTGCTGAATGGGAGTCTTAATGCATTATGGGGAAAACATTAAGGAAGTTGGCTTGAAGGCTTGGAAAAATCTTTATTGTATCTGCCCAGACTGAAAACACAAATTGTTTACCTCTTTTTTTTTTTTTTTTTTTTTTTTTTTTTTCCCTCCAGGTAATTAACAGATCCTAGTACATGATAATTAACAACTGAGCTGTCAAATCTAACATTGGCCATTTTTCCTATCAATTAAAGACTGCAACAGCAGATGGAGTTTAGAATAGATGTGTTTATTAGTTTTGGGATGAAACAGTATTTTTAGAGGAAGTATCTGGTATACTGGTTTGAGGGTGGTGATGAAACAGTGCTTAATAGTCCTGTTATCTTACCTACTCATCACACAACAATCCAGGAGCAATTATCTAGTATCTTCTGAGAAGCTGTATGAGCTGCCAAACCTGCTGAGCGAGTATCTCAGCATTCAGATGAATGACAATAGGCTGGGAGCTACAGGACCTGCTGGGATGTTGTCAGTCCTGTCCCAGCCAGGAGAGCAGCAGCATCCCCAGAGGGCAGCCAGGATGGGCTCTCCTCATGGGGGATCCTGCACACCCTGATGAAAATCCATTTACCTTTCAGAGGCTGGGAAACAGACTAAAAAGCCCAGCCCCTCGCAGACTCAGAAGTGAGAATGACCTTTTGTGAACACATTCTCCTTTATCTTCTGCTCCTCAGTTTCAGTTTTATTAATTCCCCACATATTCAACCTACATTTACTCTTTTCTCACTCTCTTCAGACCCACTGCAGCATTGCAGGAGAATGCACAAAAAGGAGTTTATTCTCTGTGGCTAAGCCTTATGCTGAGGTGCCATGGGCATGAGCAGTCAGAAAGAAAAAATTTAAAATCTAGATAGCTGCTCAGCTGCATGATGTAACACTCCCATTTACAAAAGACAGGAGACACACCTAGAAGAACTAGTTTGGAAATAACAATAACAAAAACACGTGTCCTATCCACCCTGCTTGAAGGGCAAAAGCACATTGAATGCTTAGGGGAGAAGTGGTTCTGAAACCCAGTTATTAAGGTTGTTTTCCCAAAACAGAGTCAATGGCTAAAGATCAACAAGACTATGGCAGTTCTCAGGTTGCTCAAGGAGCTTGAGAATGGTGACACATTTAGACTTCGGAGTAGTAGAAATCTTGATGTTAACCCAAATGTTTAAACTTCATGGTGTTCATTGTTGTTGAGATTTAGGTTCTTTAGCAGATGAGGCAAATAGTGGCTATCTTCAAAGAGCTCAGATTTTGAACAGAGCTTCACCAGGGGGTATTCTGGTTTGCCCCACAGTAAGAGGTTTTTGTTGTTAAGTCATGGAATTTGACACCTTCTGCCTATACAAACTTTGTTTCTAGTGTAAATCTAATTGAGGACTTTTCCCACATTAGCCCTTCTATTTCAAATGGCAACATGCACTTCCTCATAAGCATCTTGGTTTCCCTCACCCGTTGCAATTTGGGCTGTAATGTGTCCTTCATCTAAAAGCTGAGTATGGAAATCTGCAGCCAGCAGGGCAGGACTGGGGTATAACTTTAATAGCGTTTCATCCAGCTGCTTTCTGAGTTGCTAGAACAAAGAATACATAAAGCACATTTTTCTTAAATCAGGGGGTTTGGATTTTCCTTTGTATTTGGATTTTCTTTTGGATAAGATTAGCTGGTGACTAGCTGGATTTGGAAGCCCCACTCATGTCAATGATTCTGTGAGGATTGAAGCATGCTGGGGTTTCTTAGGGTTCCAGCTCTACTGGGGCAGTAGCCAACTCAGGCATTTAATTCAGTCATTACTGGGCATCAGACACAGTGCATCCCAGTTTTTGTGTTTTTTTTTTTTTTTTTTTTTTTTTTTTTTTTTTTTTTTTTGTTGTTGTTGTTGTTTGTGAATGCAACAACAATGCAAACTTTTACAGGCAAAACCTCTCTGTAACACATATTGGTTGCATCAGGAAGGCCTCCCTGGAAAGAAGAATGACTTTGGAAAACATTATTTAAAATCCTGGAGTTATGAGGTGTTATAGGTAAAAATTGATCTAGCCAATTTAATCAAAAATAAAAATTAAATTTATTCACGACCGACATACAGTCCCGACCGCCAACAATCAAGAAGTAGCGCCAACCCCGAGATCGAAGCAGGTGAACTATGATCCGGCCTCTATCACACCGAATCCCCCTGTTCACCATCGAGGCCTGGCAGAGTTCAATTTTTATACTCTTTTTCTTGCCTGCAGCGGAGTCCCTTTGTCCCCTCCTGGAGTCCTTCATATTCATGCAGTGTCTATTCTCTGTCCTGTGCTGGACAAAGGCACCTCAGGGAATTGATGTGCATCTGTCTCCACTTCCCAGAATCCTTCATTCAGATGTATGTCCTTGATGGTCCTGTCTGTCTGAAGTGGACATCTGCATGGGCCATCATCGCTGGGCATTTTCTCCTTCATGCCATCTGTTCATGCCATCCCGGAGTGCCCATCTCCTGTGCGGGCTAGGTTTTCTTTGTATGTTAATGATACACCTCCTCCTCAGCTTTGAGCTGTCCTGTGTGGCAATCTCCCTCTCCCCTTTGCTGGCATGATCTTAAAGCTTTATTTTATATTACATTAATAATCTTACGTTTCCAGCATGAATTACCACCTTATTCATAATATGAGGATTACCAAACAAGTGTCTCACTGATAGAATAAAACCTGTAACTGATTTCTGATGCAGGTAGATTTCTGCTGCTTCACGCCATTGTGCAAATATGCGATTACGTGCCACCACCAAGGCTGGGTAGTTGCGTACCTCTGAAATTGCCAAAGAGCTCAGTTAGCTAACCCCATCATCATACACCTACCACTGCTTGTTCTGCTATTGCCTTTCCTTTTTGACTCAAAAGGGTGGAGGAAACTAAGTAAGCACTTTTCTTATTAGCAGTTGCCATCTCCCGTTCTCAGATCTCAGGAAAGGAGGCTTCTTGGTGATAACTGGCAACACAGGCTGTGTATTTGCCCAGAGTCCACTGTTCTACCCAGTGAATGGTGTGGGTTGGGTGTGGTGAGCAGGCTGTAGAGTGTGCCAGTTGTGCTTGTAGCCTAATCAGTCTACTCACAATGACCCCTGTATTTCCTGGATGGAAATGAGTGTGCAGAAGACATGTGCATAGTGTGTTAGGTGTCTCAGACTGGTAGCCACACAAAAATATGCCACACAAAAATATAATATATCTGAAGAATTTGGAACAAACTGAGCCTATGTCATGTCTGCTATACAATGAAGTGTGGTAAATCAAAGGTGTCTGCCACATGTGGGACTTGCTGAGGAAGTGGATGCCACTTTGGTAGCACAGACACAGATCGCCTCCCTTGTGCATAGTTGGTGTAAGGGTGTATGTGTGTGTATAAGTGTGTGTACAATGGCTTTAGAGTCAGTGTAAAGCTGTCTGCTGAGACAAAATGTATTTGACACCTGCAAAATCTGGGGAAAGTCCAAATTCTTTTTCAGTTTCCTTATTTAAACAAAGCTTTTATGCTGAAAAAGAGGTCATGCTCACATAACCCCAGACTTACTGGACCCTAAACTCAAAGTATTTTACTCTCCTGAAAATGCTTGTATGGGTGGGAAGATATCTTAGTACTTGACTCAATTGCTCCCAAGGAAAAGGGAGAATTGTATTTGCTGAAGCTAGTGAAAATATATTATTCAGGCTACTGGTGTCTCTCACCCACCTGTGCTGCTCTGCTCAAATTAAGTTGCTGGTGATCGATACATAATTGTGTTTGCAGATGTGTATCTGATGGCATCTTGGAAGTGTTTGCTCAAGAACAAAAGAAGCAGCACCCAGTCCACTCCCGTTTGGCTGACAGGACTTTGGAGAACCTGAGAAAGACAGAGCTTCAGACTTGTCCAAGCCCTGACAGTGATGGAGATGGCTGCATTACCTTTGCATTCAGCGACCTTGCAGGGCTGTGACATTGTGGGGAGATTTTAAGAGATGACTTTGCACCTGCCAAGCAAGCAGTATTGATGTGGGAATGCAGGGCAGAGAGTGAACACCAGCCCTGCCTACCCCAGGGGCAGAGGTGGCTGCAGCTGCCCTTCCCTCCTGCCTGAGACCCAGCTCCCAGATCCTGCTCCTCCCTTCCTGCACACAGCTCACCTGCTTGGCCTGCTCCTCTTCCTTGTCCTCCTCTTCCTGCTACTCCTTCTCCCAGTCTGACTGGCTGCTCTGTGCCCTCTGCTACCTGTGTTTCTCTTTGCAATTTTTCATATGCATGTCGGTGGCTACAGACAGCCTGAGCAAGGTTTCTTGGAGGGAAGGAGGAAGGCAGACAGTAGCCCAGGGCTACAGAAAGACAGATTACTGTGCCTACAAAATTAATCTGTTGTGTCAAGGCCAGTATTAAACTATGTCCCTGTTCTTCTCATCACTGTGTTCATCAGGCTCCTCTGTGCAATCACATAACTCATTAAGTGCCTTATCCACACCAGGTCCTTCCTGTAGGGCCTCGTCTTGCTCCTTCCTTTCCCCATGGAATAGATCAGAAATATTTGTAATTTGCAAGCTGTGACTAGTCAGTAATCCCATCAATATATTTTTCAAAGACACAAGTATATAGCAGATTCTGGGCATGTCTGCAAAATCCAATTGTTTTCAGCTGAGGAACCATAATTTTTGATTGCTATGGTCCCTCCACACTAGATAGCAATTTTCATCTTATTGTATTTTATTCTGCTTCTGTGTACTGACTTACAGCAGAGGAAAATCTACTCAGTGAATTATCCACCATCACTGATTTATTCTGCATGACATACATAATTAAATGTTATTTAATTTTTTAATGATGTTCATAAGTGTATATGAGTGCTCTCTTGGGGAATATAAATTTCCATGAAGCAACACTGAGCAATAAGCTACTCAGAAACCTGATGCATTAAACAATTCCAATAGGTCAGATCACCAAATGTGACTGCTCCAGGTTTTAACATGGTTCCTGATGAACAGAAACAATTTTACCATGCCTGCAAAAAGAAATCTTTCCTCATTGATTTTGTACTACAAGCATCACCTGGCAACTTGTTTGTAGCCTTACCTCTCATCTGAGTACACCCATCTTGATCCATCCTTCTGCAAAAATATTATGCCTTTTTACCTTTATATTCATCTGTTTGCTGAGGATTAGCATATAATTGTACAAATCTCTTAAAGCTTTATCATATCTTTAATACAAAATTCATATAAACCCTTTTCTATTATGACAGAAGAATCTATATCACATCCCTTAATCTGACAGGCTTCTGCAGCAATGAAAGATGTAGATATGATTGCAGAGTTTGAAAGTCCTGTTCTAAGCTGGTCCAGCTGCCTGGCAAAGGGATCTAAAGAAGATATATCTATGCATCCTTCTTGCCACCATCCCTTTGTCAGAGTTTTGTAATGCAAGATGCCAGTACATGATGCTTTAAACACCCCATCTGCAAGTGTATCATTGAGTGTATTCTGTATCCTTTAGAATATGCTGATAAAAATATTTTTTAAAGATTGATTTTACGCTCTTTTGCTTACATGTACTATCAGAAGCAAAACTTCTTTTAGAAAGAATGGAATCAATCATCTGTGATGATAAATATTGGGACAACATTAGCATAAGCTGAAGACCAGTAGAACAATTTTCATGTGCTGCTGAAAGACTTCAGTTAGGTAATGATGCTGGTATTTCTTCCATGGCAGTCTGCCTTCTCTGCTAAATGCAGTACTTGTTAAGTATGCCAGGAGAAGTACTTGTCTTAAAACACTTGTTATGGTGCTTAAGGTTACTTATGCACCATACTTATGGTTACTATTGTTATGGCTAACTAGATCAGAGTAAAATGTCAAATTGCTCTAACACAATAAATGAAATGCATGTGTTGCTATAATGACCATAGCACAGGTGGCAGAATTAATTTATTGCCTTGCCTTCATACACAGCCATGGGCTCTGCTGCTTCCTTTCCCTGCTGTCCTTTCCTCCTACTTGGGTATCTCCTTCATTTTGCTCTATAAAATAGCTATTCTTTTGGTTAGAAGAAGTGAGAGGCAGCAGGATGGGATGCCAGTGGAGTAATTTAACTGTCACAGTGTAGGTACTGGGCTCACAATGGAATTCTGACAGGCCTCATTGCCTCTCATCCCAGCCTTGACTAGAAAGTTGCCATCTGACAGTTTGCAAGACAGGGACATTACACCTGAGGCTTTCTGAAGTAAAAGTGATGGCTTAGTTACCTGAGTGTCTACTGAAGTACAGACTGGGATGCTGGCTCCCATAGGCATACTGCAGTGCACATACATAGTAACACATGAATTTACTGAATAAATCCACTGATTTATTTGGATGGACTTCAATCCATTTTCTTCCTGTTCACTGGAAAATGAGTCTTACAGAGGACAGAAACTACTCAAGTTACTGTCACATGAATAATTACATCCCAGAGTTCATTATATATCACCTTCCTTTTCTTTAGTCTGTGAACAGTTAGCTCTTGCTGTTCACCAACATCTTTCCTTTTTTAGACAAAATAAATTAATATTGAAAGCAAGAGTAGTTTTGCCTCCAGTGATTTACACTATAGTACCACAAACTAGGCAAAACTCAGCTGCAATCACCCTTTTTTCTCACCAGCGTATCCTAATAGTTTAGGACTCACAGGCTGAGATGGCCCAGTGTCACAGCAGTACTGGTGCTCATCCAGTGACACTTTAATGAGATGTGAGAAGGATGTTTTCAAAGTCACAAACTCTGAATATAAATAGGAAAGTCACCCATACCCCTTGTTTCCAGTGAGTGATAATAATGACTGGTGTGGCAGCCTTGCTCTGTGTGGGCTTTGCAGAAGCCGGTGCAGAGGAAGACAACAGATAATCCTCAGAAAGATCCAGGAAGCAACATGTGTGCAGGGGCTGTGCAAGGAGGGAGGGGGCTGGCAAAGCCCAGGGAGAGGGCACCCATGCACCAGCCTTGCATTGAAACCAGGTCTGTTCCTGCAGTTCCTTTACGTCTGCATTTCTCTAGCAGAGAAATAATTCTATAGTGAACTTCCTCTGTAGACCTCAACGTGTTTTCCCAACCCAACATTACATGTAGGCAGGCAAGTGTTTTGATTTCAGATTTCTAAAGGAAAGGGGGAGAGAGTTCTTTCCTTGAAGTTGGCTCTGGGGAGTGTCGTGTCTGCTGTTGCTGATCTCCTGTATTTCCAGCGTCTCTCTCTTCCACTGTAGCCCTTGCTCCCCATCTGCACCAGACACACCATCTCTTCAGTGACTCCTCCCTGTCCATGAGTTTGTGAGGTCTCCTTTATCTGGATATTCCCTTCACAGGACTAGGGTTTCCTGTTTGAGTGTCCCCATTTTAAACTTACAGAATGATGCTTTTGTGCTGTTTGGGGCCAACACTCAATCAGGACCATGCAGCCAAAGCACGGCAGAGAAACAGGAACAGCTTCCCTCACACATACTCTGATTCCCTTAGTAGTACTCCCTGGCCACCTTTTAGGAAAAGGTCACGTTTAGCTAGATGGGTTACTTGCCAAATCGTTTGTAGCCAAAACCTCTGATACAAACAGGACCGGTATGCAACAAAGTGATACTCTATTATTTAATCAGTCTCTGTTCCAACTCAAGCTGGCTGAGGAATAATAAATGATACAAAATGCTGGCTCCCCAAAACATTTGGCTAATCAATCCTTTTATTTCTGGATCTAATCAGTGTTCCAAACTAACATGCATTCAAGCTTGTATTAAATGTTTTTGTTGCAGATCCAAATCTCTTCTGCTGCATATTTGGAATCCCCTTTACTGATTGCCTGTCAGCAGGGGTGGTGACAGCTGTCCTGGGGCTGAGGCTGCACCCTCCAGCTGCTGGGGCTGGGGAGAGCTTAGCAAATGCAAGAGCTAAATTTTGCCTAGGGTAAAAAAATGGGGGGAACATAAAGGTGAAATCTGAACATAGGCAGCATCAAAATGAGACTGGCACATCAGCTCGTGGCTGCTGGGGGAAGGGACAGTGCTGCAGACTGCTGGGCAGCTGCTCAGCACTGCCAGCTTTGCCTGCCAGCACTCAGGCTTTGGATTTTTATTTTCCCTTCAAATCTCTTGAGGGGTGAGATGCTAAAGTGCAGTGAAGAACAGGACTGCAAATCACTGGCCTGTCTGTCTGTAATGATTTGAGGGCATGATGTTATGTTGCAAGTGCTTCCCCATTTGCATCCCCCTCTGGCAGGCACCCCAGCTGTACTGTGCCCTGCTGTGCTGTGACCTACCCAGCACATGGAGGTCACAGCCTGCCTTGCAGCCAGCTTTGCCAGAGAGGGGAAGGAGAACCCAGTCTTAAACCCTGCTCATTTGCTGCTTCACATTGAAATCCTGCAAGAAAGGGCATGGGAGGAAAGATCAACATGTTCAGTAAGTCCCATTAGCATTGCTGCATTCCCAGTTAGGAAACATCTTGTGTGCTCTCTAAGATCCCTTGGCAAAGTGAGGGAATTTTTTTTTCTAAAGGAAAAGTAGGTGATCCCATGCAGCTGAATCAGCCTGCTCTTTCTGCAGGGGGAAACAGACTGGCATATCTCTGAACAGGATCCACCTCTTGTGCATTCAGGAGTTATGTCTGACTCAAAGGCCAAGCAGAATAAGCATGTGAACCCTTCTCATAGCTGCCATTGTAGAAGTTTTCCAGTTAGTTAGGCATAGAAATACTGGGCATTTGCAGGTGTGCCTGAGGTGATTGATATATGTCAGTAGCTCCACTTTAGCAAGCAGGCTGCTGCTAAGGAGGCGTGCAGGAGACACCTTGATGCATCAGCAAGACTGGGACTTTGCACATCAAATAACTTTTTCAGTGTCTTTCCCCTGCCATTTTGTCAGCAGCCAGTAAGCTTCATTGAGAGAGGGCCCCAGGGCTGGGACTGGCATTGTTCCAGAGGAGTTGCTCTGCCCTTATTTGCAGGATTGGGATCATCCTGGTGCTCCTCCCTTTGGGGCCTGTGGGTGATGATGACTGTTCATCATGGCCAACGAATTCTGAAGAGGTGGCAGGAGGGGCTTGGGGTGTCTATGGCTGTCAAATATGGTCCTGCCTCCCCGGACATGAGGAGATCCTTGGAAAACTGCTGTTATTATGCCAGGGTATGTGCCAGGCAGCAGCAGCAAGTACAGGCATATCATCAAGGACTCAGTCTAGAAAAAATTGCTAGAGTAGATGAAAGGACAGGGAAAGGGATTTCACCCACTTTATTTAAAGTCACGTTTGATTTCTTGGCAAGCAAAGCCATGAGAATATTTTTCGGAGACCCAGCTACCCTGAAAGTTCTGATTCTGACATGGCTACTGACATAAATAGGGCAGGAGATC
>NW_024499139.1:0-1845 GCF_017590055.1 Onychostruthus taczanowskii | reverse complement strand
TTGGGGTTTGGGAATTTGGGATTGGAGAATTTGGGATTGGGAAATTTGGGGTTTGGGAATTTGGGGATTTGGGATTGGGGATTTGGGGTTTGGGATTTTGGGATTTGGAGATTGGGAACTTGGGCAGTTTGAGGCTTTGGGATTTGGGGGCTGGGATTCGGGGATTGAGATTTGGGGTTTGGGATTTGGGGTTTGGGATTTGGGAATTTGGGGTTTGGGAATTTGGGATTTGGGGGTTGGGATTTTGGGGGTTTTGGGCTTTGTGGTTGGGGATTTCGGGATTGGGGACTTGGGCGTTTTGGGGATTTGGGAATTTGGGATATTGGGTTTGGGATTTAGGGTTTGGGGATTTGAGATTTGGGATTTGGGGTCAAGATTGGGGATTTTTGGGAATTTGGGAGTTTGAGGTTGGGGATTTTTGGGAATTTGGGGATTTGGGATGGGGATCTCACCATTCCCACCCCTTTTCCTGTGCCCCATTCCCAATTTTCCCGCCGATTTCCCCAGAAAATCCCTAAATTTCCTGCCCCATTCCCAAATTCTCCACCAAATTTCCCACCAAATTCCCAACTTTCCTCCTAAATTCCCCTCCCCCATCCCCAAATTTCCCTCCCAAATTTCCCGCCAACTCCCCGATTTTCCCACCAAATCCCCGATTTTCCCGCCAAATCTCCGATTTTCCCACCAAATCCCCGATTTTCCCGCCAAATCCCGAGTTTCCCGCCAAATCTCCGATTTTCCCGCCAAATCCCGGATTTTCCGTACCCGCCTTGAGCCTCTCGGCGCCTCCCTCGTGTCCGGCGGCGGCCTCGGCGTGTCCGCAATTCCCAGAATTCCCGGAATTCCCGGGATGTGGCTCCGCCCCCCTCGGCACCCTGCGAAAAAAACCCGGGAATTCTGGGGCTGCACTCCCGGAAATCCCAAATTTCTGCTTTTTCCCAAATTTTTCCCAATTTTTCCCCATTTTCCCCCCAATTTTTCTCCCAATTTTTCCCCAAATTTTTCCATTTTCTCCCAATTCCCCCCATTTTTCCCAAAATTCCCCCAATTTTCCCCATTTTCACTCCCAATTTTTCCCCCATTTCACCCAATTTTTTTCTTTTTTCCCCCAAATTTTACTCATTTTTCCCAATTTTTCCCCAAATTTTTCCATTTTCTCCCAATTCCCCCCATTTTTCCCAAATTTTCCCCAATTTTCCCCTTTTCCTTCCCTATTTCCAAAAATTTTCCCCCCTTTTTCCCAATTTTCTCCCCAATTTTCCCCATTTTCCTCCCAATTTCCCCCAATTTTTCCCCCATTTCACCCAATTTTTTTCTTTTTTCCCCCAAATTTTACTCATTTTTCCCAATTTCCCCCATTTTTTACTCATTTTTCACCCAAATTTCCCCATTTTCTTCCCCATCTTCCCAATTTTTCCCCAAATTTTACTCATTTTCCCCAATTTTTCTCCATTTTCTCCCCCATTTTCCCCAATTTTTCACATTTTTCCCAAATTTTACTAATTTTTTTCCCAATTTTTCCCCAATTTTCCCCATTTTTCCCCCATTTTCCCCCTTTCCCCCATTTTTTACTCATTTTTCCCATTTCCCCCCTTTCTTCCCCATTTCCCCCAATTTTTCAATTTTTTCCCAATTTTTCCCCATTTTTCTTAACCCCAATTTTTCAATTTTTTCCCAATTTTTCCCCATTTTTTCTTAATCTTCCTCAATTTTCCCCATTTTTCCCAATTTTCCCCCAATTTTTACTCATTTGCCCCATTTTTTCCTCCAATTTTCCCCAATTTTCCTCCCATTTTTCCCATTTTTCCCCCATTTATCCCTTTTCCCCCATTTTCCCCCAATTTT